>NC_065543.1:13168702-13472941 GCF_932294415.1 Quercus robur | reverse complement strand
TACAATTGTGGATGAAGAAACTACTTCATGATTATGGAATCTCTCAAGACAACATGTGCGTCTTTTGTGACAACACTAGTGCCATCAATCTATCTAAAAACCTGGTTCAACATTCAAAGTCTAAACATATCGAAATTCGATATCATTTCATTCGAGACTTGGTAGAGGAGAAAATTGTATGGCTGGAGTTTATCAACACCGACAATCAGAAGGCAAACATCTTTAGTAAACCTCTTGATGGTCCACGGTTTGAATCTCTCCGTAAGACCATTGGTGTCAGTATCATCTCTTGACTCATATCTCTTGTGTGACCTTATGTTGTTCATTGGTGCATCCTTGCTATATAGGTCTAATTTGCATGATTATGTTTCTTTTTCAATTTGTTTTGTACTTTTTTTTTTGTTGATCTTACTTTACATGTTCTATTTTTATGTGTGTTAAAAAATTCAAAAACCCATAAAAAGTGAAAAATTTCAAAAAGTTTGATCGCTTGTGTTGTATATATCACATGTGAGTTAGGCCTAATACCTTCGTACTAATGGCATGGTGCATTTACGAGCTTAGCTTGTTATGTATGCACATTTTCTAAGTGTGAGCGACATCTAGAAATCTATATTTTGATTGTGTTGTATATATCACATATGAGTTTGGCCTAGTACCTTCGTACTAATGGCATGGTGCATTTACGAGCTTAGCTTGTTATGTATGCACATTTTCTAAGTGTGAGAGACATCTAGAAATCTATGTTTTGATTGTTATAAATAGATCTTTAAGCTTGTCATGAATGATTGGTCAACAGTCTTGCTTCATCTTGATACATGAGTAGACTTGTGCCTATATATCTCCTCACACATTTTTTTCTTTTTCAAGAGCTTTACAAATGTTTATCTTGAAAAGAGATATTTAGCTGAAAAAGCCATCACACAAACTAGTATTTGACTAGGAAAAAAGGAAAGCGATTTGTATTAAAATGTATGATGCCAAATCCAAAGGCTCAATTGTCAAAGTTATATCAAAATGTTTATGGCATCGCTTCTCAAAAATTTGAGTTGTTTTTTTATCAAAAGTTTGTAAAATGGAAGCACAATAAAAAGCTGTCAATCAATTGTAATTACATTAGTGAGGGGTTATATATGTTCATTTCTACAAGTGAGATAGGTCACTTGACTTCGTAGTAGTCGTGTATGACTTGATTGAATTGATTATTGAAACTTCCTACTAGACTATAGACTAGTTCATACTTGATTCACACACACAACACACAAGACTAATGTTCCATGAATGCTTATTCCATTTGTGTGATTGTACGTGTTCAAATGTGATGTGTATACTCAATTGCTTGTCGATCAAACCTAAAAAGATTTTGAGTATTTTATATGTTTTTGAAAGTGTTTTTATACTTTTGTGTGTTTAGAGTTTTTGTACATATTACCTGTTTCTTGCTTTTACTAAAAAATTCTTTCAGAGACATTTTTACGAAAAGCTCACGAGTTAGCTCTCCCCGCGAAAATGAGGATGGCAAAAATTGGAAAATACTAAAATTCAGATAGAAACTTTTGTGACTGTCTCGCAAGAAATAGCAACCCACGAAACAGTTTATATGCTTCAATGGCATTTTCGTAAGTAACTTCGCAAGAAGCTTACTTGCAAAAAGCGCGTGTTTTCAGTTTTTAAAGGCAAACAGTGACAGTTTTTCAAAAATTTATGTTTTGCCTCCTTCAAGCCCCAAAACGCATTTTTCTCTCAAAAGCCCACCAAAATCTCAAGATCAATCACTTCTAAGACTTCTCTAAGGTATGTTTCAACATCTTTTTACTTTTGATTCCTTAGATTAAGGTTTAGATTCTAAGATTTCTTGGGTTGGGTTATTTTTGAAAGGGTTGGGGAAAACTTATTTTCTTGCAAAATTTTTTGATTTTCTTGATTGGGCTGTGTCCCATTTTGTTTGGTTGTATGTGTGTTGGCCCCAAGTGGCATTTTAACATGTATTTAGGCAAGTTTTCATCATGTTCATGCATTGTTTCACATTTCAATGGTGTGTATGCATACTAAGTGTTTGATAAAATGTCCAAATGGCATTTTGTTGTTGTTTTGGACTCTAATGAGTACCAAACTTTGGGGATTACCATGATTATGCATGTTTATCATATTTTGATCTTTGGTTGTGTTTTACATACTTTGACCCAAGTGTGCTTAGTCATGCTTTGATCATGCATCACATATGCACACACTTGATTACTTGACATGTTTTGCACTTCACTCATGCTAGATAAGTTTTGTTACATGTTTAGCACTTAAAACATTGTCTTGTGATATTAGTTTTATGTTTTTATGTTCCTTTTAGGACTTTTGTTGTTTGGTTTATGGACTAACTTGTATCTAATCAAGTTTGTTTCCTTGTTTTTGTTTTTGTCCTTGTTTCTTTGTGCCTTTGTGCCTGTGACTGTTTTTTTGCAAATGTCTCCTCATAAGAGTGCAGCCAAAAAGAAGTTCTCTAAGCGTTAACGCACTTCCTCGGATGCATTCCGAAGCGATGATGCAGACATGGCCTATAATGATTACTGCAAAAGGGCCTCGATCATCTTGGAAAGGACTGTGGAATTAGAGTCCCTAGAACACACTTTCATCCCTGAAGTGTTTAAGGGAAGGACGTGGACAAAGTTGCTGAACCCAATGGGGAATGTCCATGCTGAAATCATTAGGGAATTCTTCTCCAATGCCATTGTGGAAGGGGATCGTATAGGTTGTTAGCTAAGAGGGAGGGAGTTCTATGTCACAAGGGACTCCATTCAAGAGATTTTGGAGATTCGTCCAACGACTCCATACACATCCCTTCAGTATGATGAGAGAAGGGAAAAGCTTGGACCTATTATGGACATCTTCGAAGGTGAAATTAACAAGAAGGCATTGTAGACCATTCCATTCACCCTGGAGATGAGAACATTGGCCTATATCATGATCTTCAACCTCTACCCGATGAAGAATTTGACTAACTTGTCAGCACCATGGGCCATTTTTCTACTTGATCTCATCACTCACAAGGAGATTGACATTTGCAGTCACATCTACTACCTCTTCACCAAGTGCATCACAAAGAGAAATTTGAGGCTGGTCTTACCATTTCCAAGTCTCGTCATGGCTCTTATCGCAAGGGCAAGAGTGAAGATTCCTAGTGGTCTTCCTATGATGCCAAGGGATTATCCAATTAGTGCTCAAACAATGACCCAAAGCAAAGCCCATATCCCTGGACCATCTATTGGTATTTCTCAAATCCCAAGGGACAATGTTGAGGAAGAAGGTGGGGACACGGAAGAAGAGATAGAGAGGTTCACATCAGCTCCAGAGGACACTACACAACCCTCTTCTCAAGCACGTGCACAGGCACCTGATCATTTTGATCATCTCATTGCAAGGGTTGAACAAATGTATGGTATGCTAGAATCACACATGCAACATTCCTCGACCCAATTCACCTACATCCAAGGCCAGATCACTGCTCTCTCATCTTAAATCAATGACATGAATAGGGACCAGCAGTAGCAGGAGGATTCAAATTCGTAATCCCAGTAGTTCTAGCCTTTTTGGCCATTCTGGTAAAAAATGGAGAGTAATTTAAGAGGGAGTAGCATAGCTTGAGGGGGAGCATAGAGTAGCATATCATAGTGCATTGGTTCATTTTGGTGGTTTAGTAGTTTTTTTTTTTAGTTTACTTTTTAAAGTATTTATAACTTATGGATATTTACATTGCTTTCTTTTAAAGCTTTAAAGTACTTTAGTTTAAATTTCAGTTTATCTTTAGTACTATTTGTGTATCTTGGTTTCTATAACCTTCTTGATGCTTATTGATTTCTATCACTTTTAGCTTTAGTTTCTTTAATGCATCATGCTTGTTGGACATGCAGTTAATTTTAACATTGTTCTTAATTGCATTGTGTGTTCGGATGATCATTTACTAGTTAAATGTTCATTGTAGTCATTCCTTAATGATTGTTCATGTTTGATCAAGTTGTGCTTCATAGATTACATCTTGCTTATTATCTTGATCACATTTTACTTGTTCCTATACGTACTTTGTGTTTAACTTGTCATGAGCTTAATGCAAGTTTTGTTTATGTGCAAGTGTTTCAGGATACAGGTGTATATGGTGCAAGTGCTTCACAACTTCTAGAATGAGGTGTGAGTGAGTTTTGCCTATGTTCCCAAACTCACGTTGAAGTCTAGAGTCTGTTTAGGGGTTTTGTCATGGAATAGTCAAAGGGGTTTGATTATAAAGTTGTTATTTACAACTATTTTGTGTTGGCTTTAATTCCATGCCAAATTTTATTGTAATTTTATTCAATCATTTTTCCCTGTATTTATGTGGGGGGTTTTTATTGTAAGGGTTGAGTGTGAGAAAGTGTGAAGACTCAAGCTTAAAACAAAGTACAAGTGGATTTTGCGAGAAGCTCACGAGAAGCTAACCCCTGAAGTAGCCACGTGTTGAGCACATGACTGGAATGCGAAGAGTCATGACAGCGTGGAGTTTTCACGAGTGTCTCGCGAGTAAGGCCTTCCCACGAAATACTCGCGAAACATTCCGTTTAGCTAATTTGTCATGTTTGTTTTACCAAGTCTTTACCCACACTATATATACCCTCATCACCCACATATTGTAAGGAGTGTTTTTCAAAGAGAAAACCCTAGCATACACACTTGAGAGTTAGAGATTGTTATACCCACAATCATCTACACATTTTCTTGTGGTTTTCCTCTACTCCTACCTCTCCATCTCTAAATCCTTGAGAGGTTGATAGCCTAAACACTTACCACACCCAATCTAAGTGTCAAGTGAGGTTTTGGTGTTGCTGGAAAGCATTGGAAGAAGCCAATCGTTGGTGGATGCAATTGGGCTGAATTGCGGGATTCGGGAAAGCTAGAGAAGACAAGATTTCGAGAAGCCAGTTGGTAGTAGGAGTTTGGAGGGCTCAAGTACATGGGATAGACTAGGGTTGGAGGGTCTTTTGTTATTTGTGTACTCCAACTTATTCTCTAGTGGATCGATTTACTGCTTGGAGGGCGGCGGAGAGGTTTTTCGCCGAGTTCTTCGATTTCCTCTTCGATAACACGTCTCGGTGTTATCTTGTGTTTGCATCCTTCGTCCCTACTCTTTAAGCTTTTCTTTTATTGTTGTTATTGGATGAATATGGCTTAGAGTAGTTTTATCGGTTGTTTGCACGCATTTACTCTTATTCTACACTTAGTTTAAGTTAGAAGTAAAATCAATCGAGCTGTAATTTTTATTGGGGGTCTAAACAAGCTCTTGTGTTTTCACACATTTTCGAGCTTTCAAAGACCATGGTAGGCCTGTTGAAGCAGCTCCTAGTAAATCACTTCCATTACCGTTGGGGCCACTAGAGGTTGAAGCTAAGGCATTTGAGGAGAGCTTACTATTTGCTTGGGATGTAAGAGTTCGGGATGTTCTATTTGAATGTGACTCCAAGATTGTCTATGATGCTGTGACTGGATGTAGTGATCCTCCTTCGATAATAAGCAACATAACTGAAGGTATTCAATACAAATTGTAAGATTTTCAACAGGCACAAGTATCACATGTTTATCGACAAGGTAATCGCCCTACCCATTTATTAGCACAATATGCTAAGCATATCATTGATTATGTAACCTGGATAGAGGAAACACCTCCTATCAATATATATATATATATATATATATAAAAGCAAGTATTCTTTTTTTTTTTTTTTTGATAAAATATAAGCAAGTATTCAGGTCTTTGTTATTGAATGAGATTATTTTGTTTACCCTTATTCCACATTGTTTTATCTTACTCATTATGTTTGGATTTTGTTATCAAATGTTAATTTAAATTGTTGATTTATTCAGCAAAAAAAATTTAATTTGTTGATTTTTAGTCCAAGTCTTGCATTTAAAAAAATTAATCTCTTCTAATTATTAGAATATCAAATATGTTAGGGGGACTCTTGAGTAGTTAATATATATTATAGAGACACACTTAAACCCAAAATGTCTAAGCCTAATGGGAATAAGCTCAACTATATTATATTAATTACTCATTCTTCTGTTTCTCAAAAAAAAATTACTCATTCTTCTTAGGGTAAATTATAAAGTTGGTCCCTATCCTTTACATTATATTTCAATTTAGTCCCTAACATTTCAATTGTATCAATTTGGTCCCTAACTTTTTCAATACTGTGTCAATTTAGTCCCTACTATTATTATTGGATGGAAAAATCTTATGTGTCAAATGGAACAATAAAAAATTAATATTTATCATGCCACACATCAACTGCTAATTGTATCACCATTCACCACATCAAATTATTAAAAATAAAACCCAAATTAAAATTTAAACACTTGAAATTAGTATCATCTCACTAAAATCCCTAATACACACACACACTCTCTCTTTCTCTCTCTCTCTCTCTCTCTCTCTCTCTCTCTCTCTCTCTCTCTCTCTCTCTCTCTCTCTCTCTCTCTCTCTCTCTCGTTAAGAAGTCCTTTGGGTTGGTTTTGGGTTTGATAGGTCTGAAGGGTTTTTAGATTTGTTAAGGTTCTTTCCCAATTCAATATTTTTTCTTGCAGAATTAGAATTGAGAGCAACCTTCTATTTATGAAAGAAAATAGTTTGCAAAGATCCAATCGTTATTGGTGAAGAAATCACGGCCTTTTCATGATTCTGTTTTGGCTTTCCGTTCTCTTTGTTCTAATGCCTATTTCATGTGCGTTTGGCTCAACTTAAAAAGTCAGCTTATTTTACTATTCAACTTATTTTTGTTACTATTTATGGGCTCACTGCACTTTTGATACTATTCATGGGTCCTACTGTATTATTTCAGCTAACTTTTACCTTTATCTACAGTACTTTCAGTAAAAAGTTTTGAGTTTTAGCAAAATAAGTGGATCCCAAATAGACCCTTCTTATTCATTATTTTTCAAATTAAAGCTCTTCCCTAATTCTATACAAAAACACATCTGAAATTTAATGAGGAGCCATGAGCTGTGGAAATTTTATTGGGTTCTATTTCTTTGAGCAGAAAATTCAAACTTTTGAGGATTTTGCTCCTATTGTCCTTTTTCTCTTGCTCTTTTCTTGCTATTTTTCAATTTTGAGGCTCTTCTGGGAAAAAACCTAGGTGAAATTTTATAAAAAGAGCCATGGGATTACCAATAATATCAACCTTTTACGGTTTTTTTGCCTCTGTTCTCCTTTTTCTCTTGCTCTTTTCTTGTTGATTTTTTCCAATTCAGAGGCTCTTATCCTAGCGAGCTATACATGAAACAAACCTAGAAACACAAAAATTAAGAAGTACTTTGTGCGTTGATTTGGGTTTTAGATGTGTAGTTTTTTAAGTAGATCATGGTGGCTAGCAATTATAAGCAGTTTTAGA
This sequence comes from Quercus robur, assembly GCF_932294415.1. Taxonomy (NCBI): domain Eukaryota; kingdom Viridiplantae; phylum Streptophyta; class Magnoliopsida; order Fagales; family Fagaceae; genus Quercus; species Quercus robur. The sequence goes on along the minus strand of NC_065543.1, from coordinate 13,465,535 downwards.
TGTGTTTGGCAGCCAAGAAACTGAAAGAAATATATAAATAAATATATTGCAATTATACTGATCATTGGATCAGTATAAGTCTTTGGATGTCACCTGGTACAAGGAAAAATTTATTGGGGTCACGGAACCGATTCCAATGAACATTTTTTTTTTTTTGGTTGAGGAACCGATTCCAATGAACATGTAGTTGACTACCGAATACCGATTTAATGTTGCCCCTTGCCAGTAAGTTTCTCCAACTTTGGGTGGCAGTTTCATCGAAGGAAAATTACGGTATATACTCTAGTTTTTTGTAAAGATTATTGTATATAAAACAATGCCATACCTAACAGTCGAGGACTCCAATTAGTTGTAGTTCTCAACTGAAAGCCCTTTCACAAACCTGGCATAAATCATATATTAATGTGTGTAAATAACATAAATAAGTTTAGCGTCACGTTAAGAGTTTTGCAACTCAACTAACATTTTCTGATATTTTGAGGCCTCCAATATTAGATCCATTCTCTCCCATTGTAACCATCAAATTATCAAAATAAACATTAAGTTTAAAGACACAACATAACACCCTCAAAAAGGAAAAAGAAAAAAATACCAACTCAACTATTATGAAAAAAATATATTGTGAAAATTATTTTAACTGAAGTGTTATGTATATTACATACAGGTACAGCAAAAATATATCATAATTTGGTAACGAGGAAGTTACAACCTTTCATTTTCCATCGTTTGTCTACATCCACTTCTGTTTCCATCAATATTTTTTTTCTTTCGAAAAATGGTCAACAATTTTATTTTATTAGGGAGATTAGAATAGGATTAAATATTCAAATCACTAGACGCTGCTTCACTGAATTAAACAAAACGTTATTTGAAAGTTCAAAAACGTGTACAAAACACCTTTGAACGTTTAGACCCCCAAATTACAACTTAACCAATACAAGCAATATGTCAAACAACTAGTGTGCGGAAACTTAACACATGCTATAATACGAAATTGGTTAAAGACTATCTAAGCCATAACAAAATAAAACCACAGCAGATAATAAAAAGGCAAAGATAGAGAGGAAGGAAGATGCAAACACAAAGACAACACGCGATGTGTTATCGAAGAGGAAACCGAAGTCCTCGGCGAAAAACCTCTCCGCCGCCCTCCAAGCGGTAAACAATCCACTAGAAAATACAGTTGGGATACAAGGACAGCAATAGACCCTCCAAGCCTAATCTACTCAGTGCACCTAAGCCCTCCAAGCTTCTTGCTCCAACGAGGTTGCGCCGAACCTTTTTCTTTTCTAGCTTCCCGGATTCCGCTACTAGACCGTAGCATCAACCAATGAAAATTGGTTTCTTCCTAACTGTTTCCCAGAAATCCAAACAACTGTCTCACAGTGATGATGATGGTGAGAACCAGGTTTGGTATAATGCCTCTCAAGGATTTGACAATGGAGAGGAAGAGAGTAGAGGAATTTGAAGAGACTCTAAGGTATAGATTGTGGGTGAAACAATCTTGTTTTTCTTTAGGGTTTCTCTCTCAAAATTCTCTCTGGAAGCTCTCTTTCAATCGTGGGTAAAAGGAGTATTTATACTGGAGTGGGAGAGGAATGTGAAATGTCAGGTTTTACAAAACAGGGGTGGCTCGCGGCTTGATCTCGCGGCTTGACTAAGTCGCGAGATCCAGTCGCGAGTTAACCGTATGGCCAGTTGTCCTGTTTTGTCCTGTTGTGCTCCAGCTAGCATGACTGTTCATCTTCCAGCATGCTTGGCACGTGTGCTGCTTCTGGCGGCTTACAGCCGCGAGTCACCCGCGAGTCCCAGCCGCGAGTCTCTGTTTTCTTGCACACTCTTGAGCAATCTTCACTCTATCTCACTCACTACCCTTACAACAAACCCACCTAAATACAGGGTTTCTAAATGCTGAATTACAAGCAAATTTGGCACGGAATAAAGCCAATTAGATGGTTGAATAAATTCAACCTTACAATCTCCCCCTTTGGCTATTCCGTGACAAAACCCTAAAACAAACTCTAGACTTAACATGTGAGTTGGGAACAGTTGAACAAAACTCACTCACACCTAACTCTAGAAGCTGTGAAGCACTTGAATCATATGAACATAATACTCCTGAAACACAACAATACACCATGATCATTGTAAGCAGAAAATTATAAATGCATATGAAACAGGCAATATGTGATCAAGCAAAGATGGAGTTAAGAAACAAACCATGGATTGATCAACCAAGTGAACACCACAAGGTAGTGATCACAGTGCTCATTCACACTTGGAATGAACACAAGGACATACAAGTTAACAAGCACAAGGCAAGACACTTGTATGCTCAACACTCAACCAATGCATAACACACAAGGCATATGCATCTAGGAACAATCCTACAAGGGCACAAGAGTGACAGTACATAAACCAAAATGCAGAACATTTAGATTAAAGTACTGATTTCAACATAGCATAAAAGCTGCATTAAGCAAGGTACATACCATAAAGCCTACAAACTATGCATAAAACATTAACCCTAAAAGCTTACAAAAGCACATGGGTACAAACACAAAAACATCCTGAATAACATCATCAAAATATATTAAAGTTTAAACCAAGAGTATAGGTTAAGAGTTAGAAACAGCTATACACCAAAACACAGTGTATCAAACCCATAAAAACATTAAATAGTACCCAACAAACATAAACCTAAAACCATAAGTTTAGAGGATAAGACTAAAAACAAAAGTATAACAAAAGTATGTGTGTACTCCCCCTATCACTATGCACACTTCCCTTTGAACTTTTCTCCCCCTTACTGAATGTTCTCCCCCTTTTTGTCACGAATAGCTAAAGGCTCTCGTCCAACTTTCGTTGAATATCATCTAGCTGATTCTCCATAGTCTCGAGACGCATTTGGACATGGTTGTTTGTGGAGTAGAGAAGTGCCACAAGCTCATCAACGCGTTTCTGAATATGCTCAAGTACACTGCCGACTCTATCAGTATGAGGAGCAGTCTGTGCTTGCGGAATACTAGCCGGTGAAGCTTCAGGAACAGCACGTGATGTAGATGTGGTATGTGCAAATGTCTCTGAGTCAGGGGCAGATGGAGTAACCGGAGAGATGTGAGCACTCCTTGGTGATTTAGAGGAGTGACTTCTGCTAGCTTGAAGAGTGAACAAGGAAATGGGACGTTAACGAGTCAACATTTTTCCATCTGCAGGAGGAATAATGCCTTCACGAAGAATGAGCTTCATGATGAGACTGCAAAATGGAATAACTCCTCGAGCTGCAGATCGACATGCGGTCTTCCTCAAGGTGTAGTAGATGTGAGCACATATATCAATGGGGGCTCCTGTAATAAGGTCACAAAGAAATAGAGCTCTCCCAAGATTGATGAATGTAGTGTTGGACAGTGGGTAGAGATTGGTGAACATGATCAACTTCAGTGTGGTCAGCTCAGGTGCAAACTTTGCGGTGCTGATGGATGTTCCTGCACTGGATACTTCATGATCGTATCCTAGGATTTGTAAAATTTCTCCAACTTCTGGATTTCGTTCATCGTAAGGAGTTATATTCACATTCTGAGGTCTGGTGATGCCGAGAAGATCTGTGATGGAGTCTGGGGTAACACTAAACTCTGTTCCTCTGACCCAGAAAATGAGTTCAGGTCCAAGATCAGTTGCATTGGAGAAGCATTCTTTGACCAGCTCATCCATTGGATCATCAAAGTTCCCGAACAAGTTTGCCCAATCTCGTTTCTCAAAGATTCGAGGGATGAAAGTGGTCCCTAAGGTGTTGAACTCTACCACCCATTCCACTATAGTGGTTGACTTGTCAAACACGTTTGAGTAGACGTGTGAGTTAAGCGGAAGTCTGAACCTATCCTTATTGGGATCTTGAGATGCCTGAGATGATAGTCGAGTCCTTTTAGCAACTGGTCTTGCTGGTTCGTCAGCAACAATGTCTTTACCCCTAGAAGATCGACGAGACATCTGCAAGAGAACAGGCCCACAACAAAGAACCAAACAACAATACCACACAAGATAATTGTCAACAAGATTCAGTGTAAACAAAATTTCAATATATAAACACAAACTGAAGATAGTGCAGACCCAACCAAACTTCCAACAATACAAAGAAGCACAAAATAACAGGTGCAGCAAAATGGTGATAGTGCACCAAGACATAGATAGACAACACAACTGACAAAACTGTCAATGAGACAGGTTATCATGACCATGATATGCAAACAGATACAGCATTCGAACATTTAGAGCAGATAACATAAATCACTCCACCAGAGATATGAACAAGGGGAAAATATTTCAACATGAAGAAACCAATCATCCACACTAGAGCACATGGTTGAGAGACATACATTATGTTATCATAAAAACTCAGTAACCAATACCGAACACCAACATCAATACTTAAGCAAGTGAAATGAGTAAGTCAAATAGACACCAAACCCATTTAAGAAAAGATTTTCAGACTCAATAATAGGCAAATATCAGAACAATGAAAAACACATTGTGACCGCTCAGCATGAAAACAGGTGAGAACAATATCAAACAAGACACGCCATACCCATTACACAAAGAAAGAAGTATTTCGAACACAATATCAGTCCAAACGGTAACAAAAATATGCAGGAAAAAAGGAAAATGAGATTGAGAAAGCAAAACCCATACCTTTTCTTGATGATTTGGATAAGAAATGAAGCACCAATGAGGTTTGAAAATGGATTCACGAAGTGTTTGGAAGGAAGATAGTTTAGAGAGAAGATGAACAGTCACAAAAGTTCGAGGGAAAACTGAAAAGAGGTTTAAAAACTGCTCTTATTTCTGCAAAACACGCGTTTTTCGCGACTTGATTAAGTCGCCACACAGTCGCTAGCTCAAGCCGCCAAAGCACTCAAGAACAAAAATTTGAAAAATTTTTCTAAGTGTTTTTCGCGACTGGAAGGTCTACCCGCGAGTGAGTCGCGAGCTGAGCCGCGAAAATCTCTGAGTGAACCTCACGAGTGGACCTTCCACTCGCGAACAAGTCGCCAAAAATGACCCGCGAAGACGCGACTGAGGCTCGCGACTTGACACACCCACGACTGAGCCGCCAAAACAGGGCAAAACAGGATTTTTGAAATTTTCAGATTTTTCAAACAAAATACTTTCCAAAAACACCTAAAACACTCAAAAATATTTTTGTGCTTGAATTAACAAAGATTGAGAATGTGAAAACACATTTCATCAAGTACAATCACACAAATGAATATGGCATTTATTGAACATAAACTTGTGTGTTGTGTGTGGATATCAACAATGAGATAGTCCTTCGTCTAATGTGAAGCTTCAATGATCGATTCAACCAAGGCATACACAATTAGCACTAGATCATGTGACCTATCTCAATTATAGAAATATGTATATATGACCTCCCACAAAACTTGATAACATGACTTGGAGCTTTACATTTTACTCCACTTTTAATCATAACATTTGATCTTTTTTGATCTTTTGAGGCAATCACCTACAATTATGAGAGTGATATTTGACATTTCACTTTAATGAACAAGCCTATGGCTTTTTGAATAAACATTCACTTTAATATAAGGTCGCTTACCCTTTTTCCTAGTCGAATACTAGAATGTGCGACAGGCTTTTGCAGCTCAATATCTCTTTTCATTTGGAGATTTACATTTGGTGAGCTCTTTTTAGCAAAACAAAAATAAAGAGTGGGAAGATATATAGACACAAGTCTATGCATGTCTCAAGATCAACATAACCATTCACTAATCATTCATGACAAGTTTGAAGATCTATTTACAACAATCACATAGATTTCAAGATTTTTCCCACAGTGATATAAGTGCATGAAAACAAGCAATGCTCGAAAATGCACAAAGCCATTAGCACAAAGGTACAAGACAAAACAAGTTTTGAGACAAAACTCAACAAAGTCAATCAAGTTTTTTGATTTTCTAATTTTTTATGTGATTTTTGGATTTTTGACACAAGAAACAAAAAGATTGATAAAACAAAATTAAAAATATTCACAAGTAGACAAGCAAACAACCAACATCAAAAACAGCAAGCAAACCAAACAAACATTGTCACAAAGCATAGGAAGTATTAATGCATGGACATGTTGTAATGCTTATGCATGAGTACCCTTTTTCACCCACACGTCACTTGCGTTTGGGGTGATTTCCTTATAGGATTGGGTACGGGAGTTAGGGCTTTCAAACCTTCGTGAGAAGCTTTCCAAGCAGTTGGTGAATGCACCAATCATCTTCATCACGTTCATCATTCCGGGATCTCCATTTTGATCTCTAGATTGATCACCTGCCCAAGTTCTCTTATCATTTATGGGTCCTCCTGACCTTTGAGGAGTTGCACTGTTCTTTGCTCTCAGCTTTTGGCAATTTGGTCGAGTATGCCCTTGAAGTCCGCAATAATGGCACACATAAGTTCCTTTAGGACCTCTTTGTGGTCGTGGACGTGACTTGGCACGAGATTCAGACCTACCCACAGACTGATTACGGGGATTCAGCATCCGTTGGTTCACCACATTCTTCTTCTCCTCCACCTCGAGCTTCTCACCAGTAAGGTCAGCTACAACTGGATCTTTGGCCTTTACAAACTTCACTTCTTTAGTGACATTTCCAGATGAACTACTTCCTCCGGTATATCCCAATCCGGATTTGTCTAAAAAGCTCTTTTGAGATGATATAACATCATCTAGTTTCTTGGTGGTGACCCTCTCTATTTTAGCATTCGCTTGCACAACCTCATTCTCAAGAAATCTCACTTTTGTGTAAGTTTCGGACAACTCACCATTCAATGTTTCTATCTCACATTTGGCCTCCCTATATCGAATTAGGAGACTTTTGTAGTCCTCCTCAGCCTTCTTCATTTTTCTCACAGCAGCCTTGGCCACCCTTGTGTACTCACCCGACTTCTCCAAGAGTGAGTTATAATTCTCTTGAAGATTTGCTGTGCTTTCATCTTCTTCAGCATCTGATTCTTCAACAATTGCTAATGATTCATCATCACTATGTTCTCCAAGGTCTCGTACAAGCATATTCAACTCATCTGAAGACTCAACATGAGCAATAGTCATAAAAACCGAATAGTTCCCCTCTCCATCACAGCTCTCTTCAGATTCTGAGTCAGACAAATCCGAGTCACTCAAGGTCGTGGCATACACTTTACCTTTCGATTTCAAATAATTCGAACATTCCTTCTTAAAGTGTCCATGCCCGTTACATTCGAAACAAGTGACACCTTGTGTGGGTTGGGATTCTTTTCCATCTTTCTTTTTGAATTCCCTCTTCTCCCTTCCAGAACTTTGGAATTTTCTTTTATCATCAAATTTGCCATTATTTTTGAATTTCAAGAACTTTCTGAAATTTTTGACAAGGTATGCAACATCTTTGTCAACCACATCTTCTCCCGATGAGTCTTGATCTTCCACCTTCTCATTAATGGTCTTTAGAGCAAGAGATTTACTCTTCCGTTGATTGGGCAGCGACATCTCATAAGTCTGCAGAGAACCAACCAGCTCCTGTACTTTGATGTCATCAAGGTCCTTTCTCTCTTCAATTGTTGTCACTTTAGCACGAAAACTTTCCGGCAATGATCGAAGGATCTTCCTTACAATCTTTGAGTCCTCCGTTTTCTCCCCCAAGTTGAACTTACTGACCACCACCTCATTTAGCTTCCCATAGAAAGAGTCAAAAGACTCATCCTCACTCATTTTGAGCTCCTCAAACCGAGTGGTCAGCATTTGCAACTTGGTGTCTTTCACTTTCTTCGTGCCTTCATAGGTGGTTTCCAAAATCTCCCATGCTTCTTTGGCAACGGTAATATGAGAAATCCTGTGAAATTCATCTGGAGACACACCACAGAAAATAGCATTGAGTGCTTTACTGTTAGCATTAGATGCAGCAAGTGCTGCCTTATCCCATGTGGATTTGGCTGCCTCAGGTTTGGTCCAACCAATCTCAACAACATCCCAAACGGATTCATCAATAGAACACAGAAAAGTTCTCATGCGAACCTTCCAAAAAGCATAATTACTACCATCAAAATATGGAGGTGCATTTAGGGATTGAGACATATCCATCTCAAAAGGGAGTCAAGGATCACACAATGGTAATGAAACCAATAGCAGTGTACCCGCTCTGATACCAAATGAAAGTTCAAAAACGTGTACAAAATACCTTTGAACGTTTAGACCCCCAAATTACAACTTAACCAATACAAGCAATATGTCAAACAACTAGTGTGCGGAAACTTAACACATGCTATAATACGAAATTGGTTAAAGACTATCTAAGCCATAACAAAATAAAACCACAGCAGATAATAAAAAGGCAAAGATAGAGAGGAAGGAAGATGCAAACACAAAGACAACACGCGATGTGTTATCGAAGAGGAAACCGAAGTCCTCGGTGAAAAACCTCTCTGCCGCCCTCCAAGCGGTAAACAATCCACTAGAAAATACAGTTGGGATACAAGGACAGCAATAGACCCTCCAAGCCTAATCTACCCAGTGCACCTAAGCCCTCCAAGCTTCTTGCTCCAACGAGGTTGTGCCGAACCTTTTTCTTTTCTAGCTTCCCGGATTCCGCTACTAGACCGTTGCATCAACCAATGAAGATTGGTTCCTTCCTAACTGCTTCCCAGAAATCCAAACAACTGTCTCATAGTGATGATGATGGTGAGAACCAGGTTTGGTATAATGCCTCTCAAGGATTTGACAATGGAGAGGAAGAGAGTAGAGGAATTTGAAGAGACTCTAAGGTATAGATTGTGGGTGAAACAATCTTGTTTTTCTTTAGGGTTTCTCTCTCAAAATTCTCTCTGGAAGCTCTCTTTCAATCGTGGGTAAAAGGGGTATTTATACTAGAGTGGGAGAGGAATGTGAAACGTCAGGTTTTACAAAACAAGGGTGGCTCGCGGCTTAACCTCGCGGCTTGACTAAGTCGCGAGATCCAGTCGCGAGTTAACCGTATGGCCAGTTGTCCTGTTTTGTCCTGTAGTGCTCTAGCTAGCATGACTGTTCATCTTCCAACATGCTTGGCACGTGTGCTGCTTCTGGCGGCTTGTAGCCGCGAGTCACCCGCGAGTCCCAGCCGCGAGTCTCTGTTTTCTTGCACACTCTTGAGCAATTTTCACTCTATCTCACTCACTACCCTTACAATAAACCCACCTAAATACAGGGTTACTAAATGCTGAATTACAAGCAAATTTGGCGCGGAATAAAGCCAATTAGATGGTTGAATAAATTCAACCTTACATTATTAGAGAAGAAGAAATAAATGAAAAGAAGTAATATAATGTTATTTTGAAACAGAAAACGAAGTATCAAAAAAAAAAAAAAAACTTATTACGTTATTAGAGAAGAAGAAATAAATGAAAAGAAGTAATATAATGTTATTTTGAAACAGAAAACGAAGTATCAAAAAAAAAAAAAAACTTATTACATTTTTTTTTTTTTTTTTTTTGGTTGCTAAACATTAACTTATTACTCATTAGTAGAAATGTAGCATATTGGAGAGGCTTCTTGCCCCACTTGCCGAACACTTTGAATTAGGCTAATCTATATATATATATATATATATATATAACCGAAGCTTTTGAAGCTCCCACAATTTTCCACGTCAGCACAAATATTAAAAAAAAAAATCATAAACCAAAAAAAAAAAAAAAAAACTTTTAAACCCAAAAAAATACTTAAACGCAAAATCAAAGCCCTAAGCCCTAACACATTCTACCTTCTCCTTCCTCCAAAACGCAGACAACGCTCTGCCATTCCCCCAAACGCAAATCGTAGCTCAACGGCTCAATGCCTCCACCTTCTCCGGCACCACCCTTCTCCAGTTCTATATTTGTCGACTCCACTGTTTGATTATCTCTTCAGCCCTCAAGAATACTCACCCAAACCTTCTTCTCTCTAACCACTTCACCCCTTCCTAACGCAAACCTCTGGGTTTCAAAATCTGGGTTTAATCCTCTCAATCATTCTCTCTAAGGTATTAGCCCAAACTATCGACTCTTCCAAAGAAGGTAACTCTTTTCTCTCTTTCCGATTAAATCTGTTAGTACGAATTGCATCAAATATCTGTGAAACGTTTTAACTTTTATTTATTTTTACTAATTCGTTAATGTTTGAATTGCTTTTAGTTTGATTATTGTTGATTTCATTTAATTTACACTTAAGGATTTGTTAAATTATTTTTTTTTTTTTTTAATTTGATTTCTTTCTCTGATTTCGTAGCTGATAAATCATGTTCTTCTTCTTCATCTTTCTCCTCCAACCCAGGTTAGTTAACTTTCCTAGAATCAAAATAGTTTCACTTTTCATAGACACACACCATCCGCTTGATATAGAGCTTCTGTTCTGCCATAAGAGAAAGGGAACAAAAAAAAAAAAAAAAAAAAAAACTAATTTTTATGACCAGGTTTAATGTTGTGCACCAGTTGTTGAACTTTGTTTTGTCCTTTCAATATTTGAACAATTGATGAAAGTTATATTCCACAAAAGCTTGCAGAACTATATTTTTAGGTAGAGCTTTATAGGAAGAAATTCTAACATTTGTTGAACTTTGTGTTGTCCTTTCAATATTTGAACAATTGATGAAAGTTATATTCCACAAAAGCTTGCAGAACTATATTTTTAGGCAGAGCTTTATGGGAAGAAATTGTAACATTTGGATTTAATTTAAGTTTCTGGGTTATGGTCAACGTATACCATGGTGGGTTTTTTTTTTTTTTTTTTTTTTCTTTACAGATATGGAGCTGGTTTTTAATAGTTTCAGCAAATATTTGGTTGCTGTTTTAAATCTGCTTTTATGCTTGGAGTTTTAATATCATAGTATATTGTAGTGTTCTATTCACAAATTGTGATGAAGAAATTGCTGTATATATATGTTTCTTTTCATATATATAAATTAATTTTCTGTAATATTTTCTTCTTTGGTATATTTTGTTGTTAGAAATATGGTTTTGATTATGTGTGGTTTATATGTAAAATTTGTATATTGACGTCTTGAATTGAGGTTGATTTTAGGTACAGTTGAGACTTTTTAAGGGGTTGGGGTTTCATACAATATTTTCTCAGCTAACTTATTAAAGTCTTGGATCCTAATTCCTTATTAGTTTTTCCAATCTTAGTTTGATATGGAGCTCCTCTGTCAACTTTAAGCACAATCAATTGTGAAGGTTCCTTTTAGATACCTTTGTGAATTGTGAATTTTGCTTTGTTAATTTGCCAATTGTGAATTACTTTATGTTATTTCTACTCAGATTTTTCTATGGTATTCTATTTTATTTCACTTTTGTTCTAGGTGCTTGCATTTTTCTTTTTTCTTTTTTTCATGTTTGTAGCTGAACATGATTAAGGAGGGGTTACATATGATTCTTTGTACTACAAGACAAGGACAGTCAGGTATTTACCTTTCCTTTATTATGTACTGTTTCTTGCATATTTATTAATAATATGTTTCAAGAAAGAATTTGAAATTGGAATGTGATTGCATATTTAAGTTTCTTGGTTATCTCAAACTTGGGGGTGTTCTTGAGTCTATTGACTTTGTTTTGTATTGGTATCGGGTTTGATTCTCTTATGATGATACTATGATAGTAACGTGGGAATTTAATAGTAAATTTTTTTGTCTTGATTCTAAGCAAAAAAATAAAGTTATGTCTGATTTTTATTTTATATAAATTGACAGAGTTTATGTTTGATTGAACTTGGATCAATTAAAGGTTTTTTCACTAATTCAGTTTGCTGTGTATGTGCTATTCTCAATTTTCTTTACTGAATTTAATGTGAAAAAAAATGTTTTCTTGCATGGTCTTGACATTGATTTGACTTAATTTATATTCAATTTATTTTCCATTTTTAAATTATTTAATCAAGCTCACAAATTACAATTCAGACCCTGATATTAAATTCACTTACAAATGGTTTTTTTGTCAAGAAATGTTTTTTTGCTTGATGATTTTTGTTTCCCTTGTTACATTTTGTTATATGGATTGGTAGTAATGGTTTGCTGCGCGGTTTTGAACACACGACTCAGTTTCCGAGATTATAAGGAAGACAAACACACATTCAAAATTGAATCTATATTATTGGGTTGAGAGTTTGGGTCTTTGACAGAGATATAATGATTAATTGGGAAACAGAGAGAGAGAGAGAGAGAGAAAAGCTATTTATAAATAAATTACCACTTATCTAAAAATTGTAAATTGTTAGAAACTAATAAATTTAATCATTCAATCAAAATTCTTAATTGCTCCTATGCCTTGCTGCTTGCTTTGTTGTATATATTCTTGCTGTTGGTTGTGCAGGGTGAATGGGAAAAGAAGCTGCCTTTGCTGGGTTTCTTGGTTCAATAAGAAAAAGGAGGAAGCTTTATTTGTTTTTGGTCGTGCTTTCCTTGGGTTTCTTTGAGAGGTTGGTCTGACTGCTGTGGAAAGTTGTTGGTGGTCTTGGTCCTCTTAGGTATGTGGGGAAGGAGGGAACTTTTTGTATTTCTAGGCTAGGAAAGGATTCTGTTTATAGAGTTATGGAGGGCTGGAACAGTGGTACTTTTTGTATTTGTTATGTTACTTTTTTTTCTTTTCTATCTCATTTGTCTATATTGAATTGTGCTTAAGAACAACCAATGTTATTGCCCATTATACCTAGATAAATAAATCACTTTGTTGTATACTGCAGAATATGAGTAGCAAGATAGAGTTACAAAAAATTGCCCCATTTTGTAAAATATGTTACTATCTAATTTTATAAAGAACATTTTTCTGCCATTGAGTTGGCTTATCAAACTTGGAATATATGTAGTTTGTTTAAATCTATCCTACATATGTAAAGGGTTTGTGATGTTTCCCTCCTTAGAGGTATAGAGTATGGGTATGTACACTTTACATGAAACTGTAATTTGTCTTTACACAAATTTTACTATTAATAGAAAATTTTTTGCTGCGATTGTTTAAATATGAGCTATGAAAACAAGAGGGTTAATTTTTTTTAATAATTTGATAATTCAAGAAGAGGGTGTTTGAACCTATCAAATATAACTATAATGTTATATAGATTTTGTAGATATTCTTTATGCTTTCCCGTGCATCGCACGGGTTAGCGACTAGTATTTTATGAAAAGAAGTAATATAATATTATTTTGAAACAGAAAACGAAGTATCAGACCACGTACATAAAATATTAGCCTAATTAAGAGTGTTAGGCAAGTGGGGCAAGAAGCCTCTCCAATATTCTACATTTCTACTAATGAGTAATAAGTTAATGTTTAGCAAAAAAAAAAAAAAAAAGTAATAAGTTTTTTTTTTGAGTAAAAAAAAAAGTAATAAGTTACTAACTAGTATTTAACATTTATCCCTCATTCTACATTAGTACTTTATTGAAATAAATGCCTTTCGGAAAAATGCAATACAATTTAAATAAAATATAGAGAAAAGAGGTCTTTCGGAAACATGCGATAAAATTGAAATGGTATATAGAAAGTGGATGAAAATAAGTTCTTGTTTAAGAAAAAATTGTGATTTTCTTTCTTTCTCTTTATATTATCTTAAAGCAGAGGGGAGAGGATTTTTTTTTTTTTTTTGGGTTAAAATTAATTACAAATTACATCTTAGGATAATTAGTGGATATCATACCAAAAAAAAAAAAAAAACATATATAGAATCTTACAAATATTTAATTAACTACTGAAAATTAAATTGATGGATAATAAAAGTAATCACAAGAAAATTTCCAGTATATTCCAACTACCTTTGTCTCTCTCTTGGCTTCCATGGTTGACCAAAGATCCATACAACTCACACGATATATATATATATATATATATATATATATATATATATATATTTGTTTCTTATGCCCTTGCACGTACACTGACCAGACATGGAGCATATTTGCATAGAAAATTGAATAGTTTTTCTTCGCCTAAAAGAATTTAACAATAGGTTGAATGTTCAATTCTACATCATGGACTTTCTTCTGTGCGTCAAGAGTCAGCTCTAATCCAATGTTTATAGTCACCCCACCAGTTCATCCTTCTCCATAAAAGCCTATATGATAACTTTCTTGACCTAAATCTTGCCATAATTTCGTGTAAAACATGGCAAAAGTTTGTTCTAGACTTCTCGTCTTGTCTTCCATTTGCAAGTTCATTGCTCAAGCCACTGCTCAGCCAAACTTCCTATACCAATTTTGTTTAAACAATGGTAACTACACAAGCAACAGTACCTACAAAGCAAACCTCAATCACCTACTCTCCTCCCTCTCCTCCAACACTGAAATTGACTATGGCTTCTACAATTCTTCTTATGGCCAAAACCCTGACAAAGTATATGCAATTGGACTTTGTAGAGGAGATGCTAAGCGAGATGTGTGCCGTAGTTGCCTCAATAACGCTACAAAGCTTCTGACACAGCTTTGTCCTAATCAGAAGGAAGCAATAGGATGGTATGACTATTGCATGTTACGCTACTCATTACGCAACATATTTGGCATCATGGAAAATAGTCCTTCTTTCTATATGTGGAACTACAATAACGTTTCTGACAATTTGGATAAGTTCAATCAGGACCTTAGGACCTTGTTAGATGGACTAAGAGTTCAAGCTGTAGCAGGTGGTTCTCTTCGTAAGTTTGCAGAAGCAAATGCAACAGCACCAAACTTTCAAACACTATATGCACTTGTGCAATGCACGCCTGATTTGTCTCAGCAAGATTGCAGTGATTGCTTGACTGGGGCTTTCGGTGATATTCCAAGTTGTTGTGACGGCAAGCAAGGTGGGAGAGTTGTTAGACCCAGCTGTAATTTTCGGTATGAGATCTACCGCTTCTATGACCCCGTAGCTGATATTGCACCACCACCATCACCACCACCGTCTCTATCGCCACCATTAGCATCATCAACATCTTCTCCTCCACAATCCACCAATACCTCTGGTGACAAAGGTACTTGTGTCTTTAATCTTAATGCATAACAAATTTGAAATTTACCATTTCAAAAAAGAAATATATGGAGGGGGAGGGGGGTCCTTATTACTTTCCCAGCACAATTTCTCAATTTTCAAAACTAATTCAAATTTTATTACACTTGAAAAATGAAAGTTCAAATATGTGTATAAACACCCTTGAACGTTTAGACCCCCAAATTACAACTTAACCAATTCAAGCATTATGTCAAACAACTAGTGTGCGGAAAATGAACATAAGTTATAATATGGAATTGGTAAAACTATCTAAGTCAAATTAAAATCACAACCCACATCAGATAATATAAAGGCGAAGATAGGGAGGAAGGAAGATGTAAATACAAAGACAACACGCGATGTGTTATCGAAGAGGAAACCGAAGCCCTCGGCGTAAAATCTCTCTGCCGCCCTCCAAGCGGTAAACAATCCACTAGAAAATATAGTTGGGATACATGGACAGCAATAGACCCTCCAAGCCTAATCTACCCAGTGCACCTAAGCCCTCCAAGATTCTTGCTCCAACGAGGTTGCGCCGAACCTTTTTCTTTTCTAGCTTCCCGGATTCCGCTACTAGACCGTAGCATCAACCAATGAAGATTGGTTCCTTCCTAACTGCTTCCCAGAAATCCAAACAGCTCTCTCACAGTAATGAAAATGGTGAGAACAAGGTTTGGTAAAATGTCTCTCAAGGATTTGACAATGGAGAGGAAGAGAGTTAAGGAATTTGAAGAGACTCTAATGTATAGATTGTGGGTGAATCAATCTTGTTTTTCTTTAGGGTTTCTCTCTCAAAATTCTCCCTGGAAGCTCTCTTACAATCGTGGGTAAAAGGAGTATTTATACTGGAGTGTGAGAGGAATGTGAAACGTCAGGTTTTACAAAACAGAGGTGGCTCGCGGCTTGACCTTGCGGCTTAACTAAGTCGCGAGATAACCGTATGGCCAGTTGTCCTATTTTGTCCTGTAGTGCTCCAGCTTGCATGACTGTTCACCTTCCAGCATGCTTGGCACGTGTGCTGCGTCTGGCGGCTTGAAGCCGCGAGTCACCCACGAGGCCAAGCCGCGAGTCTCTGTTTTCTTGTACACTCTTGAGCAAACTTCACTCTATCTCACTCACTACCCTTACATCAAACCCACCTAAATACAGGGTTACTAAATGCTGAATTACAAGCAAATTTGGCACGGAATAAAGCCAATTAAATGGTTGAATAAATTCAACCTTACAATCTCCGCCTTTGGCTATTCCGTGACAAAACCCTAAAACAGACTCTAGACTTAACATGTGAGTCTTGAGCAAACTTCACTCTATCTCACTCACTACCCTTACATCAAACCCATCTAAATACAGGGTTACTAAATGCTGAATTACAAACAAATTTGGCACAGAATAAAGCCAATTAGATGGTTGAATAAATTCAACCTTACAATCTCCCCCTTTGGCTATTCCGTGACAAAACCCTAAAACAGACTCTAGACTTAACATGTGAGTTGGGAACAGTTGAACAAAACTCACTCACACCTAACTCTAGAAGCTGTGAAGCACTTGAATCATATGAACATAATACTCCTGAAACACAACAATACACCATGATCATTGTAAGCAGAAAATCATAAAATGCATATGAAACAGACAATATGTGATCAAGTAAAAAATGGAATTAAGAAACAAACCATGGCTTGATCAACCAAGTGAACACTACAAGGTAGTGATCACAGTGCTCATTCACACTTGGAATGAACACAAGGACATACAAGTTAACAAGCACAAGGCAAGATACTTGTATGATCAACACTCAACCAATGCATAATACACAAGGTATATGCATCTAGGAACAATCCTACAAGGGCACAAGAGTGACAGTACATAAATCAAAATGCAAGACATTTAGATATAAGTACTGATTTCAACATGGTATAAAAGGCTGCATTAAGCAAGGTACATACCATAAAGCCTACAAAATATGCATAAAACATTAACCCTAAAAGCTTACAAAAGCACATGGGTACAAACACAAAAAAAATCCTGAAAAACATCATCAAAATATATAAAAGATTAAACCAAGAGTATAAGTTATGAGTTAGAAACAACTATACACCAAAAACACAGTGTATCAAACCCATATAAACACTAAAAGTCCAACAAACATAAACCTATAAGTTTAGAGGATAAGACTTAAAAACAAAAGTATGACAAAAGTATGTGTGTACTCCCCCTATCACTATGCACACTTCCCTTTGAACTTTCTCCCCCTTACTGAATGCTCTCCCCCTTTTTGGCACGAATAGCTAAAGGCTCTCGTCCAACTTTTGTTGAATAGCATCTAGCTGATTCTCCATAGTCTCGAGACGCATTTGGACATGGTTGTTTGTGGAGTAGAGAAGTGCCACAATCTCATCAATGTGTTTCTGAATATGCTCAAGTAAACTGCCCACTCTATCAATATAAGGAGCAGTCTGTGCTTGCGGAATACTAGCTTGTGAAGTTTCAGAAACAGCACGCGAAGCAGATGTGGTATGTGCAGGTGTCTCTGACTCAGGGGCAGATGGAGTAACCGGAGAGATGTGAGCACTCCTTGGTGTTTTAGAGGAGTGACTTCTGCTAGCTTGAAGAGTGAACATGGAAATAAGACGCTGACGGGTCAACATTTTTCCATCTATAGGAGGAACAATGCCTTCACGAAGAATGAGCTTCATGATGAGACTGCAAAATGGAATAATTCCTCGAGCTGTTGTTCGAACCGCGGTCTTCCTCAAGGTGTAATAGATGTGAGCACATATATCAATGGGGGCTCCTGTAATAAGATCACAAAGGAATAGAGCTCTCCCAAGATTGATGAATGTAGTGTTGGACAGTGGGTAGAGATTGGTGAACATGATCAACTTCAGTGTGGTCAGCTCTGGTGCAAAATTTGCGGTGCTGATGGATGTTCCTGTATTGGATACTTCATGATCGGATCCTAGGATTTGTAGAATTTCTTCAACCTCTGGAGTTCGATCATCGTAAGGAGTTAGATCGACATTCTGAGGGTGATGCCGAGAAGATCTGCGATAGAGTTTGGGGAAATGCCAAACTCTTTTCCTCTGACCCAGAAAATGAGTTCAACTCCAAGATCAGTTGCATTGGAGAAGCATTTTTTGACCAGCTCATCCATTGGATCATCAAAGTTCCCGAACAAGTTTGCCCAATCTCGTTTCTCAAAGATTTGAGGGATAAAAGTGGTCCCTAAGGTGTTAAACTCCACCACCCATTCCACTATAGGAGTTGACTTGTCAAAAATGTTTGGGTAGACGTGTGAGGTAAGCGGAGTTCTGAACCTATCCTTATTGGGGTCTTGAGATGCCTGTGATGATAGTCGAGTCCTTTTAGCAACTGGTGTTGCTGGATCGTCAGCAACAATGTCTTTACCCCTGGAAGATCGACGAGACATCTGCAAGAGAACAGGCCCACAGCAAAGAACCAACAACTGTATCACACAAGATAAATGTCAACATGATTCAGTGCTAATAGAAGTAAAAAAATTTCAATACATAAATACAAACTGAAGATAGTGCAGACCCAACCAAACTTCCAACAATACTAAGGAGCACAAAATGACAGGTGTAGCAAAATGGTGATAGCGTACAAAGGCATAGAGAGACAAAAACTAACAGAACTGTCAATGAGACAAGTTACCATGACCATGATATGCAAACAGATACAGCATTCGAACATCAAGAACAGATATCATAAAACATGCCACAAAAGATATGAACATGGGAAAAAATTTCAAAATGAAGTAACAAAGCACCCAAACTAGAGCACATGGCTGAGAGACACACATTATGTTAACATAAAAGCACAGTAAACCAATGCCGAAAACCAACATCAACACTCAAGCAAGTGAAATGAGCAAGTCATATAAATACCAAACCCATTTAACAAAAGATTTTTAAGATCAACAACAGGCAAATATCAGAACAATGAAAAAGCACATTGTGACCACTAAACATGAAAACGGATGAAAACAACAACAATCAAAACAAGCCATAACCATCACACAAAAAAAAGAATATTTCGAACACAATAACAATCACAAATGGTAGTAGAAACATCCATGAAATAGGTAAAATGAGATTAAGAAAACAAGACCCATACCTTTTCTTGATGATTTGGATAAGAAATGAAGAACCAATGAGATTTGAAAATGGATACCCGGAGTGTTTGGGAAGGAGATAGTTTAGAGAGAAGATGAACAGTCACAAATGTTCGAGGGAAAACTGAAAAAGATTTAAAAACTGCCCCTATTTTTGCCAAACACGCATTTTTTGCGACTGAATAGAGTCGCCAACAAGTCGCCAGTTCAAGTCGCCAAAACACTCAAAGACAAAAGTTTGAAAATTTTTTCTAAGTGTTTTTCGCGACTGGAAGGTCTACCTGCGAGTGAGTCGCGAGCTGAGCCGCGAAAATCTCTGAGTAAACCTCGCGATTGGACCTTCCACTCGCGAACAAGTCGCCAAAAATGACCCGCGAAGACGCGACTGAGGCTCGCGACTTGACACACCCACGACTGAGCCGCCAAAACAGGGCAAAACAGGATTTTTGAAATTTTCAGATTTTTCAAACAAAATACTTTCCAAAAACACCTAAAACACTCAAAAATCTTTTTGTGCTTGAATTAACAAAGATTGAGCATGTGAAAACACATTTCATTAAGTACAATCACACAAATGAATATGGCATTTATTGAACATAAACTTGTGTGTTGTGTGTGGACATCAACAATGAGATAGTCCTTAGTCTAATGTGAAGTTTCAATGATCAATTCAACCAAGACATATACAATTAGCACTAGATCATGTGACCCATCTCAATTATAGAAATATGTATATATGACCTCCCACAAAACTTGATAACATATCTTGGAGCTTTACATTTTACTCCACTTTCAAACATAACATTTGATCATTTTGATCTTTTGAGACAATCATCTCTCATTGTGAGAGTGATATTTGACATTTCACTTTAAAGAATAAGCCTTTGGCTTTTTGAATAAACATTCACTTTAATATAAGGTCGCTTACCCTTTTTTCTAGTCGAATACTAGAATGTGCGACAGGCTTTTGCAGCTTAATATCTCTTTTCATTTGGAGATTTACATTTGGTGAGCTCTTTTTAGCAAAACAAAAATAAAGAGTGGGAAGATATATATACACAAGTCTATGCATATCTCAAGATCAGCATAATCATTCACTAATCATTCATGACAAGTTTGAAGATCTATTTACAACAATCACATAGATTTCAAGATTTTTCCCACAGTGATATGAGTGCAAGAAAATAAGCAATGCTCGAAAATGCACAAAGCCATTAGCACAAAGGTACAAGGCAAAACAAGTTTTGAGACAAAAGCTCAACAAAGTCAATCAAGCTTTTTGATTTTCTAATTTTTATGTGATTTTTGGATTTTTGACACTAGAAGCAAAAAGATTGATAAAACAAAATTAAAAATATGCACAAGTAGACAAGCAGACAACCAACAGCAAAAACAGCAAGCAAACAAACAAACATCGTCACAAAGCATAGGAAGTATTAATGCATGGACATGTTGTAATGCTTATGCATGAGTACCCTTTTTCACCCACACGTCACTTGCGTTTGGGGTGATTTCCTTATAGGATTGGGTACGGGAGTTAGGGCTTTCAAACCTTCGTGAGAAGCTTTCCAAGCAGTTGGTGAATGCACCAATCATTTTCATCACGTTCATCATTCCGGGATCACCATTCTGATCTCTAGATTGATCACCTGCCCAATTTCTTCTATCATTTCTAGGTCCTCCTGACCTTTGAGGAGTTGCACTATTCTTTACTCTCAGCTTTTGGCAATTTGGTCGAGTATGCCCTTGAAGTCCGCAATAATGACACACATAAGTTGCTCTAGGACCTCTTTGTGGTCGTGGGTGTGACTTTGCACAAGATTCAGATCTGCCCACAGATTGATTACGAGGATTCAACAACCGTTGGTTCACCACATTCTTCTTCTCCTCCATCTTGAGCTTCTCATCAGTAAGGTCAACTACAACTGGATCTTTGGCCTTTACAAACTTCACTTCTTTAGTGACATTTCCAGATGAGCTACTTCCTCCGGTATATCCCAATCCAGATTTGTCTGAAAAGCTCTTTTGAGATGAAATAACATCATCTAGCTTCTTGGTAGTGACCCTCTCTATTTTAGCATTTGCTTGCACAACCTCTTACTCAAGAAATCTCACTTTTGTGTAAGTTTCGGACAGCTCACCATTCAGTGTTTCTATCTCACATTTGGCCTCCCTATATCGGATTAGGAGACTTTTGTAGTCCTCCTCTGCCTTCTTCATTTTTCTCACAGCAGCCTTGGCCACCCTTGTGTACTCACCCGACTTCTCCAAGAGTGAGTTATAATTCTCTTGAAGATTTGCTGTGCTTTCATCTTCTTCAGCATCTGATTCTTCAACAATTCCCAGTGATTCATCATCACTATGTTCTCCAAGGTCTCGTACAAGCAGATTCAACTCATCTGAAGACTCAACATGAGCAATAGTCATAAAAGCTGAATAGTTCCCCTCTCCGTCACAGCTTTCTTCAGATTCTGAGTCAGATGAATCCGAGTCACTCAATGTCGTCGCATACACTTTGCCTTTCGATTTCAAATAATTCGAACATTCCTTCTTAAAGTGTCCATGCCCGTTACATTCGAAGCAAGTGACTCCTTGTGTAGGTTGGGATTCTTTTCCATCTTTCTTTTTGAATTCCCTTTTCTCCCTTCCAAAACTTTGGAATTTTCTTTTATCATCAAATTTGCCATTATTTTTTAATTTCAAGAACTTTCTGAAATTTTTGACAAGGTATGCAACATCTTTGTCAACCACATCTTCTCCCGATGAGTCTTGATCTTCCACCTTCTCATTAATGGTCTTAATAGCAAGAGATTTACTCTTCTGTTGATTGGGTAGCGACATCTCATAAGTCTGAAGAGAACCAACCAACTCCTGGACTTTGATGTCATCAAGGTCCTTGCTCTCTTCAATCGCCGTCACTTTAGCACGAAAACTTTCCGGCAATGATCGAAGGATCTTCCTTACAATTTTTGAATCCTCCGTTTTCTCCCCCAAGTTGAACTTGCTGACAACCACCTCATTTAGCTTCCCATAGAAAGAGTCAAAAGACTCATCCTCACTCATTTTAAGCTCCTCAAACCGAGTGGTCAGCATTTGTAACTTGGTGTCTTTCACTTTCTTTGTGCCTTCGTAGGTGGTTTCCAAAATCTCTCATGCTTCTTTGGCAACGGTAATGTGAGAAATCCTGTGAAATTCATCTGGAGACACACCACAAAAAATAGCATTGAGTGCTTTACTGTTAGTATTAGATGCAGCAAGTGCTGCCTTATCCCAAGTGGATTTGGCTGCCTCAGGTCTGGTCCAACCAATCTCAACAGCATCCCAAACGGATTCATCAATAGAACACAGAAAAGCTCTCATGCGAACCTTCCAAAAAGCATAATTACTACAAGCAAAATATAGAGGTGCATTTAGGGATTGAGACCGATCCATCTCAAAAGGGAGTCCAGGATCACACAATGGTAATGAAACCAATAACAGTGTACCCGTTCTGATACCAATTGAAAGTTCAAATATGTGTATAAACAACCTTGAACGTTTAGACCCCCAAATTACAACTTAACCAATTCAAGCATTATGTCAAACAACTAGTGTGCGGAAAATGAACATAAGCTATAATATGGAATTGGTAAAACTATCTAAGCCAAATTAAAATCACAACCCACATCAGATAATATAAAGGCAAAGATAGAGAGAAAGGAAGATGCAAATACAAAGACAACACGCGATGTGTTATCGAAGAGGAAACCGAAGCCCTCGGCGTAAATCCTCTCCGCCGCCCTCCAAGCGGTAAACAATCCACTAGAAAATATAGTTGGGATACATGGACAGCAATAGACCCTCCAAGCCTAATCTACCCAGTGCACCTAAACCCTCCAAGCTTCTTGCTCCAACAAGATTGCGCCGAACCTTTTTCTTTTCTAGCTTCCCGGATTCCGCTACTAGACCGTAACATCAACCAATGAAGATTGGTTCCTTCCTAACTGCTTCCCAGAAATCCAAACAGCTCTCTCACAGTAATGAAAATGGTGAGAACAAGGTTTGGTAAAATGCCTCTCAAGGATTTGACAATGGAGAGGAAGAGAGTTGAGGAATTTGAAGAGACTTTAATGTATAGATTGTGGGTGAATCAATCTTGTTTTTCTTTAGGGTTTCTCTCTCAAAATTCTCTCTGGAAGCTCTCTTACAATCGTGGGTAAAAGGGGTATTTATACTGGAGTGTGAGAGGAATATGAAACGTCAGGTTTTACAAAACAGGGATGGCTCGCGGCTTGACCTCGCGGCTTGACTAAGTCGCGAGATCCAGTCGCGAGATAACCGTATGGCCAGTTGTCCTGTTTTGTCCTGTAGTGCTCCAGCTTGCATGACTGTTCACCTTCCAGCATGCTTGGCACGTGTGCTGCGTCTGGCGGCTTGAAGCCGCAAGTCACCCGCAAGGCCAAGCCGCGAGTCTCTGTTTTCTTGCACACTCTTGAGCAAACTTCACTCTATCTCACTCACTACCCTTACATCAAACCCACCTAAATACAGGGTTACTAAATGCTGAATTACAAGCAAATTTGGCACGGAATAAAGCCAATTAGATGGTTGAATAAATTCAACCTTACAAAAAATTTTATGATTCATCCGCCAGAATAAACTTGTGTGAACAAATTTCTGATTTTGCAGGAAATGATGGTAACAAATCTCAAACAGTCATCATAGTTGTGCCCATTATTGCCTTTGTGATGCTGATAATAATCTCCTGCATCTACCTAAGAGTAAGGAAGCCAGGTAAGAAACCAGAAAGTAAGTTAATTAATTGGTTTACTGTTATGAAATTACTGTAGATTTTCTAATAAATTTTTTTATAAAATAACATCATGCGATAATAATATAATAAATAAATATTTAAATTATTTTTTTTTAAATACATGATATATTAGTTTGTAAAACTTATCTAATAAAATTTATAATATTCTAACTTCCAACCACCACTCTATTAATTATTTGTTATTTATCTTATTAAGAGGAAGACTTTTCCTAGGGATTATAATTTAAACCATGACATAATTTGGCGAATATTTCTTATAAATTGATACTTATCTTTCACCAATTAACATTCAACGTGTTCGTTCAAGAAATGATTTCCATTATAACAAACAATTTTTTTATATACTAATCTATTTGGCATCTAGACTTTGATATATAATTAGCTTTTGAGAAGCTGTTGTTGTTGCATGCACTTATTTTAAAATGCGCTGCTCTCTTAATAAGGAACTATTAACATCTTGTTCAGGCGAAGCTGTAGATGAGATTGAAAGTTTGGAGTCCTTGCAGTTTGACTTTGACACTCTTAAAGTTGCAACAGATGACTTTTCTGATGCAAATATGCTTGGACAAGGTGGATTTGGTGCTGTCTACAAGGTAATGTGACTTTATCATTAACCTTAAAGGCTATTATCCACTCCATTTTACTTGGAATGAAGAAAATTAATTTAACCAGTAAATTTTTTCCCCCTGAATCTAATAGCATCAGAGTGCTTCAATACACAATTAAATTTATAATATTTTAATTTGAAGCATAAAATGGAATCAGTCTCACCATGTAGAGACATTTGATTCAAACTCTCCCCTCTTCTATATGGAGTCAACGATGCACGGCATGTTATATGGAAAAGTTTGTCATCACGATGCACAGCATGTTAAATAGGGGAAAAAAAATTAGTGACTATTATATTAAAAAGTTTGTCATCACGATGCACAGCATGTTAATTCCAAAATGGATATCTGCATAAGGGTTAAATATATTTTAATCTAATACATTTTTCAGGGTAAGCTTCGTAACGGGCAAGATGTTGCTGTAAAAAGGCTTTCAAAAAATTCTGGACAAGGAGATCTTGAATTTAAGAATGAAGTGTTGTTAGTGGCCAAGCTTCAACACCGAAATTTAGTTAGACTTTTAGGATTTTGCTTGGAAGGAAATGAAAGACTTTTAATTTATGAGTTTATGCCTAATGCAAGCCTTGATCACTTCATTTTTGGTATGAGTTTACATCTACATTCATTTCAAATTATATTCATTGTAATTTTATTTTGGTTTACATATCCTGTGCATAGACTCCCTAAAAATTTTTAGTACCATATAATATATTTTATTAAATATGTAGATCGAATCAAGCGCCCACATCTAGATTGGATAAGACGCTACAAAATCATAGGAGGCATTGCTCGAGGGCTTATTTACCTTCATGAAGATTCTCGGCTTCGTATTATTCATCGTGATCTCAAAGCAAGCAATATCCTATTAGATTCTGAAATGAATTCAAAAATTTCAGATTTTGGTATGGCAAAATTGTTTGCACTTGATCAAAGTGAAGACAATACAAATAGAATTGTTGGGACCTAGTAAGTATCCTTTTAGGTATACTTGATGTTTACTTTGTACCAAAGAAACAACATGAAAGTCCTAACAAGTATTGCTGAAAATAATTGTGAATATGCAGTGGATATATGTCTCCAGAGTATGCAATATATGGACAATTTTCAGTGAAGTCTGATGTTTTTAGTTTCGGTGTGCTAGTTTTAGAGATAATAAGTGGACAAAAGAATAGTTGCTTCCAAAATGGAGAGAATATTGAGGACCTTCTAAGCTATGTAAGTATGACTATTTTTTTACTAATGTTATATACATCTCGTAAGTATGGAGTGGTAGGTAAGATTGCAGGTTCAAATCTATGTGTTACATATTTTGATAGACTCTCTCTCTCTCTCTCTCTCTCTCTCTCTCTCTCTCTCTCTCTCTCTCTCTCTCTCTCTCTCTCTCTCTCTCTCTCTCTCTCTCTCTCTCTCTCTCTCTCTCTCTGTGCATGTGTGTTGGCAGGGGGTTATTTGATTAAATAGACTCAAAAGGAGAAAGAAGGGAAATTTCAACCAACACCCTTAGCTTTTTGATGTGGAGTATGGTAATCTATTTTTTGGGTACATGTCCCTTGTGCCTACTAGTATGACACTAATAACATCCATAAATTAATATAATATCTAGGTAGCTTGTATAGTTAGTTGGGATCAACATGAAGGATGGGGAGTTTAAAGGAAGGGAAGAACTATCTCCTATTGAATAGCCCTTTTCTTTCTTTCTTTCTTTTTATAACACAAAACAAAATAATGTTCTCTTAAATATTGTGTTTTTTCGTTTAAATTATCTTGCAGGCGTGGAAAAATTGGAAACAAGGTACAGCTTCAAATCTTGTTGATCCCACATTGAAGGCAAGTTCAACAACTGAAATAATGAGATGTATTCACATAGGATTATTGTGTGTTCAAGAAGATGTAGCTGATAGACCAACTATGGCCTCCATTATTCTTATGCTTACTAGCTTCTCTATTACTCTACCAATACCTTTAGAACCTGCATTTTTTATGCATGGCAATACTGAATCAAACATTTCCTCACAATGTGGGAGGATGATTCAAGGGTGATAGAGTCATATCAATCTAATAGCATCTTTGTTCAGGCTATTTCCTTGCTAGTGTTTAATGATTTTGTGTGTGTGTGTGTGTGTGTGGAGAAGGTATGAATTTGAAATGTAATACTAATAATTTCCCTTTTTTTTTTTTAATAAAAGCATACACTATATAGAGTTATTAATAATACATTATCACCTTAACAATCTTTCCTAAACATTAACCATTTATTGACCAAAAAAAAATATCTCGATTAAAATCATTATTCAACTATGATTGATCCATAACTTCAACATGACACCACTATTATTTAGTATTAATTGCTTTGAACTAATATTGTATATGTAAAAAATGGATATTCCTACCATCATTCACTTTTGGTGCGATAGTCACTCTACAAATATAAGTACTTGTGGGGTATGGGATAGAAAAAAGGTCAGAGTTCAAGTCTCCAAGAAGGAAATTTACTCACATATATACTTAGATTAGGCTAGAGTAGAACTTTTATCTTGTATTAAAAAAAAAAAAATGGATATATATTTCTATGATCTATGTTTCAGTTTATGGTTTGGATTTTTTTTTTTTTTTTGGGTAATTGTTATATGGTGTCAGATAGTAGAATTTCTAAAAAATATATATATATATTTCTATGATCTATGTTTCGGTTTATGGTTTGGATATATATATATATATATATATATATATATTTTTTTTTTTTTGGGTAATTGTTATATGGTGTCAGATTGGCAAAGTCCTCGATGCTAAACTTGATTCTCGTTCCTCATTTTTTTTTTTGCATCTCAAGAAAACTCTTAATGCAAAAACCTAGGTCTCAAAATAGTGCCAAATCACTCAATCACATTACCAAAACTCAATCACATTTAAAAAAAAAGGCTTATAGCCCAATGGCCCCAATCTCTTTTCCTCTTCATTGTCGCGCTTCAATACCATCTCAGCAACCTTCTATAAAAAATCTTGAATCATGTTAAGCTCAATGGTGTCTCCAAGTTGAACATATGGATCCCAAAAAAAAACTCGTTTACCATATAAAAATCAAATGACAGATTACAATTTATTCATGTGGTTTGACCTTGTCATTATTTAGCATGTAAAGTTTCATTTGTTACATTTACACCCGTAAAATTTGAACATAAAACAAATCTGTTAACTATTCATCCAAATTAACGGATATTGCCCTTAGTGAATGAATCAAAGTGTCCAAGACCTCTTTCATTTAAGACATTAGATTTTGACAAACACATTTCAAAGAATTATTTTATTTTATTTATTTTTTTGGTTTTTGATCTAAATTAAACTTAAAATAATTAGCACACATCACAAGAGTAAAAATCTACATCAAACATACTCCCACTATCTAAATTAATTCTATGTACTTCTCAGTTCTAAGTATGTCATGGAAATATGGTTTGTTAAAACAATTTTTACATGTCAAGAATAATTCTTAGGGCACATGCGCCATATTTTTTAGCCTAATCAAAAAAATAAATTGTATTTCTCAAAGAAATCATTTTTATTTTGCTAAATGCAAAATTTAATATCATGTATTAATTTGTAAATTTGATATTTGACTGAGAAATAAATATGGAAATAAATATTTTAAATTTGAAATTAATTCAATAAAATAAAAATATAAAAACTCCCCAATTTTTCTTGATATTGGTAAAATTATTTTTGTGCATCTAATTTAGAGTAATTATGCACTATTTATTCATATAAAAATCACACAAATCATAATATAGCATAAATTTCGGTAAATAAAATACATAAAATCAATATTTTATTTTATTTCATTGTCATTCAAGACAAATAACAATTTTTAATTCAATATTATATTTTTCACATATTTTTGAAATTTTTTATTGATTTAAATATAATCCAATTATATTTAATTCAATCAAATATTATTTTCAGCATAAATATTAACTATAAAAATATAACAAATTTTAAAATGTAATGTTGGATGTACATAATCAAACGTGTCAAACACCTCTACCAAATATAACCACGTGCATCGCCACTCATGATTGTGATAATGGAGAAGATTTTACTCCTTAATATTGAATAAATTGGACATGGATGTGTACTTGCATAAGCAAAATATAAAAAATAAAAAGAAGGGATACTTATGATAGGAATAAGAGCATTAACATCATGCGCTAAATAGCTCCAAATCTGCCTTGGCAGTGGTCGCTAGAGATCATCGAGGTGAAGTCTTATGTATTTGGGGTTCTGGTCTCCATTCGTGCTCACCATCTCAAGCAGAAGCTACCTCTATTCTTTGGGTTGTACAGCTTGCGATTCAGGAACATTGGAAGACTGTCATTGTTGAGGGTGACGCACATGTTTGCTTCAATGCTTTGTCATCTTAGGACCATATACTAGATTGGAACATTTGCACTATTATTAACAACATCCGTAGCTTAGTTTCTAGTTTTGTTTCTTGTAAGTTTCGCTGGATTAGGAGAAACAGTAACTCAGTTGCACATTCAGCTGCTAGATTTGCATTGAACTCCTACCAGCAGTTTTGTTTCAATAAGAGAAATCTTCCTCCCTCACTTTTGTCCGTTTGTACGGAAGATTCCTCATTGTGCTCTTTTGTTAATGTTTAATGAAATTGAAGTTTAGCAAAAAAAAAAAAAAAAAAGCATTAACAACAGTTGTACTAAAAAATGTTATTTTGACATATCAAAAAGTTAATTTAGCTCTTTTAAGTTTTAACACACTATTTTACAATACATCATACGTCACATCTTATATAATTTTACCACTTTATTTAAACATTATTTCTTTAATATTTTTAATTCTTTTTTATCATTAATAGAAGAGAGAGAAAGTAATAAAATAACTTTATTTTTATTTTCATGTATAAATTTTGTTTTCTTTTCTTATTTTGTAGAATTATATGACTAGTAGATTTATGTATAATTCAAATTTTATTTTTGAGTGTTTTCTTTTTTACTTTTGTAAGAAAAAGAATACAAAAAAAAATTAGAAAAAATGTATTTTTTTCATGTGAAAAAACCCATTAAAGACTGAATAAATGTCATAAGAACAAGAAATTAGCAATTTATTTTAGTTTGATATATTTAACCTTTTTATTAAAATTTTAATATTTTAATAAATTTCATTCATAAAATATATTTAATAAAATTATATAAAATTGTTTATATATGTATTTATATTTTATAGACATGATGAAAATAAATAGGGATGATTTATTCAGGGAAAAAAATTAGAGAGACAACTAGACATTTCTAGAAAGTCAATTTTTATTAATTTTTTTTGTTCGTTTAACAATCTATCTGAGGAGTACTGAGAACTAATCTTGGGCTTTTTTTTCCTAAGATTTAAAATCTATTGGAGGTTTTTATGAGGGAAGGGAACTATTGAACAACAATTTCCTTTATTTGATTTATGTGATGGAAAAGAAAAGGGGAGAAAGCCAGTTACTTGGGCCCACATTTTACAATTCGCCTATTTTGGGCCAAAAATAGAGAGAAACAGTTCATCACAAAATTGGGGGCCAAAATGGCCCATTAGCATTAATTTTTGAAATATTTAGCAACAGAGCACTGTTTCGGAAATAATTAGGGAAATACCACTTTTTCTGGTACTCGAGCTTGGTGAGCTCGAGTACCATCTTTTCATTGGTCAAACATCTTCTCAAAAAAAAAACGCCGCTATAGGGCCCGAAAACATCACTATAGGGCTTAAAAACGCCACTATAGGGCACCTTGAACCTGTTATGGGGACTTATAAAAAAAATTTGCAGGAAAACGCCGCTATATGGCTCAAAAACGTCACTATAGGGCTTAAAAACGCCACTATAGGGCCCCTTGAACCTGTTATGGGGACTTATAAAAAAAAATTTGCAGGAAAACGCCGCTATAGGGCCCGAAAACGTCACTATAGGACTTAAAAACGCCACTATAGGGCTCCTTGAATATGGGGTGACAGTGGATTAAAAAAACATGGTACTCGAGCTCACCAAGCTCGAGTACCAAAAAAAGTGGTATTTCCCTAATTATTTCCGAAACAGTGCTCTGTTGCTAAATATTTCAAAAATTAATGCTAATGGGCCATTTTGGCCCAAAATTGGGTCTAGCATAATTATCTTTTCATTTGTTGAAAATTACACTTTTGCCCATTATTTATTTATTTATTTATTTATTTTTATCACTCTCTCAATTTCATGGGGGCATTTAAGTTAAAAAAATACATTATTCTTTTCATTTCATTTCTCTTATCAAACCAAACATAATAAAGAAAAAAATTTTGTTAGGTCCTAAAAGTTTAGAACAATTGGCAAACCATGAACACAAACTTATTTAGATATAGATCTTAGCGTCTATAGGATTTATTAGATAATGTTCAAGGTGTTGCAAGTCAAAATATGTTAGAACATATGTGATTTACTTGTTAGGAACATATGTCAATATTTTATGTAATTGGCTAATCCTTTAACAAAATACACTTTACTTGTATTTGGGTAGGTTTAGGATGTTTTTAAATACTTCAAGAAACCATGTTTCAAGATCAAGTGTTGAACCTTTCAAGTCTGTCCAAGAAAACAAGCTAAAGATGCAAAGTTACTAAAGCTCGACAGCTAGCATGTGTTGAGGTTTAAGGAAGCTGTTTAGCCCATGCGCTCGACACCCGTTCGACAACTACTGGACACCTCCTATCTGTCGAGGTTTAAAAATTTCAGAATTCTGATATGATTTTCTTGGAATCCGAGAATATGTCTTTGGACCTTCTTTTCTCATAACTCTAGATATATAAAATGATTGTTTTAAGGGCTGTCAAACAGTTCACAAGTTGCACAAGTATTGAGCAAACTCTGTTCAAGCAAATTGTGACCGGAGATGAAGTTTTTGCCCTAGTTCATGTCTTTCTCTTGAAGAAGTTGATGTGTATGTGCATCATAGGGTTTTGTGACCAAGCATCTTCTTGATCTTCATCGTGTGGATGAACTGAAGAACTTTGCAGCCAACAACCTTCTTAGTTGGTGATTGAAGTCGCATACTGGGATCCATGTAATTGATTAGCCACGTACTTGGGAGCCGTGCATCAAAAGGGGGAACTGTCACTACAGAATAAGTTCAATTGGGTATTGGGGTAAGGGTTTAATTGTAGGTAGGTAAGGTACTTGGAATTCTTTTACTTGTAACCGCTTGTTGTGATAATAATGGAGTTACAAGAATGGTGACCTGAAAATCACCCGGTGGGATTTTTGCCATTAGATTTTCCCCATTCGTAAACAAATCACCGTGTTATTTATTTTCCGCTGCATAATTAGTTTATTGGTGATTTGTTTGTGCTACTATGCATTTGCATGTTAATTAACTTAATTAATTCACTTAGTTAAATTAATTGATTAATTTATCACAATTGGTTAATTCGTTTTTGGCCTATCGGAATACAAGAGTTAGAAATCTGTAGGCTCAAGAAATCGAAACATGCCAGGTTTGATCGATTGAAAGAACAGGTTCAACCGATTGAAAGACGGGTTCTACAGAATTTACTTAAAGCCCAACAACTCTAGAGTTTCAAATCTATATCATATAGTATTTAAAGGAAACGCTAAGGCACATTTTGTGAAGACTCTGGAGTTTCTCTTGTGAGATCTAAAAGATACTATGCCTTCTCCTTTCAAAGTCACTACTGGAAATCATTCTCATATCATTAGAACTGATTGATCTAAAGTTGCTGCTACAAGATCAACAATTGATGGTGATCTGAAACCTTTAAGTGGGATCTCAAAGTCACAAACGTGGGAGTTTGTGGTCTACAAATCCAATATAGAAAAGCCTGTGGAGCCGAAGTTGCATGTGGTCGTGTTAGTAAGTTCTACTTGAGGTAGCTTTAGTTTTTAAGGTTTAAATCTATTGTAAGCTTCCATTCTATCATAGTGAATTTGTTTACCTTAAAGATATTTAGGTTAAATCTTCCCTAGGTTTTTTACCTTGAAACGGTTGATTTTATTAGTTTTCCTAAATTATCATATTATTGTCTTCTTTACTTTTCCACACTAGATAATATGATTGCATGAGTTTAACCTAGATCTGAATAATTAATCTAAGTAACTACTTGGCTAATTCATTAGGTTAAACTAATCGGTTTTTCAAGGGGTCTAAACAAACAAATAATTTCCTATTTTATTTTCTCTTTCCATCCCTATTTCCAAATATAAATGATAAGAGTTTTTTTTTTTTTTTTCATCTGCATCCAAACACAATAGTAGTAGAAAATTAGCAATAAAGCCCACCACTACACTCCAAGTACACATCTGCCCAAGATACAAAATTCAAAACCCCTATACTTTAGCAGTCATAAACTTGCATACGTTTTGCCAATCTACAACCTAATAACATCTATCTCTCATTCTTTTTCAAATTGGGCAGATTCAGTTTCAGCTCTATATCCTTTTCTTTTATCTTTAACAATTCAGCAAAATAATTTACATAATTCCCACAGCTTTTCAGGTTCTATCTTCAGCATCTGTAATCTAAATTGCTAGTTTTTGTTTTGTTTTGGTTTTTTTTTTTTTTTTTTTTTTTTTTTTTTTTTTTTTTTTTTTTATCATTGACTTTTGTTTGATTTCTTTCTTGCCATGGCTTCCAAGGATTTAGAGTTTGAGGTGTACTTATCCATGAGTGAATAGGATTTTTATCTATACTACTATATAAAGGGCTTCCCCTATTTAAGTTCCTCATCTCTGTGGTTATAAAATACCTCCATCCTATTTACTTACAAGTTTTTGACTAACGGAAATAAATACATAAAATAAAATTCCTCTACTTTAGCAACCCACAACTCACATATGTTTCTTCAATTTACAACCTAATAACGTCTATCTCTCATTCTTTTTCAAAATGTATATTGAACTCTATATCCTATTATTTCTTCTACACAATTGGCTTTTCAAATGCTATCTTTTGCTTCTCTAATCTAAATTGCAAGTTTTTCTTTTACTTTTCTTCTCTTTTTTTCATCATTGACTTTTGTTTGAGTTCTTACTTGTCATGGCTACCAAGGATTCAAAGTTTGAGGAGTACTTACCTACGAGTGAATGAGATTTTTATAGGAATTCAATGGTGTTTGAAGATTGTTCATTACCTGTGGTTGACTTGGATATCATTGTGCCTTACAGACAAACTCTCACCAACGTGTATCCAAACAATCCTTTGCACCAACATGTTTTGAATTTCACCTATGTGTTTCTTAAGTAAACTTAATGATGGAGATCAAGGCACCACTTCGAAGGATCTCGTTCAAGTACCAATTGGGCCGGTTACGAGAGCACGAGCAAAGAAATTCAAGGATGTACTCAACGGACTCATCCAAGAGTTATGGGCTCAAGCAAATTCGTGGAGGCCCATTGAGCATGATCCACGTGGGCAACAAAAAAATCGTCAACTTGATTCAAGTTCTAGAAGGATCCGGTCAAGGCTAAGAATTGGCATGAAATATTTTGGGTCTATGTAAAAAAAACGTTAGTCTAGGTTTAGGTGATTTATTTCCTTGTTTTTAGGTGCATTTAATGCTTTTTAGGTCAAACTTTAATCCTAATATGGTTAGGTATTAATTAGGAGTTATTTTAGAATATATTTTCTTGTCTGTCAAGTTTTAAAGAGCCCTTAAATAGTCATCTAAGTCTGTAAATGTTTTTTTTTTCAGATTTTTATTAATAAAACTTGTGAGGTTTATTCTCTTTGGTTCTTTGAAGAACTACTCGAACTTATCGGGAATTCCCGTGGCGTTCATCTCGACTTATCAAACGGAGTTTCCACCACCGTTTGTGGCATCTTCCTTATACCGAAGTTCTTGTTTGTCATAAACAACGGGTCGAGGTCTCCCATTTGAATCTGTCCATAGAACGATCTTGGGTTCCCTTTCGTTGTTGGGTCTCGTTATTCTTGACGGGGTTCACATCATTTGGTATCAGAGCAAGGTTTCTAGTTCAGGTTTGCCTATCCTTTAACATATTTATCTCTTCTTAGCCGAATTTCCTTTACCCTATCTGTTCAATCTTTGTTTGTCTTGTTGATGTCTAAACTATTGGTCTGGTCTCACATCTCTTAGTTATTTCGAAATCTTATTTCATTATTCTCAAAAGCTAGTTGTTGATTATTAAAAAAAATAAATAAATAAAAAATAAAAAAAAATAAAAAAAAAAGACTCGAAGAAGAAGACAAAAAGGAGTCTGAACAAAAAACAATTTCACTATTCTGTGCTTCCAAAATTCCAAAACTGTCATATTCCTTCTAATTCTAATCTGAAAATTTTCATATTCCTTACGTTCAAATTTGAGATTCCTTGATTAGTTCTTGGTGAATTGTTGCTAGAAATTTTGAGTTGTTTGTTTAGTTTCAAAAGAACTGAAAGAGAATTATCGAGTGGAAAAAGGCAAGAGTGGTGAGAACATCAAAGGGTAAAAGCTATATTATTTTGAGTGAAACACGAGTGGAGAGTGATCCACATTTTTGAGTGTAAACATGTAAGGGAGTGATTTGTGAGGTTCCTTTTTTTTTTTTCTTTTTTTCTTCTAACCTTTGTTTTGCAACAATCATGTCTTACGATAGTGGTAAGAGCATTGCCGAAGATGATACAAAATTGGCTAATCCGAAAGCGTTTTTGGAGGCCATGATGAGTGAGATGAGGTGTGTGATGAAGATGGAGATGACGCAGGTTCACGAACGGATAGATCAAATGGAGAATAGACGTGAGGAGCAACCACAAAACGGTCGTAATTTGCGTAGAAGGGAAAGAGTTCCACCGAGGGAGGAGGATGAAGAGCATTATGGGTCTGGTTTTGATGAAGAAGAAGATCGAGATTCCATTGTTAGCAATAGGAGACCTGGAGGAAGATTTAGAGAAGCTAGGAATCCCGAAGATAACAACTTGGGTGGTATTAAGATGAAGATTCCGTTATTTCAAGGTAGGTCTGATCCTGAGGCATATCTTGAGTGGGAGAAGAAGATGGAGTTCGTATTTGATTGCCACAATTACTCCGAGATAAAGAAGGTAAAATTAGCCGTGATTGAATTTTCTGAATATGCTATTACTTGGTGGGATCAGTTTGTGATCAACAGGAGGCGGAATAGAGAACACCTAATAGACACATGGGAGGAGATGAAAGTAGTGATGAGAAAGCGATTCGTTCCAAGTTACTACTACCGAGAGTTGTACAAAAAGCTACAAGGTCTTAGACAAGGGAGTCGAAGTGTAGAGGACTACTACAAGGAGATGGAGATTGCTATGATCCACGTTAATGTAG
The DNA here is from genome assembly GCF_932294415.1 of Quercus robur. Classification (NCBI taxonomy): domain Eukaryota; kingdom Viridiplantae; phylum Streptophyta; class Magnoliopsida; order Fagales; family Fagaceae; genus Quercus; species Quercus robur. The sequence goes on along the minus strand of NC_065543.1, from coordinate 13,429,654 downwards.
AGGAGGATCGGGAGGCTACAATGGCTAGATTTTTGCTTGGCTTAAACCGGGAGATCCATGATAAGGTAGAGATGCAGTATTATGTGGAATTGGAAGATATGGTGCATATGGCTATCAAAGTGGAACAACAACTCAAGAGAGGGAATGGGACACGTGCAGGCCATAACTCTAGTTCTACCTCTTGGAAATTGAGTCATGCTAAGCCGCTGGACAAGTCACAAACGCCCAAACCCGAGCCCAAGTCCGCGACCACCAACCACGTTTCTCAAGGTAAAACCGAAGCCTCTACCTCTAGGAATCGTGATATTAAATGTTTTAAATGTCAAGGCAGGGGCTACATCGTAAGTCAATGTCCAAACAAGCAAGTCATGGTGTTACAAGCCAATGGTGAAATTGTGACCGATGATGAAGATTCCAACACCGACGACATGCCGCCATTAGAGGATGTTTCCGAGGAGGAGTATTTAGCCCCTGGCGCATTGACATTGGTGGCGAGGAGAGCATTGAGCTTGCAAGCAAAAGGAGTTGATGAAAAACAGCAGGAGAACATCTTTCACACTAGGTGCTACGTTAAAGACAAGGTATGTAGTGTGATTATTGATGGTGGTAGTTGTATTAATGTTGCAAGCACAATTATTGTGGAGAAATTGGGATTACCCATGGTAAAACACCCTAGACCGTACAACTTGCAATGGCTAAATGATAGTGGTGAGATCAGGGTGAACAAGCAAGTGTTGGTTGCATTTCAAATCGGTAAATACGAAGATGAAGTGTTGTGTGATGTAATACCGATGCAAGCGGGACACTTATTGCTAGGGCGTCCATGGCAGTTCGATAGGCAAGTGAAGCATGATGGCTTTAAGAACAAGTACTCTTTTGTACTTAATCAACGATCAATCACTCTTGTACCATTAACACCGCAGCAAGTATACGAGGATCAAGTAAGATTACAAAAGGAGAGTGATCAAAAGAAAGAGAGTGAGCAAAAGAAAAAGAGTGAAAATCAGAGAGAGGCCAAGAAAAATGAGGGAGAAAAAGAAAATCAAAGTTCGGCCCTTGAGAGAAAATTAGAGAGAAAACAAAAAAATTTCTATGCAAAAGTGAGTGAAATCAAGCGAGCAAACTTTCAAATAAGCCGATGATTGTACTTTTGTACAAAGAGGCACTTTTAAACACTAACGAACTTGACCTTACTTTGCCTAGTTTTATTGTTTCTCTTTTGCAGGAGTACGAGGATGTCTTCCCCGAGGAAACACCACATGGGTTACCTCCAATCCAAGGGATTGAACATCAAATTGATTTTGTTCCCGGTGCAACCATTCCAAACCGGCCAGCTTATAGGAGCAATCCCGAGGAGACAAAGGAGCTTCAACAGCAGGTAAGTGAATTGTTGGAAAAAGGGCACATGAGGGAAAGCATGAGCCCATGTGCAGTTCCGGTCTTACTTGTACCTAAGAAGGATGGGATGTGGAGAATGTGCGTTGATTGCCGAGCCATCAATAACATAACGGTAAAGTATCGTCATCCTATCCCACGCTTAGATGATATGTTAGATGAGCTGCATGGTTCTTGCATATTTTCTAAGATTGATTTAAAAAGTGGTTATCATCAAATTAGGATAAAAGAAGGAGATGAATGGAAAACCGCCTTTAAAACAAAATATGGTTTGTATGAATGGTTAGTTATGCCTTTTGATTTGACTAATGCTTCGAGCACCTTTATGAGACTTATGAATCATGTTTTGTGTGCATTTATAGGCAGATTTGTTGTTGTCTTTTTTGATGATATACTCATTTATAGCAAAAACATAGACGATCATGTAGTACATTTGAAATCCGTTTTAGATGTGCTAAGGAAAGAAAGGTTGTTTGCTAATTTAAAGAAGTGCACTTTTTTCACCGATAAGCTTGTATTTTTGGGATTTGTTGTTAGTGCACAAGGTATACAGGTTGATGAAGAGAAGGTACGTGCAATCCAAGATTGGCCGAGCCCCACAAGTGTAGGTAATGTTCGTAGTTTTCATGGACTTGCTAGTTTCTACCAGCGGTTCGTGAAGAACTTCAGTAGCTTAGCCGCATTGCTTACCGAAGTGATCAAGAAGAACATTGGATTTTGGTGAGGAGAAGAACAAGAGAAGGCATTTCAATTAATCAAAGAGAAGCTGACTAACGCACCTTTGTTGTCTTTATCCAACTTTTCTAAAACGTTTGAAATTGAATGTGATGCTTCAGGTATTAGTATAGGCGCCATTCTTATGCAAGAAGGACGACCAATTGCTTACTTCAGTGAGAAACTCAACGGGGCAGCCTTAAACTACCCAACTTATGACAAGGAGTTGTATGCATTAGTTCAGGCTTTAGAGACGTGGTAGCACTACCTATGGCCTAAGGAGTTCGTGATTCACACCGATCATGAGTCCTTGAAACACTTGAAGGGCCAAAACAAGCTAAACAAAAGGCATGCGCAATGGGTGGAGTTCATAAAGACGTTTCCATACGTCATTCGGTACAAGCAAGGTAAGGAGAATGTAGTCGTCGATGCACTTTCTCGCAGGTATGCCTTACTCTCCACACTTGATGCAAAATTGCTTGGTTTTGAACACATTAAAGAATTATATGCTGAAGACCACGAATTTTGTGAGGAATATTGAGCTTGTGAGAAAATCGCCTCTGGTAAGTTCTTTAAGCTTAATGGATTTCTATTTCGAGAAAATAAGCTATGCGTGCCTAATTTTTCTATGAGGGAGTTATTAGTGCAGAAATCAGATGGTGGGGGATTAATGGGACATTTTGGAGTTGCAAAGACTTTAGCTATTTTGCAGGAACACTTCTATTAGCCTCACATGAAACGAGATGTCGAACGGATTTGTGGTAGATGTGTCACATGTAGGCAAGCTAAATCAAAAGTGTAGCCCAATGATTTGTATACTCCTTTACCAATTCCTAATGAGCCTTGGATTGATATTTCAATGGATTTTGTGTTAGGATTGCCTAGGACTAAACGTGGAAGAGATTCAATTTTTGTGGTCGTGGATAGATTTTCTAAAATGGCACATTTTATTCCATGTCACAAAACGGATGACGCTTCACATGTTGCTGATTTGTTCTTTAGAGAAATTGTGAGATTACATGGCATGCCTAGGACAATTGTTTCGGATAGAGATGCTAAGTTCTTGAGCTATTTTTGGAAGACTTTGTGGTGTAAGTTAGGTACTAAGCTATTGTTTTCCACTACTTATCATCCACAAACTGATGGTCAAACTGAAATAGTAAATAGGATTTTGTCTACTCTATTGAGGGCAATCATTAGAAAGAACATCAAAACATGGGAAGAATGTTTACCACATGTTGAGTTTGCATATAATAGAGTTGTTCATTCTGCTACCAAATTTTTGCCATTTAAAATTGTGTATGGGTTTAATCCTTTAACTCCATTGAATTTATCTCCTTTGCCTTTAATGGAGCACGTTAATTTAGATAGCAAAAAGAAAGTTGACTTTGTGAAGCAGATTCATGAGAAAGCAAGACTCAACATTGAGCGAAGAATGGAGCAATATGCCACACAAGCCAACAAGGGATGTCGCAAACTGGTTTTTGAACCCGGAGATTGGGTTTGACTGCATATGAGAAAAGAAAGATTCCCGGCAAAAAGATGTTCCAAATTGCTCCCAAGAGGAGATAGTCCCTTCCAAGTCCTCGAGCGTATCAATGATAATGCTTACAAGCTAGATTTACCTGGTAAGTACGATGTAAGTGCCACTTTTAATGTTACTGATTTGAGTTCTTTTGATGTAGGTGATGATTTGAGGGCAAATCCTTTTCAAGAGGAGGGGAATGATGGAGATCAAGGCACTGCTTCGAAGGATCTCGTTCAAGTACCAATTGAGCCGGTTACAAGAGCACGAGCAAAGAAGTTCAAGGATGTACTCAACAGACTCATCCAAGAGTTATGGGCTCAAGCAAATTCGTGGAGGCCCATTAAGCATGATCCACGTGGGCAACAAAAAAAATCGTCAACTTGATTCAAGTTCTAGAAGGATCCGATCAAGGCTAAGAATTGACATGAAATATTTTGGGTCTATGTAAAAAAAACGTTATTCTAGGTTTAGGTGATTTATTTCCTTCTTTTTAGGTGTATTTAATGCTTTTTAGATCAAACTTTATTCCTAATATGGTTAGGTATCAATTAGGAGTTATTTTAGAATATATTTTCTTGTCTGTCAAGTTTTAAGGAGCCCTTAAATAGTCATCTAAGTCTGTAAACGTTTTTTTTTTTTTTTTTTTTCAGATTTTTATTGATAAAACTTGTGAGGTTTATTCTCTTTGGTTCTTTGAAGAACTACTCAAACTTATCGGGAATTCCCGTGGCGTTCATCTCGACTTATCAAACGGAGTTTCCACCACCGTTTGTGGCGTCTTCCTTACACCGAGGTTCTTGTTTGTCATAAACAACAGGTCGAGGTCTCCCATTTAAATTTGTCCATAGAACGATCTTGGGTTCCCTTTCGTTGTTGGGTCTCGTTATTCTTGACGGGGTTCACATCACTTAATTTTCAGTTTCATATATATGGGTTTTCTCTCTCTGTGAATTTAGTTGGTATTATTATTATTATTAGTGCTTTCTCAGGTAAACTTAGTTTTCAATTTCATATATATCCACATGTTTAACCTTGCTGCGATTCTTTTAAATAATTTTAAGGAATTCATCCATTCAATCTTATATAATTTTTGTTATGATTCTTTCATATCCCTAGAATCCTTTGCACCTTTAGCAAAAAAAAAAAAAAGAAAAAGAAAAAAAGAAAGAATCCTTTGCACCCTTTTTTTTTTCCTTAAAAAAAAAAAAAAAAAAAAAAAAAGGAATTCAAACACAAACTCTCATCAAAGTGTTTCCATATTTTCCTTTTTTTCCCCCCTTCAAACACAAACTCTCATTAAGCTAGGGACAAATCCAGAATTTTAAGCTAGTGGAGGCCGGAATATAAAGGAAAAAAAAAAAACTTCAAATAGACATCCATATAGTATTAAAAAATTATAAATACATAAAATCATTATTTCTAAATACATTAAGAAGCAATCATCTGCCAACAAAGACAAAAACAAAAACAAAAACAAAATATTGTGTTTTTTTAATACTAGGCTAGCTAGGATTTTTTTTTTTTGGTTGAAGTTAAAGCATTCACAGTGGTGATACTAAAATTTTTTGCTTTTAACACCTCAAAAAGCTACTTTATCTATTTTACTACCATATTTTACAATACACCCGATATCAAATGTTCTTTTTTTTTTTTTTATTACTTCATTTAAAATAATATAAACAACTAGTTAAAATAATAAAGAAATAGAGAGAATTTGAGTTTTTTAATTGAAGGAAGAAATATAATTTTAATAAAATATTGTATTTTATTTTTGATATCGCTTCGAATCAGTAAGGTGGATGATCTGGCTTCGGTGGGCTACTGAAGTGATTGAAGGCCTACAAGAAACAAACACAATCAAAGAGGAGATCGGAGAAGACCGGCCAAACCCCCTCCGATGTAGAAGTTAGTCTCACAGGAATGTAATTCCAAGTATTTGGGAGTAGTGTCTCTTAAAAGTTCTTACCTCTGTCGAGTTCAGACTGGTCCTTTATATAGGGATCCAAGGGACGGTTATTTGTCCAATAACCTCCCCAAGATTTGTGGAAGCCAACGAGTCCGGAGTTAACTTCCTCAACGGCTACTAAAATTGTAACCGCTAACGGAAGTTAACTTATTTGATGGATTCGTTGAGATAGTTGCGGGTTTAGTAACCGCTACAGAGAGTTGAAAGTTCTAAGTGTTGCGTATTCGTCTGTCTGGTGAAGGATTGTTTGGTCGTCCATGGACATCTGAAGGTCGTCCATGGACGACCTTCATCATGGACGACTTTATCGTCCATGGGAGACTTCACCAACAGTAGTATTATTGTCCATGAACACTTTTGCTTCTTCTGGGGTGATCCTTGGTCGAACTTGCTCAATTGGCTCTGGACGACACCTTTGGACGAACCGGAGTTAGACTAATTTTCTGCTCCCCTATTAGTTGCCCCTTGTTCAAAGGGTCGTCTAGGATACTATTGTGATTTTAATAAAATTTTACTTTTTGTGAGCCACGTGTCGTGAGGCTATTGGTTGGCCAGTCGTGTCGAACCCATTTCCCAAAGGAATCACCACGTGTCAATTTTTGAATGGCGAACGTCGCTTCAGTGACCCGGTTGCTGGGGCCTATAAATAGTGCATTCTCATTCATGTCCCTTACTTTCCTCTCATTTTCCCCTCTGCCATCTCGTCCAAGAGCCTCGTCTAGCCCTCATCCTAGTTCTATCAGATATTTCTTCTTTCTTTTTAGGTTTTCATCTTAAATATGTCTTCGTCTAGTAGTATAGAGAGGGAGATAGACGAGTATCAGGACGTTTCTTCTAGGAGTGAGGGTAGTGAGGATAGTGTAGATAGCTCGTCCTATAGTGATTCCTCAGACGAGCATTACTCGTCTGGGGTTCTTGGCATTCCCTTACAGGAATTCCAGGAACTACAACGTAGGATGGCTTCTGGATCTGGGGCTAGCTCGTCCAGACAGCCATCTAGCCCTCCTCAAGACGAGGAAGAGGATGAGGAGGACGTCATTTATAGTTGTGCCCCAGAGGTAGCATCCACCTTAGACCCTGCCAAGTTAAAAACTCTTGTAGATAGATACCAAATTCCTAAAGAACTTAACCCTCGTCTACCCAAGGCTGGAGAATGGTGTTGTTTTCCTTCCTCTAGTTTAGGGGTATATACTTCTTACCTTTTAGCTGGCCTTAGATTTCCTCTAAATTCCTTCTGTAGAGACCTCTTCCAAAGGTTGGGCATTGGACCTAACCAGCTCAATCCCAATGGTTGGAGGACAATAGTTGTCATGCAAGTGTTATGGCGTGAGGCATTGGAAGGGAACCATCCAATAACGGTGGACGAGTTCCTTTACTGTTATAAGCCCTTGGAGATAAAGAAACCTGCTGGTTTTTACCAGTTCTCGTCCAGGGGCTCTTATTATAGTTTAATTAAGGGCCGTAGCTCGTCTGACCGGCTTTGGAAAAATTTTTTTTTATTATTTCTGGAAATTGGGCTGAGGACCCAGCTGATGTGGGTAGTCCCCCCTTCCCACCTTTTACCAGCCCTCTAGGTCGTCTTCGTCCTGAGGGTATATTTTCTTTCCAATTTATTTCCTTTCTCCTTACTTTTTTCCTATCTTTCAATCATCTAACTCTTTTTCTCTGTTGATGCAACTGTTGCTCGTCCACGCTTGAATAAATTTTACCTGGACCAGATAGACGTGGTTCGTGCCTTCCCTGGGAGGACTTTCCATGATTTGGTTACTCTCAGTCGTCTAGCAGCTTGGGGACTTGGCCCAGTGCCTACTGCAGAGAACCTTAGTCACAAGGAAACTACTCGTCGAAGTAAGTATCGTCCACTTCATTTCACTTCCCTTTTTTTTTTTTAATTGGCTTTCCTCATTGTAGGAATAACTACAATGAGGGAAAACAAGGAGAAGACAGTGACTAGTGGGGACGAGGATGTTGTTGCGCCTCCGTCTGTCCAAGTGGCTTCCGTCCAGGCTGGGAAGAGGAAGTCTAAGCCAATATCTAGTGCTGTGGACTTGGACGACCTCCCAAGTCGTTGAGGCCCTAAGAAGCAAAAGTCTGCTAAGACTTCCTTTCCCAAGGTTCCCAAGTTCGTACCTCCAACAGTGAACTTGGACGAACCTTTGGTGGATGTGGAGCCCGTCCAAACAGTCCATATCGTCTAGAGCGATCCTCCCCCTCCACCCAAAGCTTCTCGCAAGCCTAGCTCGTCCGAGCCTTCTGATTGTCCTTCCAATTTGGTTTTGGACGAGGGTTATGCATGGAGGACGTTCAAAGGGATCGTCACTGAGCGTGAAGTCAACGAATGTTACAACATGTCAGTGAAGGAATTTGAACGTTCTGGTATCCATGACCTTTTCAAGGTAAGTCTTTCCCTCGTCCTTGTGTGTAAAAATTTTATCTTGAATAGAATGTCTAACTCCCTTTCGTCCAAATGCAGGCTATGCCAAAATTTTACACAGCAACTTGCCAAGCTAAGGAACTTGCTACAGAGGCTAAGACGGCTAAGGACAAGGCCAAGGAGCTAAACAATGAGGTTTTGCTCAAGAAGGGGGAGGTCATTAGGTTGACTGAGGATTTTAATCGTCTGTAAGGAAGTGAGACGAAGCTGAAGAACGAGGTGGAAGAGCTTAAGGCTGACAACTTAGAGAAGGATACCCGCATCGTCCATCTCGAAGGACAAGTTTCAGAGTTTGCCTCGTCCTTGGAGAAGGCACGTGAAGAAGCTATTGCGGCCTTTAAGAAGTCTGACGAGTATAAGAATCGTCTAGACAGTCATTATGCAGCTGGCTATGAAGACTTCCGTGCTGATGCTAAGGAGGCATATCCTGACTTGGACTTCAACTCCTTCAAGCTTCCCCTTGCTACAGAGAGTTCCTTGTTGCAGACGAGTTCCGAGGACGTCAACATAATGGACGATGCTAATACTGAAGTCACTCAGGACAACCCCAAGGCTAATTTGCCCAAATGATTTGCAATTTCCTTGGAAAATTTGTTTTACTTTTATCTGGAAGTGCCCATTGTTTTAGGCTTTGTTTCTTCTTTTTTTTTTTTTTTTTTTTATTCCAGTTCATATGACTACAATTGTCTCGTCCAAGATTGTGGACGAGTTTTATATACAGTTTCATTTTCACAACTTAAGGGTTTTTGGACGTGGGTCGTCCACCCTTCTTTAAATTTCATGAAAAAATGAATACTTCTATTTTCATCTTCCATTGTGTTTGAATACATACATTTCCAGCTTTATGTATGAAATTTTTATTTTCATCAGTCATATCATTTGAGATTATGTGGTTCGTCCACCCAGGAATTCAGTTCGCCTCGTCTTGAGTATGGGGGTGAATTTTTTATTACATCATCAAGATAGAGCAAATTGATTCCTTTCAGCTTATGTATAGTTCGTCTATGAATGACTTCCTTTTTTATTAGATTTTATTCATCATTAAAAATTATGGACGATCATTTTGTCGTCCTTGATTAGACTTCCCAGCGATTTCTCGTCCAATGCAATGGATTGTTAAGCTAGTTTTGAAGTCTTTGTTCGTCCGTGTCTTGGACGGACACTTCTTGGATTTCATCTCGTCTTGAGCTTTAGACGGATATACCCTTAACTTAGTTTTCATCTCGTCTTATGCTCTGGACGGATGTACCTTTGCTTCATTTTTAGCTCAGGTTTCATCTCGTCTCATGCTTTGGACGGATATACTTTGTTTCATTTTTCCTTTTGAGGAAAGCTTATGGACGATATATCCTCGCGTCCAAGGATTTCATTCGTCCATGCTTATCTTTCTTTTTTGTGGATCAATCTAAATGAACATACAAAGGATTCCAATAATATACTTGAAAACACATCATATATATATTTGAAAATCCAAGCTTATGTAAACATTCGTCCATAGGCATGGCACATGCTCGTGAGCTAGTGCCTTATTGAATTAAAAATACAAACCAACTCGTCCATGAATAGCACAAAAGTGAAAACACTAATGTACTTTCTAAGGGATTATTAAAATACTTAAAACACACAATAGTAGTACACTTCTGCTCGTCCAGGTATCTCGTCCAAGGACACTTTTGTTAAGAGTCAGCACTTATTGATGGTATTTCCTTAGGTGCTCAACATTCCAAGGGTGTTCCAGCCTCCGCCCATCCAAAACTTCCAAATAATAGGATCCTTGCCTCTTACAGTTGATAACCCTATAAGGTCCTTCCTAATTTGGCCCAAGTTTCCCATAGGCCGGGTTTCTTGTTGCCAAGGTAACCCTCTTCAGGACAAGATCCTCGATGTTGAAACGCCTAGGCTTCACCATTGCATCATATTGTCTTGCCATGAGATTCTTGTACCTCGCTGTCCTCTGTTCTGCATCCATCCTGACTTCGTCCATAAGGTCAAGGTTAAGACGGAGCTGTTCTTCGTTTTCTTCAGCTTAATACTTCCTCACCCTGTGGCTCGTCATGCGTACTTCTGCCGGTATAACTGCCTCACTTCCATAGGCTAGTTTAAAAGGAGTTTCCCCTGTTGGAGTTTTCACTGTCGTTCTATAAGCCCATAAAACACCTGGTAACTCATCCGGCCATACTCCCTTTGTCCCTTCGAGCCGAGTCTTGATGATCTTCAACAAGGATCGGTTTGCTACTTCTGCCTGGCCATTGGCCTGCGGGTGGGAGGGTAAGGAGTAATGGTTCTTCATTCCAAGCTGTTCACAAAATTCCCTGAAAGGTGTGTTGTCAAACTGTCGTCCATTGTCAGACACTAGTACTCTAGGTACCCCTTATTTGCATACAATGTTCTTCCAAACGAAGTTCTTGACATTCTGTTGCGTAATTTTTGCTAAGGGTTCGGCTTCCACCCATTTTGTGAAGTAATCTATTCCTACCACCAGAAACTTCATTTGCCGAGTTCCAGTTGGAAAGGGCCCCAAAATGTCTAGTCCCCATTGCGCGAAAGGCCAAGGGGCCATCATTGGTGTGAGATACTCTGCTGGCTGTCTGGGAATGTTGCTAAAGCGTTGACATTGATCACATACTTTGACATATGCCTTAGCATCAGCTTGGATGGTTGGCCAATAGAATCCGCTACGGATGACTTTATGGACGAGTGATCTGGCTCCCGAATGGTTTCCACATGCTCCTTCATGAACCTCCCTCAACATGTAGTTTGCCTCGTCCAGAGCCAAACATCTTAAGAGAGGCTGGGAAAAACCTTTTTTGTATAACATTTCGTCCATAAGTACGTACTTGGCTGATTTGACCCTAAGCTTCCTAGCTTCGTCCTTCTCTTCTGGAAGCCTTCCGTCCTTCAAGTATGACACTATTGGGGTCATCCAATTTCTGTCACCCTCTATCTGCAGCATTTCTGGAAGGTCTATACTTGGCATGTAGTGTACTTCATCCAACTCGTCCAACGCTTCATTCGCAGACGCTTCCTTCGCCAGAATATCTACTTCCACATTCTCTTCCCTTGGGATTTGAATAAAATCAGCTTTTTTGAATTTCCTTACAAGGCGTACTACCTTCCTTAGATATTTCTTCATTCTGTCTTCCTTGGCTTCGCATGTCCCATTTACTTGGCCTATGACCAATTGAGAGTCTCCCAAGACAAGTATTGAGTCTGCTTCTACAGACTTGGCCAACTCCAACCTCTTTAAAAGGGCTTCATACTCCACTTCATTATTAGTAGTCTGGTATTGCAAACGGGCCTTGTACTTTAATTTGTCTCCTTCTGTCGACTGCAAAAAAACTCCTATTCCTCCAGCATACAATGTAGACGATCCATCTACATGGACGACCCATTTGTTATTGTACTCTCCTTCCCCAAGATTCTCATGACTCGAAGTGAACTCTCCGATGAAATATGCTAGGGCTTGAGCCTTTATTGCATTTCTCAGTTGGTACCGAATGTTGAATTCACTAAGTTCCACCGCCCATTGAATCAGCCGTCTTGCGGCTTCCAGCTTGTTCATTGCCTTCTTGAGCGGATGGTCCGTCATAACGTTGATGACATGAACTTAGAAGTAATGTCTTAACTTCCTAGAAGCTGTTATCAGTGCAAAAGCCAATTTCTCTATAAGCGGATACCTTCTCTCTGCTCCTCTAAGTGCTCGGCTAGTGTAGTACACGGGTTTTTGTATTTTCCCTTCCTCTCTGATTAAAGCTGAACTTACGGCGTGTGGGGACACCGCTAAGTATAGGTACAGTTCTTCTCCTTGCACGGACGGACTTAATAATGGAGCTGTAGTGAGATAGTCCTTCAGGTCTTGGAAGGCCTTTTGACATTCGTCCGTCCATTCGAATGCCTTCCTGAGGACTTTGAAGAAAGGTAAACATTTGTCTGTGGCTTTCGAAACAAACCTGTTCAAAGCGGTAACTCGTCCAGTGAGGGATTGGACTTCCTTGATATTCTTCGGTGCTCCATGTCCAATATGGCTTGAATCTTGTCTGGATTCGCCTCGATTCCTCTTTGCGAAACCATGAACCCCAGAAACTTTCCCGACGATACTCCGAATGCACACTTACTTGGGTTCAACTTCATCTTATATCGCCTAAGTGTTTCAAAGGTTTCTTGTAGGTTGTCCAGATGGCTTCCCTCGTCTATGCTCTTCACAAGCATGTCGTCGACATAAACCTCCACATTCCGTCCTATCTGTGGACGAAACATGTGATTTACCAACCTTTGATAAGTTGCCCCTGCGTTCTTCAAACCGAAGGGCATCACTTTGTAGCAAAACAAGCCTTGACTGGTAATGAAGGAAATCTTTTCCTGATCAGCTTCATCCATCTTGATCTGATTATATCTTGAGAATGCGTCCATGAAACTCAGCAACTGATGGCCAGCCGTAGAGTCCACCAATTGATCAATGCGTGGCAAAGGATAACTATCCTTGGGACAAGCCTTGTTCAAGTCAGTGAAATCTACGCACATTCTCCACTTGCCATTTGCTTTCTTCACCATCACAACATTGGCTAACCAATCCGAGTAATAGACTTCCTTAATGAACTGTGCCGTGGTCAGTTTCTGAACCTCTTCCTTGATTGCCTTATCTCGCTCAGGGGCAAACACCCTCTTCTTCTGACAAACAGGCTTAAAAAAAGGGTACACATTCAATCGATGAGTGATTACACTTGGGTTGATTCCCGGAATGTCATCATGGCTCCATGTGAAAACATCGATACTCTTTCTCAGGAACTGGATGAGGTCTTTTCTTGCCTTCTCCTTCATACCTGTTCCAATTCTGGTGAATTTCTCGGGATCATCTTCTTGTAAAAGAACATTTTCCAATACTTCTGTAGGCTCTGCAACAACCCTTCTTTCCTCAATGCTTATTGTCTGCATCTGTTCGTCCAAAGCCATCATGGCTAAATAGCATTCTCTAGCTGCCAACTGATCTCCTTGTACTTGCCCTATCCCATATTTCGTAGGGAATTTGACTGATAGATGGTAGGTAGATGTTATCGCCTTCCAACTGTTCAGAGTTGGTCTTCCAATAATGGCATTGTATGAAGACGAACAGTCCACCACGAGGAAATTGACTTCCCTAGTTATCTACTGCGGGTATGACCCTACCACTACTGGTAATGTAATGGTGCCTACGAGCTGCACCTTCATTCCTCCGAACCCTATCAATGGTGAGCAAACTGGACGAAGTTGATCCTGCCTAAGTCTCATCTGTTGGAAGGCAGGGTAGTACAATATGTCTGCTGAACTTCCATTGTCAACTAACACTCTTCTGGTTGTATAGTTTGCAATAAGCAGAGTAATGACAATCGCATCATCATGCGGGTGATGGATCCTCTCAGCATCTTCGTCGGTGAAGGAAATGGCCGGCTTGTCCATTAATCTCATCCTTGTTGATCGTCTAAAGAGCTGGACGTTTTGCACCACTTTGAGATACGTCTTCTTCGACCTGGAAGATTGCCTCATCGAGTTTCCTCCAACAATAATCCTTATCTCTCCTAGTGGGGGCTGGGACGATTCCTCCATTTTTCCTTTCAACTTCTCATCTCTATGATCCCTTCCAACGAAGTGTCTCAGCTTTCCTTGTCTAATAAGATTCTCAATCTGCTGTTTCAGGTCATAACATTCATCCGTGTCATGCCCATGGTCCCTGTGGAAGTGACAATATTTACTCTTATTGTGCTTATTGGGATCTCCCTTCATCTTCTCTAGCCATTTTAGGGAAGTGTCGTCTTTGATTTGCATGAGTACCTGATCAAGTGGAGCATTTAGGGGCGTATAGTTCTGGCTTCTTCCCAAAGGACCCGTCTTCCTATTATATCGTTCCTTCTTATCTTCCGTCCGTCCCTTCTTTGGACGAGGGCCTTGTTCTGAGTGGCGTGCTGGGTGCGCTTCCATCCTTTCAGCTCTTTTCCTCTTTTTGGCTATGATCGCATCTTCTGCATTCATGAAGTTCTGAGCCGAATGGACAAGCTCAGCCATGGTTTGAAGCTCCTTCTCATATAACTTGTGGATAAATAAATCAGAATTAATCCCGTTGTGGAAGGCAGCCAATAGAAGCTTGTCGTCTACCCCATCCGCACTAAGGGCTTCTTTGTTGAAGCGAGTGATGAATGACCGCAGGCTTTCGTTCTCCCCTTGCTCTATGGTCAGCAAGCTGGACGAAGAACACTTGTGTCTTTGTCCCCCAATGAAGTTGTTAACAAACAATTTGCTTAACTCTTTGAAAGAACCTACAGAACTTGGAGGTATTTTGCTGAACCAAAATCGCGCCAGGCCTTTAAGGGTGGTAGGGAAGGCTCTACACATGATTTCATCAGGGACCACTTGAAGGTGCATAGTTGTCTTGAAAGTAGCAATATGGTCAAATGGGTCACGCGTTCCATCGTACGAATCCAGGGAAGGTAGTTTGAATTTTGATGGTAGAGGATGACCGTTGATGGAAGCCGTAAAGGGAGAGTCAGTTCTGTGGACCAAATCTTCTATAGGATTTGTCCTCCTCATGTTCTCTTTCATTTCCTCCATGACTTTCTTCATTTGGTCCATTTCTTCTTTCAAGTGTGGTACCGTTTGTGAAGCGGTGCCTCTTAACTGACTTCCAATCTCAGGATTTTCTCTATCGCCATGACCTTGTGTTTGTCCTCCTCCTTCACGTTCCTCACGTGTCTGTCTTCTCTGATTGATCTCCATTCTTAACTCTTGGTTTTGGCAAGTCAACTCCGCCATTGTAGCCGCCATAAATTGCACATGCTGAACAGACGATGTCTGCATGACTGGTGCAGATTGGCGATCACACTGGGGATCACTTGAAGCGCCTCTGCTTCCCTGACGGCCTGGGCTAGTAGCCCTTGATCTGGTCCTGACCATCCTAACCCTTTGTCACGGAAAAGAAAGTTGCAAAACAATCTCTCCCCACAGACGACGCCAACTGATAGCGCTTCGAATCAATAAGGTAGATGATCTGGCTTCGGTGGGCTACTGAAGTGATTGAAGGCCTACAAGAAACAAACACAGTCAAAGAGGAGATCGGAGAAGACCGGCCAAACCCCCTCCGATGTAGAAGTTAGTCTCACAGGAATGTAATTCCAACTATTTGGGAGTAATGTCTCTTAAAAGTTCTTACCTCTGTCGGGTTCAGACCGGTTCTTTATATAGGGATCCTGGGGACGGTTATTTGTCCAATAACTTCCCCAAGATTTGTGGAAGCCAACGAGTTCGGAGTTAACTTCCTCAACGGCTACTAAAATTGTAACTGCTAACGGAAGTTAACTTATTTGATAGATTCGTTAAGATAGTTGCGGGTTTAGTAACCGCTACAGAGAGTCGAAAGTTCTAAGTGTTGCGTATTCGTCCGTCTGGTGGAAGACTGTTTGGTCGTCCATAGACATCTGAAGGTCGTCCATGGACGACCTTCATCATGGACGACTTTATCGTCCATGGGAGACTTCACCAAGAGTAGTATTATTGTCCATGAACACTTTTACTTCTTCTGGGGTGATCCTTGGTCGAACTTGCTCAATTGGCTTTGGATGACACCTTTGGACGAACTGGAGTTAGACTAATTTTCTGCTCCCCTATCAATTTTTAACAACTTCTTACAGTTAACTGTTATTTATATTAGTTTACTGTTGTTACAAAAAATTTAGCTTTAGTTTCTCCTATAACACGTGATTTTTTTGTTATTTGGTGGTAAAATAGTTTTTTTTTTGCTAAAATACAATCACCATTGTGAATGCTTTTATTGTTTTTGTTAATTTTTTGGGTTGAATAGTTTCTATTTGGGTTAGACTAGCTATATTGATTAGAGAGAAGGGAAACCTAAGGTTTTAGAAGAGGGCCCAACTACAAAAATAAAATATATAATAAAAAAATAAAATTTGGACCCAAGGGGGCTTGGGCCCCCACCTGGATTTGTCCCTAATTCAAGTCTCACATGAAATGATTGTTATCTAAGAAATTGTTGTTAAAGATTTATTTTGTAAAAAAAACTGTATTTATCATTTGTTTAATTCTACGTGGGATTCAATTTACTATTTTTTGATAATTACTAATTTACTACCACATCAACTTACTATTTGTTGATTGTTACTAATTTAATATTACATCAAAAATGTTTCGTACACTTTTTATTTATTTATTTTAAAGGTAGTTGCTAAATCTGGAAAATTTAAGTTTTTCTTTTTAAAACTTTTAGGGTTAGAAGTAAGTTGATAACTCTTATAAAAAAATCAGAATTAGTTTTAAAAAAAATTAATAACTAATAAAGGAAAGAGGTGCAAATAAAAATTTGGATACACGAATCATTTTAAATGATTTATTAATTTTCTACACTTTACCCAAAAACAAAAAAGATAGTACTTGTTCAGCAACTCTTTTACTTTTTATTTTTTATTTTGTAAAGTTTAATAATTTTCATTCATCACTATTTGAAATTGCTACATTTTCTAATTACAAAAATATCTAGAAGTATGATGAGATTTATGCATTTATGGGTAAAATATTTTTTTAATTATAAATATTACCACACTTCTAGATATTTTTGTGATTGAAAAATTTAGCAGATTTTTTTGAGTACGCACCATCTTTTTTTGTTTTTCCGTGAAGTATAAAAAAAATTACTGTACATCATTTAGGTTTTAGTTTTTTTTGGTAAAGTATAGAAACTAGAAAAGCTTATAAGTTTTTAGCTTTAATGTACCGTTTTTTAAAAACTTCTTTTTCTCCCACTTTTTTCACTTTCTCAAATTTTATCAAGGTACTAGTTTAATAAAGGTATAAGTATTCTTAGCATCAAAAAATATTTTCAAGGTACAAGTATTCTTAGCAAGCTTATTAGTTTTTAGCTTGAGTATAAAAGCAACGCTAGTCAAGTCCATTTTCAAAAGGCATATAGTCTGCTATTTATATTCCTTCCCTCTCTTCTCTGCTTTCAAAAATGGCGGATAGAAGGGGCAGACAACACAGAGCCTCAACGATCGCCATTACCGTCTTCTCCAAGACCTCTCCGCTCCTCCAAGCACTCTTTCGGTACTCACTCCCTCATATCTCTCTCTCTCTCTCTCTCTCTCTCTCTCTAAGAAATTATTCAAAATTTACCCTAATTATTGAATATTGTGTCTCTCGTAGACGACGACGGTATTCCCCAATTCTCAGTGATCGCCGATTTCGATTCTCCTTCACTCGATACTCCTCTCTTTCTCTCTCCTCACTTATTTTTTCCATAAATATTTTTGAAATGCCTTAGAGTAAATGTTGATTACTTTACTGTGTAGAAGTAGGAGAAGCGAAGCCATCGATTGTCAACGAAGACGATGATTCTGATTCTTTGCTCGGTATTTCTTTATTTATTTTTCCCCTTTTATATCTTGTACACCATGTGCACGTATAAATATCTGTGTTTTTGTTGTTTTATTATGTGGTTCATTTTGAGTGGGTTTGTAGAGAAAGAGAAGCCGGTGAAGGTATGCGGTGTCTATGTTCAGTTTCGACTCGAGATAATGATAGTGCTGATAAAAAATTTTATACACTCTTCCATGTCAATTTCATTATATGGTTGGGTTTATCGACCGTATTGTTGATTTTCGTTGTTGGTAAATGAAAATCGACATTACAGTGGATTGACCCAATTATATAGGATATAATGGTGAAGAAGAATACATGTGGTGAATCTCGATTAGTCGGTTAAAGATCTATAGTTGATTTAAGATTCATTGGTTTTTTTGTGCAGAAGTTAATACCTATTTTGAATTTTATGCCTGCATAAATAGTTTATGCTGCAAACTGGATTAATGGAATGTTTGGAATATTTTTTCTCTGCGTTGAATTTGTTTCTCGAAAATGTTTTTTTTGCAGGGTCTTTTTTTATTAGCAGCAGTAGATGCTTGTATGAGATTTCCCCTAGTAAAGGGACTGTTTAGATGTTTATAGAATCTGCTGGTGATATTAGTTTTCATCTTTGAGTGTTTGGCTATTGATGTGGAGATTTTAACTTAATATTATATCTTGTATCTCGTCACAAATGAAATGAACATTTACGGTTAAAAAAAAAGTTTACAAGTTTGATAAATTTAGATAATGAAGAGGAAAAAAAAAAAAAAAAAAAGACGAAAGTGGATGCAGACTATATAAGGTGAGTTATCTATTTGGATTTCATCTAGTGGAATGTGCTTAGATTTTCTGGCTCTATAACTGGTAATATAGTTAAATTTCTCTTTTAGTGGTACTTTTAGATAAGACATTGCTTTTTTTTTTTTTTTTTTTTTGCTTCTGTGCTTTTAAATAGTTTCTTTGTAAGGGTGAGAATAAAAAAAAAAAAAAATCAGAAAATAGATGATGAGATTACTTCAGTGTTAGCTTTGCCTATGGAGTTATGGAACATGGATATTTTGAGTTATCCTTCTTATTTTTTAATGATTGCTTCTAGGAAATATATACAATTGTCTTCTCCTGTGTCATATTTGTTTTATTGTTGTGTTAGGTTGTTAGTATAGGACTTAGTATATAATAACATTTTGGTTATGTTATTATAGTGGTATTTTGTCATTAATTGTATGCACTGATTTGTTTTTCTTTTGGGTTGATACCAATTATCTAGGTAATTGGTAATCACGTTGTCTCTTGGTCTAAACTACTAGGGCTGACTTGGGCTAAAAGGCCTATTCGAACCCAAATTCAAGTTTTGGACAATTGCCTACAGCCCTTTTATGATAAGTAATAAAATTATATTAAAGCATAGGAACCTCCTCATGTATATATATGGTGTATAGAATGGTGAAGAAGAATACATGTGGTCAATCTCGATTAATATATGATTAAGATATGCTTGCTTACAAATTATATGCTTTCATCAGGCACCATATCGTTGTGCCATTGTTTCTGAGATGAATTAGGCTAGTAGCTTAAATTTCTGATTAAGATCTTCTAGTGGATGCTATACTAAAAGAGCACAAATTCTGAAATATCGAGAAGTTCTTCCTGACATCTCATGATGTCATATGTGTATATATATATATATATATTTTTTTTTTTTTTCCTGTGTCCTGCATTTTTTAGTGAAGGTTATTTTTCTAGGATAGAATGTAAAGTCTTTATTTCTTGTTTTACAACCTTTATGGATAGTATGCTTGTGATCTTTTAATTGAGGAAGCCGGTTGGTTTGATCAATGCAAATTTATTGAAAGGAGTTGGTTTTATGTCAGATCCTCTTTTGGCCGATTCTTCTTCAACAATCCTGACTGCGTCTTGTTTGATATTTATTGGGTCCTTGTCCTTTTGGCTGGTTGGCCGTTCTTGACTGATTGGGAGTGGAGAAATGTTTGAATTTCCAAAGAACTAATTCTGTTCTATCTTTTGTTATGTGATAATTTTTCGTCTAGAATTGGGAACTTAATATCCTCTATTTTCAATTGTAGCCAGTTTGTAAAATGAATGTGTTGCGGTGATAGCTAGGCTGTACTTCAACAAGTTTGTTCTTAATATTACTGACAATAATAATGAAGATAAATTTTGGTTGCTTACCTGCTTATAGTCTTGATATTCTGCTTATACCACTTGACAGATTGTTTTATTGTAATTTCAGTTCAGCTCAACTTGACAAAGTCTTAATCCCAACTAATTCATGGTTGACTATATGTATCTTTCCCTATCATTATATCGTATCAAAGGTTATATTCTCTTGTTAACCTAAGTTGAATCACTCTCTCATTTGTGCTAGGATTCTCATTCATGCATTGTGAGCTGTGACTAAGTTTTATGCTAGCTATCAATTTACAGCACCCACCACAGGCAGCTTGTGTTCTATTTAATTAGGGGTCACGGTTGTAATTGCCGATCAGGTTTTTAATATAAACTCTTTCAGTTAAATTTTTCTTCTTTTTTCCTGTTTTTATTACAAATATGTCATCTTGGTTCATCAATTGTCAGCCCAATTATGGATTGCCTTCTACACTTCAACATAAGATAGCTATTTATTTCAAGGATTAGTTAGTTTTTCAAGTTTTCCAGATATCCTAACTTCACTACACAAACTTAAAAATGATGGCTAACACTGTTTGATGAAAGTCAGATGAGATTGGTATGGTACAGGTACATTTAACTTTTTTTTTTGAGGTAAACAATCTTGGTATAAGTATAACTCATTAGCCTTTTATGTTTGTTCTATTTTGGTACTTTTTAGTTAAAACTATTGTTGCCTTGTGGTGTATTGATTTCAATTTCTTGGAGGCCAATTATTTAGGATCCCTGGACAATTCAAATATTTTTTGATTGTTATGCAATCACTTAAAGCCATTTTTTGAAAGAGGTTTGTATTTATTATATCCCTTTTGTAAATTAACCTTTTTCTTATTAATTATTTTAAAGTTGTCCTGGAGAGATATGTTCTTTATGTTGTATCCTGTTGCAGTATCTAAATTTACTTTCGTTATAATACTTTTTTTGATATGCAATTAAACTTTGGTTGTTAATTTGTTGGGACTAATCTTCTAGACATTTTAAATCCCATTTACTATTATATAGTGGTATGCTTGAATAAAGTATTCATAGATGATTAATGTTACAATTTAAATCCCATGTTGAATTGACCACAATGTTTTTAATCATACTATTGGCTTGTCACAATTTTTGAATCCTTTTAATTTTGCTGATCGCTTGACAAGTTGGCTTTTTGACGAAAGTGCATTTCCAACTTTTCCATCTTTGTGTCAAATGGTTCTTTTGGAAGGAAAGGAATTACCGGACATTCAAAGGCACTGAACAACCTATGGTGGTAGTGAAGTTGATTTTTCTGTGCACTTTGTACAATTGGATGGCTACTATGGGTGGTAAATCCTTCTCTAGTTTGTTGGATCTTCTTGATTGAACACTTCTACATAATTTAGATGCACCTCCAGCACACTGGTGCTGTTTCCTTGTCTTTCTTTTCGTGTTGATGGGCAAGTCCAAAGGGTTCTTCCTTTGAAAGATTCCATGTGTTATTTATAAAAAAAAAAAAAAAAAAAAACTAGTTAGCATAAAAATTATATAGTTTAGACTTGTGGTGAGTTAAAACCAAACTGTAAAGTCATGGGATGAGATGGACAGGTAGTAGGGGGAGGGGGATGTCGGCTTGTCTCTTGTGAGGAGATGCTTGTTGATTTCATTAGAGAAGTCTTTCTTTTGGTATGCTTGCGAAACAAACCATTCCAACAATCACCATGATGTTTTGATTGTTGTTTCTTTTAGGATATGTTTTATTTCCTTGCTATTTATTTGATGGAAATTTCTTTCTTAAGAATAAATTCCTTGGTTATTTTCCTTTTTGTAGATAATGGAAAATATGTGATGAATTTACTTAAAGATTCATAAACATAAGTCAAGATTATTGAACCAGTGATCTTTTCCCAAAAAAATATTTCTGGAAATTTTATCCAGCAAAGCAACAGGAGCCCTGGGAAAGCTAACTCATAAAAATTTAAAGAAAAATTATTTTTTTTCTGTAACTCTCAATACGTATCATCTTGAAAATTGTAATTTTTTTGCACATTGTAAACCAATCATGATGGGGAGTTGGGAGAATTCATTTACATAAGTGGAATGTGTTGATTACTTTAAAACTTAGGCTGTTCTTGGTCATTTTAAAATTTGCTTAAATATTTAACATTTATTGCCTGTCTATATACTAAAATAATAGTATATTGATTATATTTATCTATGGATCATTTTATTCTCATTGAAATTTGTTTCTTTTTGGTTTGGAGGCAGGTCTTGCTAATGATGATAATTATCATGCATTTTGTCATCTGCTTGGCCGCTTTAAAGTGAATTATCAGGTGACTTTGACTATATGCTCACTCAATATATGCATTCAACTGCTTCTGTTGCGCCTTATGTTGTCTGTTTGGCTTAATTGCATCCTGTTGATTGGTTATTTGCTTAATCTCAAAATAATATATAATTATAAGATGCCGTTGTTTATAATATCCATTTTAATTATTCGGCTGAAAAAAAATTGAAAAGCAATGCTTTTTCACATCAAGAGTTTGTTCTCTTGTAGGAGAAGAACATTTTTTTATTCTAGATGTTGTATTTCGTGGGCATATATTTATGCTATTTTTTGAAAATTGTTTGGAGGAAGTATGAGGGAAGTGTAATCATGAAAAGGAACTTATGGCAATGCGTATCTATCTTCATTTTGGTGCAAAATTTTCTTTTTAAGATGAAATGCAAGTATATAGATTACACTTATCAAAATATATATATATATATATATATATATAAGTATATAGATTTCCTAAATGTTTTGCTCAAAATGCCTAGCAGGACGGACAGTGTTATGTGAGTTATTATAAATTTTCTTGGACAGCCTATACTGTGGTGGGGCTTATTGTTATGTCTATTGGATGGACTTTATCAGAACCATGTTGCCTATTTCCAGTCTCTACAATTGACCAAGTTTCCTTTCTAAAATTTTCCCTAAGACAATTCTAGACCCAGCATTATAGTAACCTTTTCAATTTAAAGGGTGGTTGTAGAACCTAATTCTTGTTTTCAAGCTTTCTTGAATGAAAAT
Organism: Quercus robur; assembly: GCF_932294415.1. Classification (NCBI taxonomy): domain Eukaryota; kingdom Viridiplantae; phylum Streptophyta; class Magnoliopsida; order Fagales; family Fagaceae; genus Quercus; species Quercus robur. Next base: position 13,407,015 of record NC_065543.1, on the reverse strand, counting down.
CAGTGGAACAATGTTAGTTGTAATAAAATTTTATAACAGTGTTAATTGTAGAAGGAAAAATGAGCGTGGATTTAAGACTCATTGGGTGTGTATGTGTTTCTTAAAAATAAAAGAATTGAAATGATGTTCCTAAAACTTCAATGCCCTTTTGGCCAGTTGGTGGAAGTTGGTGCCTGTTTTGGTGTTTTTTCACACTGTTGACAGTGATCTGAGGTGTAGGGATGGTCACAATTTAGTCTTTGTACCAATCTTGATGAAATTCGACTCTGCTTGGGTCATGTGAGTGGTGGCTGTGATGTTGACGTTAGAGAGGGTATAAATATCTTGGTCTGTGTGTGAGTGTGGTCACTGAAGCCTAGGAAGAGGAATGATGTCGTTGCTGGAGTTGGATAACACCGAAGTTGCAGAGAAGTTATGGCATTGGCTGTGAAAGGGGGCTTTAGTTCTCTGATACAATGTTGTGCTTTGGGAAATGTGTTTAGGTTTAATTAATTTACCCAAACATACATACGTATTAATTTTTTGGATACATTTTAAGTGGGAAGGGGATATTTGAACCCTGAATATTTTTGTAAAACACTAAGAAATGCTATCTGACCTAAAGGTCACTTGTGCAAATACATATTTTTTAGAGGTGAGTAACAATATTACAAATTTATTCACGGTCTGCATTCTTTGTTGCCAGAGGTAATTATGAAGTTGGTGCTGATTTACATCCATCAAAGGAAGTTGTTGGTCATAATTTCTTATGCAACAAAAAGAAAGGAAGGGCTAGGTGGATATTTTTGTGATTAGAAAACGTAGCGGGCTCTTTTGAGCACGCGCTATCTTTTTTTAGTTTTTTGGTAAAGTATAGAAAAAGAATACATCATTTTGGTTTTAGCTTTTTTGGTGAAGTATAGAAAATAGAAGAGCTTCTCAACTTTTAGCTTTTATGTAGAGTTTTTTTAAAACTTCACTTTTTCTCGCTTTTCTCACTTTTTCAATTTTTTTCAAGGTACAAAATTCATTTTCAAAAGACACAGAATTTGCTTTTATATTCCTTCCCTCTCTTCTTTGCTTCAAAATGGCGGACAGAAGGGGTAGCAGGAAGACACCACTGAGCCTCAACCATTACTGTCTTCTCCAAGACCTCTCCGCTCCTCCAAGCACTCTTTCGGTACTCACTCCATCTCGCTCTCTCTCTTTCTCTCAGAAATTATTCAAAATTTACACTGATTATTGAATATTGTGTCTCCTGTAGACGATGATGGTATTCCCCAATTCTCAGGGATCACTGATTTTGATTCTCCTCCACATGTTACTTCTCTCTTTCTCTCTCCTCACTTCTTTTTTCCATCAATATTTTTGAAATGTTTTAGAAGAAATGTTGAGTACTTTACTGTATTGAATTAGGAGAAGCGAAGCCATCAATTATCAACAAAGACAATGATAATATTCCCGATGGTTCTGATTCTCTGCTTGGTATTTCTTTATTTTCCCCATTTATATCTTGTACGCCATGTGTATGTATAAATTTCTGTATGAATGGCAGTGTTTTTGTTGTTTTATTATGTGGTTGATTTTTATTTTTATTGAGCGGGTTTGTAGAGTAAAGAGACTGTTTAGATGTTTATAGAATTTGCTGGTGAGATTAGTTTTCTTCCTGGAGTGTTTGGCTATTGATGTGGAGATTTTAACTTGAATAATATCCCGTATCTCATCATAAATGAAATGAACATTTACTGTTATGAAAAAGGTTTACAAGTTTTATAATTTTAGATAATGAGGAAAAAAAAGAAGAAGAAAGTGGATGAAGACTATATAAGGGAAGTTATCTGTATGGATTTCATCTAGTGGAATGTAATTAGATTTTCTGGCTCTATAACTGGTAATATAGTTACTTTTCTCTTTTTGTGGTACTTTTGGATAGTAAAACATTACTTTGATAGTTTCTTTATAAGGTTGGGAAAAAAAAAAATCAGAAAATAGATGGTGAGATTACTTCAGTGTTGGCTATGACCATGAAATTATGGTACATATATATTTTGAGTTATCCTCTAGAAGTGACTTTTCTTGACATCTAGGTTAGTTTTATTACTTACATTCCAAAAGAGGACACCGTTGGTGGACTTCATAAGCTCAGCCACACTAGCCTTCTTATTCCTGCAAAATCTAAAAAAGTCAAGATAGTTGACTGCAAGAGATGTCGGTTAATTTAACAATTCACAATATTAACTGCTGTATTTTATTGATTCAAAACCTCATTAAAGGTTAATATTACCAAAAATAGTAATAAATGGGGGCAAAAGTAGAAATTTGGGAAGTTTTTGGGTTTCACCTTTAATATTTGTGAGAGTGGATGTCTTTTAGCTAACATTGACAGAAACCGTTTTCATAAATTGTTTCCTTCAACCACAACTCTTGATTATATCCAAACTTGGCCGAATTGCACTTTGTCTGAAGGAAACTATCTTATAAACTATCTGGCAACTAGAGGACCTAACTTGGATCCCTAATCCAACTGCTTTGTCGTGTTACATTGTTTGGGTGGCTTGATGAAGATAGATTCAAAGAGGTGATGAACTTTTTAAGCCAGGTGATGATTGTTTTTTCTTTCTTGATTTTTGTTTATTTAGTTTTGTTATTTTTTTTTCTTTCCTCTTTATTTTTTTAAAATGATTGCTTCAAGGAAATATATACCATTATCTTCTCATGTGCCACATTTGTTTTCTCATTATGTTAGGCTGTTAGAATAGGACTTTTTATATAATAACATTTTGGTTACATTATTATAGTGGTATTTTGTCATCATCAACATCGTCATAAATAATTGTATGCATTGATTTATTTATATTTTTTGGGTTTATACCAATTATCTAGGTAATTGGTAATCACATTGTCTGTTGGTCTAAACTACTAGGGCTGACTTGGGCTAAAAGGCATTATTCAAACCCAAATTCCAGTTTTGGACAATTGCCTATAGCCCTTTTATGATAAGTAATAAAATCATATTAAAACATAGGGACCTCCTCATGCATATATAGAGTAAGTCTTGTGTAGGGGTGGTAAAGTAAGCTCAAATCCATTTGCCCGTCCAAACCCATTTGCCCACTCTAATTGAACTCAAACCCACCCAATTATTAGTTAGGTTAAATGGGTATCAATCAAATTAGACCTAGTGATCATTGGGTTTTAATTAAAAACCCATTGACTCCCATTTAACCCAAAAACAATATACCCAAATTCAACCCATCCCTTCCCATTAAAGCCCTTAGACATTTTAGTATTTCAGGGTTTTCATTTTCCTTCATTTTCTCGGCCTCAAAACACCTCTCTCTAGGGGTGTGTAGAAAACCCACCGACCCGCCAAACCCGACCCACCGGGTTGGGTCGGTTTTTAAGGTTTGGTGGGTTGGTTTGGGTTATCAAAAAAATTTTTATAGTGGGTCGGGTTGGATTTGGGTCATAAAATTACAAAACCGCCAAACCCAACCCGACTCACCCATATTTAATATATATTTAAAATATATTTTATATTTAATAATTTTTTTTAAAAAAAAATCAATTGTAGGGCACTTATATAGATATATATATATATATATATTTAAATATATATTATATATTTTAATATATATTATATATTTAATAATTAAAAAAAAAACCAGCTGTAGAGCAGCATTTCCTCAATTCCTCCTACTAATACTAATTTAATATATATATAAAATATTTTATATAATTAATAATTTTTTTTAAATAACCAATTTTTCCTATCGTATATAAAAACCAATTAGTTCACACAAACCTAATAAATTACTATTGTTGTTTAGTCATTATTGTTGAGCCTTTAAAGAGTTACATTGATACTAATCTTTAGGTTTTTTTAATATATTAATATTTATATTTTTTTTCTACTCAATTTAATAATAAAAAAAAATTGTCAAATCCATGGGTTCAATCCGACCCATGTGGGTTAGGTTGGGTTGGGTTGAGTTGGACTTATGTAATGGGTTGGGTTGGGTCAAAAAATCTCCTCAACCCGACCCAACCCGGCCCATGCACACCCCTACCTCTCTCTCTCTCTCAGAGAACAATGAGGCACAACAAACACAACACAGAGACTAATGGATTTCTCGATGTGGCAATGTGGGGGTTTCGGCGTTTGTGTTTGTGTTTTAGAGTGGATTTCGGGCTGGGTTTTGGTTGTGTTTCTGTTTCGGTATTGGTTTCGGTGTTTGTGTTTCTGTTTCGGCGTGATTTCGGGTTGGGTTTCAGGTTTTGTTTGCATTTCAGGTTTGTGTTTCGGGCGTGGGTTTCGGTCTCTCTCTGCGTTTCAGGTTGGTTGTTCTCAATCTCTTGGTTTCGATCTGGGTTGCTCATATTTCTGCTCTTTTTATTTTTATTTTTTATTTTATTTTTTTAATCTTGTTTTCAGCTCATATTTTCGATTTGTTTGTTTTTCTGGTTTTTCTGATCTGGTTTCGATCTACATTTTTTTTTTTTTTTTTTGTCTCAGACCACCAAGTCTCGCTTCTTAGGAACCATATCTGCTTCTTACAGTGTTTTTTTGTTTGTTTGTTTGTTTGGTTGTTGAGAAAATGCAGGAAATGGAAGCTAAATGCTTAATAAATTAGGCCCCCTGTTTTTTTTTTTTTTTAATAAAAAAAATTGTTGTTTAGATAGTGCTGTTTGCATGCCAAGAAAGTGTGGGAAAATAAAAGGAGAAGGATGATCCAATTTGAAGCGATTTTCTTTTCAAGCTTGTATCTTTTGTTTAATTTGATTTTTTTGGGAAAATAGAGTGGAAACTAGAGAGTGGAAAAGGGAATCCAAGAAAGTGTTGAGGTTTTCACTTTAATGGCATTTTGGTAATTTTGATAATTGAGTAATTGGGTGAGTTGGGTTTTACCCATAAAAATTGAGTTGAGTTGGATTTGGGTTGGAAGCAATTAGTTAAATAGATTTTAATGAGTAAATGAGTTTTATATATCCAACCTAATAATGTCTACTCCAAACCTACCCAAACCCACCTATTTGACACCCTTAGTCTTGTGCCACATATAGTGGCACAAAAAATGTCACAACTCGCGTATGTGGCGAGTTGTGGTTGGTGGGAGGGTGGTGGTGGGTCCATGTGGAGATACCTCTCCACCAACCACAACTCGCCACATGGGTGAGTTGTGGCATTTGTTGTGCCACTTTATGCGGCACAAGACTTATTCGTATATATATGGTGTATAGAATGGTGAAGAAGAATATATGTGGTCAATCTCGATTAATATATGATTAGGATATTCTTGCTTACAAGTTACAAATTATTTTCTTTCATTAGGCACCATATCATTGTGCCATTGGTTTGGAGATATTGAATCAGCTTGTTTTAGAGATTAGTCAGGTTAGTAGCGTAAATGTCTGATTAAGATCTTCTAGTTTTAACTTAATTATGATGTTTTGTAGTGGTACTCTAGTTATATAATGTATTATAAGTCTGTCTTACTGTTTCCTCAAAAAAAAAAAAAAAAAAAAAAAAATATTCAAAATACAGGTTAAACACTCATTAGTAAGGTGTCTTCATCATCAAGTCCTACTTGGATGTCCGATTACATTACAATATTGATCATTATTGGGAGGTATAGACGTTTAGGAGCGAGTGACAATACTTGGACTACAAGGGAAAATTTTATGCCATCAATCGTAGTGGTAGAGATTTTATATTAATATTTTTAACACAAATTCGGGTCAAGGAAGGGAGTCCAAATAACCATGTAGTTGACTACCATTTACCAAATTCAATGTTTCCAATAAGTTTCTCCTACTTGAATGGGAGTTTCATCTAAGGAAATTATTGTATATACTTTTTTTTTTTTATTATTATTATTATTATTTTGTTAAGTTTATTGTATATACAAAACAGGGCTGTTCCTAACAGTCGATGACTCCAATTAGTTGTGGTTCTTAACTAATTGCGCCAATAAGTTTAAAGCTGCGTCAATAATCTTGTAATTCAATTAACTCTACTTAATATTTAATTGGAAGTGTTTAATATTAAATCCCCTCTCCACCCAAAAAAAATAATAAGTTTAGAGTCACAACACAAATCCTGGCCATTACTCCACCAATTTAAAAAAAAAAAAAACCTACTAACTCAAAAGTAATAATGGAAAGTATTGGCTAATTAAAACAGTATGTTTAGTAGAAATATATCATATATCATATATATATATATATATATTTTTTTTTTTTTTGAGAAAGAAGACGGTCAAATATTATTAGCCAGAATTGGTAAAGAGAATAGAATAAAGATGTGGAGGAACATTTTCCCACCATACCAACAAACTTCTAACATGTCTAGCATATCGAGCTAGGTTATGAGTAATTTTATTTCCAACCCTATGTACATAAGAGAAAGAAATACAACTGTTGGTAACTAAGGAGGATTTGGCCAAAGAAATAATTTGCCCAAAGGAAGAGAGGGATTCATCAGATTTGAGGGTATTGATCACAACTTCTGCATCCCCCTCAAGGATATAGGGACTGATACCGAGCTCCTGGGCCAACTGGATTGCTCTGGCTGTAGCCATGGCTTCCACAATTTCAGGTGAGAACAGAAGAGGGGCTTGTTCTGATAGGGATGCCACCACACTACCATTGCAATCTTTGATCACTACACCCAGTTCTGCCTTGCCTAGTTTAGGGAATGTAGCCCCATCAAAATTTATCTTAAAACAATCTCTTGGAGGGGGAGACCAATGAGAGCGAGCTTGTGAGTTCTCGGCAGCAAGTCGTTGAGGTGGAAGTGAAACGTTTATGTGCTTGAAATCTGTGAGGGCTTGCGTGGCTTAGGGAAGCACTTGTGAGGTAGGAAAATCACGTGAACTCACTTTGATTTGATTTCTTCTGTGCCAAATTGTCTACATTACCATTGCCATTAACTCTAAATTCTCCTCTTCCGCATGCACGAAAGCAATCAGTTCTTTAAAGGATTGGAAGTTTTGAAGCCGTCGGAATTCGAAGCCCTGCAAGCCCTCCTAAACTTCATCAATCTTCGAGCATTCCCAAAGGGCATGGCATACTGTTTCAGAGGTTAAATGACAGTGCTCGCATAAGTCCTCTGTTAGGAATTTCCGTATCCAAAGATTTTGCTTAACAGGGATTGCATTGTGACATGCTCGCCAAAGAAAATTCCTGACTTTATTGGAAATAGAGAGGCGCCAGATCCACTTCCAAATGTCTTCATCATGCTCGTGATCAATCCATGGGGTTGAAATATTGTTCTCTTTAGCTAAAAACTTTTTGCCCGATTTCACTGAATAGGCAACTGAAGAGTTATAAGGCCAAATAACCTTGTCTTCCGTGGGGTGATGAGTGGAATGCTTAAAATTAGCTCCGCTTCTTCTAGTAGAAAAAGCCCACGGATTAGATCAGACTCCCACCTTCTTTGAATCGGGTTTATGAGGTCTGAAACCTTAGCATCTTCGAACCCTGGTATAACCTGTGAGAGTATTTTTGGATGATCAATGGAAGGCAGCTAGGCATCATTCCATACACTAATAGATTCTCCACTCCCAACCCTCCATCTAGCACCTTGGAGAAGAACATCCCTTCCTTCTAAAATACTTCGCTAAGCATGTGATCCCGAAGTAGAATCTGTGGCTTCCAAAACAGAGCAGTCCGGAAAAAACCTTGGTTTAAAAACCCTATAGAATAGAGTTTTTATTATGTAGCAATCTCCAAGCTTGCTTTGCCAAGAGTGCATCATTAAAATTTGCAAGGTCTTTGAAGCCCATCCCACCCTCATTCTTAGATTGGCAAAGTGTGGACCACTTGACCTAATGAATTTTCCTTCGATCTCCATTTTGGCCCCACCAAAATCTTCTAGTAAGACTTTCAATTTTCAAACAACGGCCTAGTGGGAGTTTGAAACAACTCATAGTATATGTGAGAATTACTTGGACCACCGCCTTTATCAAAACCTCTCTCTCTGCTTGTGACAAGAGCTTTTCATTCCAACCTTGCATTTTCTTCCACACTCTCTCCTTGATGTAATTGAAGTCAGCCTTTTTATATCTCTCCACAACGGAAGGTAGACCCAGATACTTCTCATATAATATAATTTTTGGCACTCCCAAGGCTGTCTTTATATGATTTCTGGTGTCTACACAAGTTGCTTTGCTAAATAAGATTGTTGTCTTACTGCGGTTAATTAGTTGGCCCGAGCATTTTCCATAAACCTCCAAAATGTCCAGGACTTTTTGGCACTCTTGAACAATAGCCCTACAAAACAAAAGGCTATCGTCTGCAAATAAAAGGTGAGTTAATCTTGGACTATATTTGCAAAGTGAATAACCCTTAATTTTTCCCTAATTTGCAGCTTAGCTTATGAGCCCATGAAGACCTTCTGTGCATAGTAGGAATAGGAAGGGTGGGAGGGGGTCTCCTTAAAGGATGCCTCTAGATGGTGTGATCATGCCTTTAGGTTCTCCATTTACCAAGATCGAGTAGGATACTGTTGTCACACAAAGCATGAGCAATTTAATCCAATGCTCCGAGAAACCCATCTTCACCATAATTGATTCCAAATAGTGCCACTCCACCATATCGTAGGTTTTGCTCATATCAAGTTTTATTGCCATATATCATAATTTGGTAATGAGGAAGTCATGACCTTTCCCTTAATATTTTTATCCACCAATGAAAACCTACTTAACAAATTGACTTTCACATGTTAAAGGATGGAGCGGGTTCAAGCTGTCCACACTTGGTGCTAACTGCCGAGCCCTATTTCCAAGAAGTGACCTAGTCTTAGGCAAAAAAAAAAAAAAAAAAAAACAAAATTGGCAGGGCTAAGTAAGTGGGTGAGGGTCACTTGGAAATTGGGTACTGACATATTGATTAGACATAGTCAGAGAGCTTAGGCCCAAGAGCTAGAGGCACCAACGTACCTTCCAAATGGTTGATGGTCCTTTGGCATCTTCGGAAAAAGTTGACCGCGAGTTTGATTCCAAATTAAAAAGTTAATATATTTCATTATTCAGTTTATTTTTATTATTATTTCTAGGTTCTATTACACTTTTTGATATTATTTATAGGTTTCATTATACTATTTCAGTTAACTTTTACCTTTATCTACAATATTTTCAATAAAAAATTTTAAGTTTCAGCAAAATAAGTGGATTATCCAAACAAAGAAACAAAAAATAGAAGAAAAAAAGAACAGGCTATTTGAGGATAATTGCTAACTCCATTTATCCATTCTACCTCCATAATGTTTCTTGGATATCAACCTAAGTGCATTAGCCAACATGAGTGTATCTCAATGAGAGAGAGAGAGAGAGAGAGAGAGAGAGAGAGAGAGAGAGAGAGAGAGAGAGAGAGAGAGATGATATAATATTTTTGAAAAAAATAATTAAAAGAATTAAAATTTTGAACAACTTAATTAGAATGAAAATACTAACCTGAAATTGAAGACCAAAGATTTGTTTGTCGATAGCGAATGAACACAGCACGAAATTTATGTCCATTCTCTCTCTCCTCACTTAATTTTCTTCTTTCTCTTTTACACAGAGTAGAAGTGTAAATTCTTACAAATCAACTTTTTTTATCTTCTTATTTTTCTTCTCAACTAAACAAGGTGAGTTGATTTTAATCATCCTTCTACTTTTCTATCCCTAAAATCAAACACTAATGATGAAAAATAAAATCTTTTAGGGTAAATACCAGAAACCTACCCTGAGGTTTGAGGAAATACCAAACACATCCAAGAGTTGTTAAAAATGACCAATTTGCTCCTTAAAACAGACAGCATGTAACACCGTTTGAGCACCATATATTAAACCAAATTTTTTGTCTCTGTTCTTCACGAATAACGCCAGAAAATCTCTCTCCTTCATGCCCAGAAAATCTCTCTCTTCTTTACACCAAAAAATATCTCTCTCTCAAGTTCAAAGCCAAAATTTCAGACTTGGGACCAACAACTCCTCCATCGGAATGGTTTCAAAGCCGGTTTAACCACAAATCTCACGCCATACTCCGCTGTTAAAAGCTCTATGGTTGGGTTGCGAATCTTGATGAATTGTAGATGGCGATTACTGGGTCACGATGAGTGGAGATGGTGGTTGCAAGGTCAGTCTGGTGGAGCTGCCGTTGTGGGTATGGAGTTTGTTTGTTTGTTTGTTTTTTTTTTTTTTTTTTTTTTTTTAAATTTTTTTTTAAATTTTTTGATTTGGGTTTGGTTTGTGTCTGAGGTGTGAATCATGTGATGTTTGGTTTGAATGGTTTGGGTTTGAGGAAGATGGGTGGGTAGTGATGGGTGGTGCCATGGTGGACAGTGGTTGGGTCACACGATGCTCAACGGTGGGTTTTTTTTTTTTTTTTGGTTTTTAATTTAATAATTTGGGGTTTTTTTTTTGGGTTTGAGGTGTGAATCATGTGATGTTTGATGGTGGGAACGATTTGGGTTTGAAATTGATGGGTGGGTAGTGATGGGTGGTGCTGTGGTGGCCGGTGGTTGCTGGGTCACACAATGCTTACCAATGGGTCTGGGTTTTGTTTTGAATTTTATTTTATTTTTTGGATCTGTTTGAGGTGTGATGTAAATCAGTCTGTTTGATTGCCTTGTGTGATACTGGATCTAATTGGGTTGATCTTGGTTTGATGAAGGGAGGATTTTTGTTTTTGGAATGTAATGTAAATTTTTATTTTTCCTAATGAGAATGTATGGTTTTGATTTGAAAAATGGGTACTGGTTTAGTGATTTTTTTTATGTAATCTTTCTCAAAATATGTGTTTTGTGTATATCTTTTGGATTGGTTTGAGTTTCAGAGAGAGGCGTTTATGTTATGGCGTGAAGAAGAAAGTGAACAAACAGAGAACATGGAAAAAAAAATCGTTTGAAGAGAGTGAACAAACGGCAGTACATGTCGTCTGTTTTAAGGAGCAAATTGGTCATATTTAACAACTCTTGGACGTGTTTGGTATTTCCTCAAACCTTGGGGTAGGTTTCTGGAATTTACCCAATCTTTTATATCTTCTTATGCCCTTACAGTCTTGCACTCATATTTACATAGAAAAATTGGACAAATGGTTGAGTGTTTCAAAAAAATCATGGGACTTCCTGTTCTTCAAAGTCTTAACTCAGCACACTAGATCACCCCTCTCTCTAAAAGCCTAAATGATAAGTTTCTTAACCCAAGTCTTACCTTAAACACATGGCAATGGTTTCTTCAAGACTTGTCTTCCTCTTTTCCATTTGCATACTGATTTCTCAAGCCATTGCTCAGCTGAACTTCCTATACTATTTCTGCTTAGACAAGGGTAACTACACAAGCAACAGTACCTACAATACAAACCTCAATCAAGTCCTTTCCTCCCTTTCCTCCAACACAAAAATTGACCATGTGTTCTACAATTTTTCTTATGGCAACAGCCCTGACAAAGTATATTCACTTGGACTTTGTAGAGGAGATGCCAAGCTAGATATTTGTCGTAGTTGCCTCAATAATGCTACAAATCTTCTCCCTCTGCTTTGTTCCAATCAGAAGGAAGCAATAGGATGGTATGACTATTGCATGTTACGCTACTCATTCTGCGACATATTTAACATCATGGAAGATAGTTCTTTCTATATATAGAACACAAATAATGTATCAACTAATTTGGTTTAGTTCAATCAGGACCTGAGGACCTTGTTGGACAACAAAAGAGTTCAAGTCGCGGCAGGTGGTTCTCTTCGTAAGTTTGCGGTGGGAAATGCAACAGCACCAAACAATCAAATGCTATATTCACCTGTGCAATGCACACCTAATTTGTTCGATCAAGATTGCAATGATTGTTTGGCTGGGGCTTTGGGAAATATTTTGCAATGTTGTGGAGGCAAGCAAGGAGGGAGAGTTATTACAGCCAGCTGTTATTTTAGGTTCGAGGTCAACCTCTTCTATGATGCCTAGGGCTGTCCATGGGTTGGGCGGGTTGGGTTTTTGCCCAACCTGCAACCACCCATACAAGATCGGGTAGGTGGTTTTTCAACTTGTAACCGACCTGTAATAGTAACAGGTTCGTTGGTTCGGGTTGCTGGCGGGTGGTGGTCGATTTCGGGTGAACCCGACTATCACCAGAATGCTTCGAAATGCGGCGAGATCTTGCCAGATCCATCACAAATCCGGTGAGATCCCATCAGATCTGGCGAGATTTCTGGCAAATCGTGATGAGAAATCACTGGTTTGGCTAGATCTGGTGTTTAATGTGACAAAAATCGACGGATTTAAGTGAAAAAGTGGCCAGAATCTGAAAAAATGGTTAGAATCTGGAAAAATGGCCGGATTTTGAATGGACTTCGGTTTGGGTCGAGTTTCATGGGTTTTGAACCGACCCGCTGGGGTCGGGTTAGTGAAGTCAGAACCCGCGTCTGACCGCTAGAGTTGTCAGATCAAGTGGTGGCGGGTTAGACAAGTTGGGCGGGTTGCCGATTTCCATGGACACCCCTAATGATGCCAAAGCTGATAATGCAAACCATCACTTTCTCCACCAACCAGGGGTGGCCCAACAAATTTGGAGGCCTAAGACGATATAATTAAATAGGGCCTTTTTGTTATCACTTAAATAATATTTAACTAGTATTTAATATCATAATTTTTTTTTCATAACAAAAATCTATTCCTTTCATTTTGTAATATGTTTTTTTTTTGGGGGAAAATGCTAAAGCTATAACAAATTTTACTAAAAAATTTCAAATGATGTAGAAATAAATGTGATTAATGACACCTCAAGATGATAATAAACAAGCATTTGAATGAATGATGTTAGAGATATTATAAATTTTATAACATGAGATTTACAAAGATGTATCACTGATCACAAAAGAAAATTCAAAAATGCATTTAATAGGTTATTGATGTCCACATATCATATTAATTATCACATCAATTTACAAAGTTTTCAACTAAAATTAATAATATTTCTAACATTTTCTTATCTGAATTAGTTCTTGTGATTAGTGAAACATATATTTGTAAGGGAAAAATGCTAGAGATACAAATTCTTTTACAAAAACTTTTACAAACTGATGATGTGGTAAATGATTATAGATAAATAAAAAAAACGATGTTATCGGTGGGCCTAGATGAGAACCAGTAAGAAATTAGCTATAACAACAAATTGTAAAAATGTTGTAAAATAGTTTGTAATTGTAGCATTACTTTATTTATTATTTTTTTTCTACATCTCCATTTTTAAAAAATAATATATCAATTTTCCCCCCAAAATTTGGGGCCTTCCTTTAGTAGGGGGCCCTAGGCGGTGGCCTAGGCCTAGGCTTAGGGTTAGCCCTACCACCAACACCACTAGTCAGTGTGCTTTTATACTATTTCCCCCCACGACATAATTTGGGGATTATTATTTACTATTTTGTTTTTCATAAAATGATACTTAGCTACTACAAATTAACAATAGTCAGTGTGGTCCGTCAATAAATTGACTTGCATTAAAACAAACAAAAATTTGTTATATACTAATAAACATGACTTTCCTATCTAGAAGATTTTAATAAATGATTAGTTTTTGAAAGGTCATTGCTGTTGCATGCACATATTATAAATTGTGTTGCTTTTTAAATAATGCACTAACGTCTTGTTCAGGCGAATCTGTGGATGAGATTAGAAGGGTGGAATCTTTGCAGTTAGGCTTTGGCACTACTAAAGTAGCAACAGATGACTTTTCTGATGCAAATAAGCTTGGGCAGGGTGGATTTGGTGTTGTTTACAAGGTAAACCTAAAATTATTGTGATGCAACAGATGACTATTGATTCAAGTAGTTTCCCTCCCCCTCCCATCCCAACCCCAAATTGTAAAAGTTTGTAGTTAGGATGTACATCTTAAGTCCAAAGGGTTAAATATGTTTTATTCTAATACATTTTCAGGGTAAACTCTCTGATGGACAAGTTATTACTGTGAAAAGGCTTTCAAAAAATTTAGGACAAGGAGATCTTGAATTTAAGAATGATGTTTTGTTAGTGGCTAAGCTTCAACACCGAAATTTAGTTAGACTCTTAGGACTTTGCTTGGAAGGAATTGAAAGGCTTTTAATTTACAAGTTTGTGCCCAATGGAAGTCTTGACCACTTCATTTTTGGTATGATTTAATTTCTACCTTTATTTCAAATTATATTCATTGTAATTTATTTTGATCACATGTCTTTTGTGGATAGATTTCCTTCACATTTTAGTCCAATATAATATATTTAATTGACTTTGTGTAGATCCAATCAAGCGTGCAGATCCAATCAAGCGTGCACAACTGGATTGGGCAAGACACTACAAAATAATTGGAGGCATTGCTCGAGGTCTTCTTTACCTTCATGAAGATTCTCAACTTCGTATTATTCATTGAGATCTCAAAGCAAGCAATATCCTATTAGATTCTGAAATGAATCCAAAGATTTTAGATTTTGGCATGGCAAGATTGTTTGAACTTGATCAAAGCGTAGGCAATACAAGTAGAATTGTGGGGACCTAGTAAGTATTGTACTTTTTTTTTGACAATCTAGTATCTTACATAGGTATACTTGATGATTACATTGTACCAAAAGAAACAATATGAAAGTGCTAATAAATATTGTTGAAAATAATTGTGAATGTGTAGTGGATTTATGTCTTCGGAGTATGCAATGCATGGGCAATTCTTAATAAAGTCTGATGTTTTTAGTTTTGGTGTGCTAGTGTTAGAGATAATAAGTGGACGAAAGAATAGTTCCTTCCAAAATGGAGAGAATATTGAGGACCTTCTATGCTATGTAAGTATTTTTATTTTTGGGTCTAAAGAGGGTAAAATTTAAGGTTGATGGACTAGTTCAAATGAACCTGACGGTACTAAATTAACGAGTTATCAAAATAAGATGACAAACTGAGGTATTAGACGAAGAGATCACATGACATATGGTCCTCCTATATGGATGGGTTCTAGGTACATGGGTCCTAGGTCGATTGATATCGAGGCCCTGTGGCACCCATATGGTTTAAATAAACTCCAAGGAATCTTAAATGGAAATATCTTGTGCCCTACGATAGCCCTTGATACTGGAGTCCCTATATGGGAAGAATCCTGCAAAATACGTACATTAAAGATGATCTTTTCCAGAAGGAAAATTCTTTCTGTCCAAGAAATAGGAGTCGGTTCTATACTACTATAAAACCCTAAGCCTTCAAAAACAAGGTACGCATAATTTACCCCAGTTCTGGTACCCTAAAGTTGTGAAGAATTCTCTAACTTAACTTTCAAAGGGTATTTGGTCAGTACCACACTGGTACTCTCTATAAGGTCTTTTTCTTTTTCTATGTTGTGCAGGATTTTTTCTAGAGCACATGAGGATTGTGCAGCTTATTGAAAATTTTTGGCTTTATCAGTTGGCGCCGTCTATGGGAATGGTCGATTTGATGTAAGCCATACTACTGCTTCCCAGACAAAATGTTGCATGGTACTTACTCATTTGATGGCAACCACCAATAACCATCAAGGGGATGAACTACGCACCACCGCCCTTAAGAGATAGGTTCAAACTCTCACTGCAGCTATAGAATGCCTCACCAAGCAAAATCATGAACTAGAAGAGCAGCTATGCCAAAAGAACATAGCACTTAACACCTAAGGGGAAGACTAGGAAGGTACCAGAGTTGAGAGGAGGAACTAGGAGGGGCCGGAAGGTAGATGTTCACAGAGATGCAGATGATGAAAGATAGGATGGACTTCATGATGAACGCCCTTAGAGGACGGGTATTAAGTGACCTTGACGAGCTAGTCCATCAGACAGACTCGCCTTTTACTGCACCCATCACTTCATTCCCCCTCCCACTAAAGTTTGACATGCCACAGGTAGAAACCTAGACGGGTCAAAGGATCCCTTGGATCATCTAGAATCTTTCAAAACCCTGATGCACTTACAAGGCGTGGCAGACAAAATCATGTGCCGGGTTTTCCCAACTACACTGAATGGTCCTGCAAGGGTATGGTTTAGCAGGCTGACGCCTAACTTTATCAGTACCTTTAAGGAACTGAGCACACAGTTTGCTTTGCATTTTATAGGGGGCACAGGTATAAGAAGTCCATTGTATGCCTAATGAACATCAAGCAGCAAGAGGAAGAAACACTGAGATCCTACATAACACGTTTTAACAAGGAGACCCTCTCGATTGATGAGGCTGATGATAAGATACTAGTTGCTACATTTACCAATGGGTTACGGAAGGGTAAGTTCCTATTTTCATTATACAAAACGGCCTAAAAACCATGTCGGATGTGCTTTACAAGGCCACCAAGTACATGAATGCAGAAGACACACTATTGGCCTGAGAAGAGAAGCCCAAGAAAAGGGAGAGACTAGAGGATGCATGGCAAGATAAGGGCTGGAAGATGGCTAGGACTGGAGAATGACGAGAGGAAAGGCGCTCCAAACCCCTAACTGGAAGGTTCACTAGTTTCACCCCACTAACTGCCTTGATCGATTAAGTCCTGATGCAGATCAAGGATGAAGGAGCCTTAACATTTCTAGGAAAGTTAAAGGAAGATCCTAGTAAGAGGTCTAGGGAAAAGTACTGCTATTTCCACCGTGATCACGGTCATGATAAGTCTGATTAGATAAGGAAAACTGCAAAGGTTTGTTAGTGAGGAGAGGATGGGCCCACCACAGGAGCAGGCTGCCCGAAATGAAAACAAGCGTCCTAGGCCCCCCAAGGAGACATAAGGATGATTGTAGGGGGAACCACAATTGTCGGTTCATCCAAGAAGGGGTGCAAAACCTACCTATGGATGGTGTAGAGTGTCCAACTGATGAGCTTCGTCCCAAAGATTCCACGAATCGACAACTCTATAATTGGGTTCACAGAGGAAGATGCCCGGCGTCTCCACCACCCATATGACAATGCACTCATAGTTAGCATACGGTTAAGGGACTACAACACCCACCAGGTCCTTGTGGACAACATGAGATTTGCCAATATCTTCTACTACCCGACGTTCCAGCAAATGAAGATAGAAAGATAACGATTAGTTCCAACGAACGCACCGCTCGTCGAATTCAGAGGAACAAAAGTATACCCCTCGGGTTCAGTCACCTTGCCCGTGACGATCGGTGATTACCCTCAATAGATTACCAAGGATGTCACCTTCCTAGTTGTCAACTGCTCGTCTGCCTACAACGCCATTCTAGGTCAGCCTACCTTTAACTCGTGGAAGGCCGTAACATCAATTTATCACTTGATGATCAAATTCGCCACCAAATACGGATTGGGAAAGGTACATGGAGATCAAGTAACGGCTCGCAAGTGCTACATTGCCATGTTGGAGATGAATGATCATTTGCAAACAATGTGTATATAGGAGCAGCAGACGATGGCAAAACCCATGAAAGGATTGAAAGAGGTACTCCTTGATGATTCTAGGCCTGAGCGAACGACCCAAATCAGCACTCTTGCCAGCCCACTAGTAAGACAGGCGCTCATTGCATTCCTAAGGGAGAACCAAGATGTCTTCGCCTGGAGCCATGAAGACATGCCTGAAATTAATCCTTCGGTTATTGTCCACAAGTTGAATATATTGTCCTCTTTTCCCCCCATCTGTCAGAAGAAGCGTGTATTTGCGTAGGAGCGAGACAAGGCCATAGTGGAGGAAGTTCACAAGCTACAAGAAGCAGAATTCATAAGAGAAGTGTACTACCCCGATTGGTTGGCCAACGTAATGATGGTCAAAAAGGTCAACGAGAAGTGGAGAATGTGCGTGGACTTCACGAACTTGAACAAGGCATGCCCTAAAGATAGCTACCTACTCTCGCAAATCGACTTCTTGGTGGATTCGACAGCAAGACACTAGTTGCTGAGTTTCAAGGATGCATTCTCTGGTTATAATCAGATCAAGCTGGACGAGGCTGATCAAGAGAAGACCTCATTTGTCACTAGCTAGGGTCTTTTTTGTTACAAAGTAATGTTGTTCAGACTCAAGAACACGAGTGCCATGTATTAAAGGCTGATGAATAAGATGTTTGTACATCAGATTGGGAGGAACATTCAAGTTTATGTAGATGGAATGTTAGTGAAAAGCATCTGGGAAGAGGACCATCTGAATGACCTCAAGGAAACCTTCAATACCATTCGTTCCTATAATACGAAACTAAATCCAAACAAGTGTGCATTCAGGGTGACACTAGGAAAATTCCTAGGGTTCATGGTGTCCTAGAGAGGTATGGAGGTCAACCCAGATAAGATACAAGCTATAATGATGCTAACTTCACCAAAAAGCACCAAGGAGGTACAGAGCTTGAACGGTAAGATAGCTACACTGAACAGGTTCATCTCAAGAGCAACGAATAAATGCCTACTTTTCTTTCGTGCATTGAAAAAATCCATTGAGTGGACGACCGAGTGTCATCAAGCATTTGAGGGCGTCAAGGCATACCTTTCTTCCCCATTGTTGTTGAGCCCGTCCAAGCCTAGAAAAGAGTTGTTTCTCTACCTAGCCGTCTCCATAGCCGCTGTCAACGTAGCTTTAGTCAGAGAGGAAGACGGGGTGTAAAGACCTGTATACTTCACGAGCCGAGCACTCCAAGGTGTAGAAGAAATGTACCCTCCGATGGAAAAGCTAGCCTTCACCCTAGTAACCACAGCCCGCAAGCTCAAACCTTACTTCTAGGTGCACACAGTGATTGTTCTAACAGACAAGCCCTTACGGAGAGCAATGAATAGCCCTAGAGCTACTAGATGGATAGTGCTATGGGAAATTGAGTTGAGTGAATTCAACGTACAGTATCATCTATGTATGGCCATAAAGGGACAAGTGCTGACTTCATTGTAGAATTCACCAACATGGAAGATTAGGGGGCAGGAGTGAATCCACAATGGAGTGTCCACACGGATGGATCATCCAATAGACTAGCAGGCAAAGCTGGTATGGTACTCCATAGTCTAGAAGGGGACAAGGTTGAATGCATGATTCGACTTGATTTCCTTACGATCAACAACGAGGCAGAGTACGAGGCCTTAATTGTAGGACTAGATCTCGCTAAAGCGGTAGGAGCCACAAATGTGGTCCTATACTACGACTCTCAAGTAGTCACCAGTCAGATTAACAGTGACTATGAATGCAAAGGCGAATGAATGAAGAAATACCTCGAGTAAATGACCTCCAAGCAACATTTGTTTAAATCCTAAGGGAGGACACGCCGATCATCTCACCAAAGTTGCATTGGCGGGGCATATGATTATCCCTAGTTAGGTACTATCCTTCGTTCAAACTTCACCATTGATAGAAAGTATTAGTGTACAGGAGATAGGTTCCAAGAACAATTAAACGACGCTAATTACCTCCTACCTGAAGGATGGTGTACTGCCTAATGGCAAAGAGGCTACAAGGAGGTTGAAGGTTCAAGCAATATGGTTCGTGCTAATTAAAGACGTCTTATACAAAAGGGGCTTCTCACGCCCATACCTAAGGTGTCTTGTCCTCGTGAAGGCAGACTATGTCATGCGAGAAGTCCACGAAGGGGTCTATAGAAATCATTTGGATCACAGTCCTTAGTGCACAAACTAATCTGGGCAGGATACTATTGGTCAACCATGTAGAAGGATGCCATTGCATATGTTAAAGCTTGCGACAAGTGTCAGTGGTTTGGCAATCTCATTTGGCAGCCAACAGAGGAGCTCACACCTATGACGTCCCCGTGGCCTTTTGCTCAATAGGGATTAGACATCATGGGTCTGTTCCTAGTAGCAAATCGA
Organism: Quercus robur; assembly: GCF_932294415.1. Lineage (NCBI taxonomy): Eukaryota > Viridiplantae > Streptophyta > Magnoliopsida > Fagales > Fagaceae > Quercus > Quercus robur. The sequence goes on along the minus strand of NC_065543.1, from coordinate 13,387,282 downwards.
CAACTAAAATTCCTGGTGGTCGGTATAGACTACTTCACCAAGTAGGTAGAAGCCGAAACCTTGGCTACCATCACGGAGAAGAATGTGTGAAACTTTTTATGGAGGAATGTCCTTTGCAGGTACGATATACCTAGAGTACTGATCTCAAACAATGGGAAGCAGTTTGACAATGACGCATTTAGAGACTTTTGCTCACAACTAGGGATCAAGAATCACTACTCATCGCCAGCCCACCCTTAGGCCAATGGACAAGTTGAGGTCACGAACCGATCCTTGCTAAAGATCATCAAGACTCAGCTTGAGGGGGCAAAGGGTTTGTGGCCGGAAGAATTGCCAAGTGTTTTATGGGCATATAGGACAAAGGTAAGAAATTCTACAAGAGAAACACCGTTCCGACTAGCATATGGAAGCGAGGCAGTCATCCCGGCTGAAGTAGGACTCACAAGCTATAGAGTTGGAAACTACGACAAGAGTAGGAATGATGAAGCCATGCATCTACAACTTGATCTAGTAGACAAGGTTAGAGCAATAGCTGAGCAAAGGTTAGCACGATACTAGGACCTCATGGCTAAGCACTACAACTCCAAAGTTAGACACAGGGACTTCCAAGTTGGAGATTTGGTCTTGAGAAATGTGATGGGTGCCATAAAAGACTCCTTCCAGGGGAAGTTAGGACCTAATTGGGAAGGACTACATAGGATCGCATTGTGGCATAGGAAGGGAACTTACCATTTAGAGATACTGGACAAGCAAAGATTGCACCACCCCTAGAACATGGAGCACCTGAAGAAAGTACTACCAATAGGCAAAAGCATGGACAACAAGACTCCTCATTTCCAGTTTATTGCTTTTTAGTTAAACTTTTATCATCTATAGTTTTTTTTTTTTTTTGGTTAAGCCCGAATGGCATTTTTTGTTTTCCAAAAACAATTTCTATATGCACATCTATCATAATAAAAGGAGTTATTCAAAATACCATGTATATGCTATCTACATTTTTGCAGGGACGGGTTCACCTCAAAGGGTGAGCTGAAAATTATTAAGTCCATACATGGATGGGTTCATCTTAAGGGGTGAGCAGGAAATTATTAAGTCCATACATGGACGAGTTCATCTCAAGGGGTGAACTGAAAATTATTAAGTCATACATGGACGGGTTCATCTCAAGGGGTGAGCTAAAAATTATTAAGTCCATACGTGGACGGGTTCATCTCAAGAGGGTGAGCTGAAAATTGTTAAGTGAACGGGTTCATATTAAGTCCATACATGGATGGGTTAGCTGAAAATTGTTAAGTGAATGGTTTCATATTTAGTTCGTACATGGGCAGATGAAGCCCAAGGGGTAATTCAAGATTAATAAATCAAATTCCATAGGTGCATTATAGTCCAAAAACGGATAGGTCCAACTAAGGACTTCATCCCATGGAATAGAAGGAAACATCAAGATAACTAAATTGGTGTGCAAAATATATATTCAAATAAATGGACAAAGCAAGAAACGATAAATAAAAAGCCTATGAAAGGCAAGTGTTTATAGAAGCCCAAAAACAAGGGTGACGGAAAGAATAAATATTTTTCGCTCAAATGAACAAAAATTTATAATATACAACGTAAAAAGACAAGATAATAATGAAAGACTATTGTTGCACAGCGGGGGTCTCTTCCTCTTTCTCCTTAGCCGTCTAGTCCACTTCAAGTTGACGAACACCATCCCTAACAGATTTTTTTTGGTTAGCACGAATGGCCTCCCCGTCAACTTGAGGGGATTGACATCATTGGCAAAAAGCTCACTGGTTCCTTCAGATTCAACCGAACGGGTTGGGGTTTGGCCTTCAATGTCGATGTTAATATGGGATAGGTCTAGATTCGGGAAGGAAGCTTTGACCTAACGGAGGCAGTCTTCGAAGCCATCGGAAAAAGGACCTCCTAGCTCGGCTAGAAGAGCTTCGGAGTCACGGTATTCCTTTATGGCATACTTCTTAGTTTGATGGAGCTGCTTCTTGGACTTGGTGATTTCATCCTCCTTGTCCTTGAGCTCTTTATTTAGTGCCTCTTTCTGTTTCTCTGCCACTTTTAAGAGCCTCTTTGTCAAGTCAAACTTCTTTTCCTGGATGACCTTCCAAGCCTTTAGCTCCCCAAGCTCAGCCTCCGACGTCTCTGCCCTCACCCTCACACGGTCTATCACCGTCACCTAGGACATGCAACGGTCCATTAGGCCCTTCATCATGAGCACCCCTTGCAAGCATCCAAAACTAGGGTTGGAAAGAATAAACAAACAGCATGATAGAAAGAAAAGGCAGATGGAAACATACCTAAGCCAAGCTAAAGAGACTTGTCTCCCACATGGCCTCAATAGAATGGTTGCCCAAGTCCTCGTAATCTTCACTCATGAGGATGGATGAGAGTTGCTTAAGAGCATATTGAGGGTCCTCACGAAGAAGGACAGGGCATTTTTCATCAACAGGAACTTGACCCGTCATCAAGCCCTTATCTTTCCCATGAACAGGTTTGGGAGGCAGCTTTGTTTTTGTAGTAGTAGCCCCAATTAACCCTACCGTCACCTTGGGTTTCTTAGGTGGATGGTCGGTCTTGTCCACTGAGTTCCTCTTTGTGGACGGGTGGGACGGACCTGCTCCTTCCTTTTTCCTCGCAGCTGCCTACTACTTAATGTAAGCCCTTCTCCTTTAGTCTTCCATTTCTGTATAAGATGGACCAAAAAAGGAGTTAGATAAAATGACTATGAAATAAAAAGGGAAATATGCGACGGACTTACATTTATGCGCTAAATGGTCATGGCGACAGGCAGCTTCTGTGGGTTCAGGACCCTCGCAATACCAATGGATAGTATCCAAGGTAATAAGCTTCACCCAAGTTTTCTCCGATAACTTGATCTTAAAGATCCGCTCTAGGAAACGCCACTGCTCTAAAGTAACCTTAGGACGGTCTCAAGCTACAATAAGAGACGGTCAGTACATTATACGAAATGAGTAATAACAAATAAAACATCAGACTGATGGACATCTACCGAACGGGGACATTATGCCCTAAGTCTTGTCCACTGGCATGTACTCTTGGTCATCAGGGTGGCACATCCAATTGTCCCCCTCAAGGAAGAAGTACCGACTCTTCCAGTTCTTGTTTGAGTCGGGGATCTCACACATTAACCTAAGAGACAGCTTCCTTGGTAGGAAGCTGTACATTCCCCTTGACTGGATGATCTCGGATGGACAGTAGCAATGGAAGAATTCCTCCACCGTCATCCTTCGTGCCCCCTTTGAAAGAACTCTATACAGGACTTTTGCGCCAAGAAAAACCCTCCAGATGTTAGGGGAGACTTGGGTGATGGCCAACCCAAGATATTGGTGAAGGCGACGGTGAAGGGCGCTTAGTGGGAAACTAAGTCCTGTTTTAAACATTTGCTCGTACACACTCCGACGTCATCGACACCTCGGTAGTAGAATTTTTCAGATTTGTATGGTAGACGGATTGGTATGTTGAAGGGAATCTGGTATTTTTCCCTAAGGGTGTCAAAGTGTTTTTGCTTGATGGTAGACCTAAAGTCATTCATCGTCCACAATGGAAGAAGAATGAACTACCTAAGGCCATCAGGTCCTATGATAGATTGGGGAGGGGGTTCAGCACTGACTAATGTTGGGAAATTTCGACCTCGGTTGAAAGAATTAACAAGTGTTAAACCCAAGTTGTTAATTAGATTTATTATGAATAAAACTTGTTAAAACAAACAAACATCAATATCATGTCAAAATCATGTAGCGGAAAAATAAATAAGATAAGATATGATGACCTAGGAAAACCAATGAAACAAACTAGTTTCATAGTAAAAAACCTGGGGGGAAACCTTTCCGAAAAACAATCCACTATAGAAAAGAGAAGTTTCAGATTTAGTACAAAACCTTTGCTCTAGACTTTACAATCCCCGTAGATGAACTTACAGTAAAAACCTTTTATCGCTTTAGAACCTCTGAACTTTTCAATATATGAACGCCACTCTTTTTGTTGTATGAATCCCAATACGTGACTCACTCACCGACTTGAGGAAGAAGAATATTGGCTGCAAAGTTCTTCACTTCATCAACAATGAAGATTAAGAAGCACTTGGTTACAAAACCCTAAGGCGCAAAGACGCAGTAGCTTCTTTTAGAGAGAATAAGGTATCGGTCACCTTTTGCATATGTTCTCCTTGTATTCTCTTATGTGACGGCCTCTAAAACAAGCCTTATATATATATATATATATATATATATATATATATATATATATATATCTAGGGTTGTGAGAAAAGAAGGCCCAAAGACACATCTACAAATCCTAAGAAAAACAGATTAGAAATTCTGTTTTTGTAAACTTTGACAGATAGAAGTTATTGAGAATTTGTCGAGCTAGCTATCAAGCCACGGGGCTGAAACAGCTTCTTAAACCTCGACACATGCTAGCTGTCGAGCTAGTTGTCGAGCTTTAGTAACTTTGCACTTTCAGCTTGTTTTCTTGGACAGACTTGAAGGCTTCAACACTTGATCTTGAAACATGGTTTCTTGAAGTATTTAAACACATCTTAAATCTACCCAAATACAAGAAAAGTGTGTTTTGTCAAAGGATAAGTCAATTACATAAAATAGTGACATATGTTCCTAACAAGTGAATCACATATGTCCTAACAATTAAGTCCTCATTTGAGCCACCCTCTAACCCGTCCACATCCACATCCTCAGCCCCCTCTGAAGAAGATAAGTTGGAGGATGAAACTCGTTCATCATAGGAGGTGTCAAGGTCATCATGACCTAACGGACGCCTCGTCACGGACACACGATTGATCACTCGACGCCTCACCAGACATTTGTCACCTATACATGATGGATAAAACCCTAAGACTCTACAATTCTACATAGTGGGCGGACATGCAATATTAAAGAAAAAGAAAAAAATATATATAATAAAGTTCAACTTAGGCAAGGAATACTTACAGGTAACCGAAGCAAGCAATCGACAAAGAAAATAGACGATGGTAACGATCTGATTGAAAAGTAGACAGTATGTTTAGTTCTAGTAGAAGATGGTAGCGCTTTGACTGAAGATTTGTTATAAAAAGTGAAAAATGAAGGGAAGAGGTAGCATATATATAGAGGAAACGGCACGGAAGATAAAGGGATGCTTTGGTCCGAGTAATCAGCCACAAGAAGTATGACATATGCCCCTACGACATTTATGGCTCTAGGCTAGACTGTCAATCACAGCATGCTTCCCAGGGGCTAAATTAGATTGTCACTCTACAGGTCTGTCCATGTATAGGGGTGACGGACCCATGTAGTGAGGAGGTAACTAAAGAGGGTAAAAATTAAGGTTGACGGAACCGTTCAAATGAACTTGACGGTACTAAATTAACGAGTTATCAAAATAAGATGATGAACTGAGGTACTAGACGGAGAGATCACATGATGGATGGTCCTCCTATATGGACGGGTTCTAGGTACATGGGCCCAAGGCTGACAGATACCGAGGCCACGTGGCACCCATATGGCTTAAGTAAATTCCAAGGAATCCTAAATGGAAATATCTTGTGCCCTACAATAGCCCTTGGTCAATGGAGTCCTTATATGGGAAGAATTCCACAAAATACGTACATTAATGAGGATCTTTTCTCGAAGGAAAGTTCTTTCTTCCCAAGAAACAAGAATTGGTTCTATACTATTATAAAACCCTAAGCCCTCAAAAACAAGGTACGCATAATTTACCCCCCCAGCTTTGGCAGCCTAGAGTTGTGAAGAATTCTCTAACTTAACATTCGGAGGGTATTTGGCCGGTACCACATCGGTACTCTCTGTAAGGTCTTCTTCTTTTTTTATGTTGTGCAGAATTTTGTCTAGAGCACATGAGGACCGTGCAGCTTATTGATGATTTTCGGCATCATCAGGGTCTAATGGCACATATACCCCGTAAGTATGGAATGGTAGGATTGATTATTCAAATCCCACCATGTGGTTCGATGGGAGTGGAGAAATTTGAAAGAATACCCTTTATGTTTATGTTTATGATGTGAAGTATCAAGCATGCTACCCGTTGGGCTGTACCTATTAGTATGGCACTAATAATGTCCATAAAGTGACAAATTATTGATGTGGCATGTATGGCTAGTTGGCTTTATACCAAATACATAGGAATCTAGCAAAATTGAAGGATCAGGAGATTAAAGGAAATGAAGAAATGCATCCCAAATATGTTTCTTTTTAAAACAAAATGAAATAATGTTTTCTCAAATACTTAATGTGTCATTTTAAATTATCTAGCAGGTATGGAAAAATTGGAAATAAGGTATAATTTCAAATCTTGTAGACCCCACATTAAAGGCAGGTTCAACAACTGAAATAATGAGATGTATTCACATTGGATTACCATGTGTTCAAGAAAATGTAGCTGATAGACCAACTATAGGATCTGTTGTTCTCATGCTCAATAGCTACTCTATTACTCTACCAATACCATTAGAACCAGCATTTCTTTATGAACAATGGTACTGAATCAAACATTCACTTGCAATGGGAGAATGATTCAAGGGTGACAGAGGCAAATCACTCTAAAAGTAGCTCTATCCAAGCTTCGATAAATGAGGTGTCAATCACTGAGCTATCTCCTCGCTAGTGTTTAATGAATTTGAAATTTAATACTACTATTTTTCGTATTTATTTTTTTTAATTGAAGAATACACAATATATGAGTTATTAATACATTAACAACTTAGCATTCTTTTCAAAACCTATATTATTTAGTGACCCAAAAAAAGAAAAAGAAAAAAGGATTTGTTTATTGTATTATGGTGTGTGATTGCCAAAGTCCTTAAACACTATGCTTGATTCGCTTTTCCTCATGTGTTTCGCATCCAATGGAAGCTTCTAAGGCAAAAACATAGGTCTTAACATAGGGTTTTTTCAGCCCATCAATCAGTATGAATATATATATAAAAGTAAAGATCTCATGTGGGAGCATGAGATTTTGCCAAGTGGCATATTCTATGCGAAGAGAATTGAAATAATATTCTCAAATGTCACATCATAGGTAAGAATAAATTAAATATTCACTTTTTATTTCATTTGGTTCAATGTTTCAAGACTACTCTAATTGAACAATAAATATTCTTTGTATCCTTTGGTTTAATGTTTCAAGACTTTTATCCTTCACACATACACATAAAAATCATTGCATTTTAAATCATCATTTTCACCTCTTGCACTTCTACCCCTTTATATATACCTACACACAACATTTCATGTCATCCCATATCAAATACATACAGATAAAAAACGATGTCATTTACTTTCAATCTTTCAATGACATCTACCTTGCTCTAACATTGTGTCTCATCTAATTCTAACTCGTATAAGTTGGCTACAACCAAGAAAGAGAGGCCTACATTTTATATTGAGTGACAATGACAATTATGATTTTGATGTTAAGGTCAGACGTTGTGGATTGTAGGTTTTGTAAATGAAGTAATTGACTGTGGATGTTGGGGATGTGTATTTTGTTTTGGAATTAAGGAGAAAAAAAAAGACACATTTTATATCAACTTTTATTCTATAATATTCCTCCAAAGTTGATTTTTTTTTTCTCATTACTTCAATTGAATAATTATAATGAATATGTGTGTGCAATTTAGAATTGTTTCTTTTTATGATCAACTCATTACTAATAAAGTTTTATAACAATTATGCTATAATATATATACAACATTCTCCAAAACTATCTTACATAAAATATTACAACATTATCCGTGCATCACACAGATAACTTACTAATTACTAATAATATTGCTCTCCTGGTGCTAAAGAGTCAGGAAGTCAAGGAAGAACCCAAAAAGTCACATAATTAGTTTATTGTTATCTTAAAAGTTAAATTTGAACCATTATAGAGAATTAGGGGCTGTTTGGTTTTAAAAAAACCATTGCTCATCACTTCTCACTCAATTTTCGTCACTCATCACTCATCATTCATCACTCATCACTTATCACTTAAAATACCCCAATTTCCTAAACCTTGCATGTTTGACACACTGTTTTCAATTGCTCATCACTTAAATATTTTTACTTTTTGTGGGACCCATACTTGAGCACTTGGTTAGAGACACCATGACCCATACATGATTTCTGTTAGCTTACCTGCCTCACCCTCATTCCCTGCCATTTTCTTCACTTCTTATTTCCCTTTCACCCTTTCAGCCCTGTTACTCGCCCAAAACACAAACCCGAACCCAGCTAAAATAGAAGAAGCTTGGACGCCAATCTCCACTGTCACCAGTCTCCACTGTCACCAGGGCCGCTTGACCTATCTCTCTGACGTGTATCGGCGATGCGATCTCCTCTGTCATGAGTAGACCTAGTGGCATTGACAAAGTGTGACCCATTTCCTTGATTTGTCATGGACGATCTCCTCTAACGCAACACGGTGCTACCTCATCCCTTTTTGTACTCTCTTAGCTTGTTTCTTTATCTGATTTATGTTTTTGGCATTTGGGTTTTGAGAAAATTGTTAGATTTTAGCTTGAACTCTACTTTGCCTTTGTTTTTCCCTGTTGTTTGGTTGGTGAGAAAATAATAAACAAGAAGATTTTGGTTTGTTTTTTGTTTATATGATATTATTATGCTTACCCATTGCTCGATTGCTTCAATTAGATTATTTGTTCCTGGTTGGATAATATTATATCGTTTATTCGAAAAATTTGAAGACCTTTTTGTGGTATTGTTCTGTTTGAGAAGTTGGTTGCTTGATTTTGGAGATTAAAATAGGTTTGAGACTAAGATGATTGTGCCGACAATGGAGTGCTAGCTAGGAAGGATGGAGAAGAAAAACACCAATCCATTCACACATTTGCACAATCACTCTCCCTTAAGAACTTCTCAAAACCCTTAACTTGAAGAAACAAAAACCCAAACATCAAAAAAAGAAAAAAAAAAAAAAAAAACAGAGAAGCAAACTTCATCACCACGAGTTGAAATAGATGTAAACGATGTGAAATACCACCCTATTACCAAAAAATTAGATGAATAAAGCAGCGCAAATGTATAAAATACATTCGGATTTCTATGCAAAACTGAGAAAGAGGTTGGGGGGAGATCGGTGCCTTTGGTGCGTGAAGAACTGCATGATCGTGTCCCAGCGACGCAGGTTAGCCAAGCTCCGATCAGTCACTGTATGTGTGAAGAGGTGAAGGCAGGTAGAGGCTTCTAAGGACTTGTGGTGGTATTGGTATGAAGTTGGTATATAGTGATTTGCTTTACCAATGTGAAGAGAGCCTTTGAAGAGAGCCATCAAAAGCAGCACCTGGTGTGACTTTGCTCTGATCGTGGGTCTCATGCATGAGTGTTTATTTACCAAAATGCCATGGAAACTCAGTTTTGATAACTTGAAAACACTTAAAATGTGTTTTTAGTTTTTATAACTCATCACTCCAAAATCAGAAAATTGAGTGGTGGAAACGAAAATTGAAAAAACATCCAAACAAACTACTCAACCATGGGACCCACTAGTTTTGAGTTATAGGTGATGGAAACAGAGTTATAGGTGATGGAAAACAACATATCCAAACACTTTGTTAGCAATCAAAGTCTAGATTTTTTATTTATTTATTTATTTATTTATTTATTTTTATTTTATTTGACGAGAAGCTTATGAGTTAACTTTTATTCAAACTGAAATAGAAACGTTTAGATCATCATATAAGGATGGCCATCGGTAGAGTATGGGTAGGGTATACCCTACCCTACCTATACCCAACCCATTTAATTTATCCAAGAATACCCAATTAACTTATCCAATTAATATCTATATCCAATCGTTACCTGGTTTGTTTACCCATGGATATCCATATCCCACCCAAACCCAATTTCTATAAAATCATCAAACATGTTCAAAAGCCACTAAAAAGACCAAAATATCCTCAAATTTTCTAAAATGAGCAAAATACCCATAAACCCTTTAAAATGACCAAAATACCCTTGATATCTCTAAAATCACCAATTATGTTCAAAAACCACTAAAATGACCAACATACCCCCAAAGTCACCAAATATGCTAAAAAACCACTTAAAATGACCAAAATATTCTTGAAACCTAAAAAATGACCAAAGTACCCATGAAGTCCAAAAATTACCAAAATACCCCCTAAACCTAAAAAATGATCGGAATACCCTCCAAACCTAAAATTTGACTAAAATACCCTGAAACATAAAATTACCAAAATATCCCCTAAACCTAAAAAATGAAAAAAAAAATACCTCCAAATCCTAAAAACTAATTGAAATACCCCCGAAACATCAAAATTACCAAAATACCCCCAAAAACTAAAAAATGACCGAAATACCCCCTAAACCTAAAAAATGACTAAAATATCCCCAAAACCTAAAAACTTACTAAAAATACCCCCGAAACCTACAAATTGACCAAAATACCCCGTAAACCTAAAAAAATAACCAAAATACTCCCAAAACCTGTAAAATGACCAAAATACCCTTGAAATCTATAAAATGACAAAAATGCCCCTAAAACCTATATGATGATAAAAATACACCCTAAACCTAGAAAATGTCTGGAATACCCTCAAACCTATAAAATGACCAAAATAGCCCTAAACCTTTGAAATGACCAAATACGCCCCAAAACTCTAAAATGATAAAAAAAAAAAAACCCCAAAACTCTAAAATTACCAAAAATACCCCGAAGCCTATAAATTGACCAAAATAGCCCTAACCTCTAAAATAAACAAATACCCCCTGAAAATAACTAAATTGACCAAAATACCCTTGAAACCCTTAAAGTGACCAAAATAACTCTAAACTTGTAAGATGAACAAAATACATCTGTAACCTCTTAAATTTCCAAAATAGAGGTTTGGGGTATTTTGGATGTTTCGAGTGTATTTTCGTCAAATTAAAGGTTTTAAGAATATTTCAGTCATTTTGTAGGTTTTGAGGGAATTTTGGTAATTTTTTAGGTTTTGGGGTTATTTTGGTCATTTTCTTTTAGATTTTAAGAGTATTTCGGTCATTTTTTAGATTATGGGGGCATTTTTTTGTTGTAGAGGTATTCTAGTAATTTTTATATTTTGGGTCTATTTTGGTAATTTTTTAGGTTTTGGGGTATTTTGGTCATTTTTTGGGTTTTTTTTTTTTTTTTTTTTTTTTTTTTTTTTTGGTGTTGTCATTTTTTAGGTTTCGAGGTTATTTTAGTCATTTTTTAGGTTTAGGTGTATTTTTATCTTCTTATCGTTTTTAGGGGCATTTTTGTCATTTTATAGGTTTCGGGGTCTTTCGGTAATTTTATAGGTTTTGTGAGTATTTTGGTCTTTTTTTTTTCATTTTATTTTTTTTATTTTTTTTATAACTTTAGGGAGTATTTTAGTTATTTTATAGGTGTTAGGGGTATTTTTTTCATTTTATATGTTTAGGGGGTATTTTGGTAACTTTTAGGTTTTAGGGGTATTTTTTTTCATTTTATATGTTTAGGGGGTATTTTGGTAACTTTTAAGTTTTAGGGGTATTTCGTTCATTTTTTAGGTTTAGAGGGCATTTTGGTAATTTTATGTTTTTTTTGGGGGGGGGGGGGGGGGAGCATTTTTGTCATTTTTGGTTTTGGGGGTGTTTTGGTCATTTTTTAGGTTTCGGTAGTCTTTTGCCCATTTTTTAGGTTTAAGGGATATTTTGGTAATTTTTAGTTTTAAGGGGGGTATTTTACTCATTTTTTAGGTTTCAAGAGTATTTCGGTCATTTTTTAGGTTTTGGGGGTATTTTTGGTAATTTTAAGGTTTCGGGGGTATTTCGGTCATTTTTTAGGTTTATGGTGCATTTTGGCAATTTTAGAGGATTTTTGGAATTCTTTGGTCATTTTCAAGTTTTAGGGGTAATTTGGTAATTTTGATTATTAGCTAATTGGGTGAGTTGAAGTTTATCCATAATAATTTGGTTGAGTTGGGTTTGAATTAGATTTAATTAGTTAAATGGATAACAATGGGTATATGGTTAATATCCAAACCCTACCCAAAATATTTGGGTAATATTCAAACTCTACCTAATTACCTTCTACCCATTAAGAATTGGGTATTACTTAATGGGCATGGGCGTATGGCCATCACTAACAAGGGTGATAGGAAAAGTAGTATATTTTAGTCTGACCTAAACCTGACCCATTCTTGTCTAGGTCAAACTCCAACCTGCCCAACTCTATTTGTTACAAGAATTTCACATCAGAAGCTATCAAATTTGATACCAAGGTTTTTTCTTCATTAAAAACTAACTTGTAATTTTTGTATAATTATAAATATTATAATTAAATAACCATATCATATTTGTAATGAGGGATTTTATATTATTTTAATAGGATAAAGATGTTGGGCTTTGAAAGTTTAATGGTTTTAATTGAAAATATAATAAATAGTTTAGTTTAATTATTTTCCATAAAAAAAGTTTAGTTTTATTTATTTATTTATTTATTTTTTGATACAAGATAGAATTTTTACTTTAACCTAATTTAAGTGTATATATGTGTGAAGCTCTCTTTTGGAGACTTGAACCTCGGCTCTTTCCTCCTACAAGCATTTATACTTGTAAAGTGACCATCGCATTAAGATATATATATATATATATATATAAAGTTTTATTAATTGCATCTGTCAAGATATAGATATTAATATTTCTCTCTCTCTCTCTCTCTCTCTCTCTATATATATATATATATATATATATATATACTTTTTTTCCCTTTTTTAAATGTCCAAAATTAGTTACATATATAACGTTTAGGTATTTAGGTTTAATACTATCAATTAGCTTTTAAAATTTTTTGCTAACTCTTGATAAATTTCTTAATGAGAAAATTATTTGGTATAGCATGCAAATTTGTTCCTTCTATATTACTCTATAGGTAGTTTTATTTTTATTATATTTTTATAAATGAGGTAGTTATTAATTTACATATTCACTTGTAATTTTTAAAGTAAATGTTATTGTTGTGATACAAATGTTAGAATTGTGCCCAATAGATTTTTTTATGTGCAATAAAATATATATAAAGAGGTCGTTTGGATTCCAAGGAATCTTGCGTCCACGTTTTAGTGTTGCGTTTTCCTTTGTTTGTTTGTTTTTTTTTTTGCCTGCATTTGTTGACTTTGGGAGACAAAATATACTGTTATGAACAGTGTATGTACTGTTCATGCACTGTACATACACTGTTCACATATTAAAAAATATTAAAAATGGGTCCCATGGTACTATTTATACATTTAAAAATTATTTTGCTACAGTGTTTTCAGTTTTCAGTTTCAGTAACAATAAGTTCAATCCAAATGGACTAAAAAAAAATCAAAGAAGGCATTTGTTTTTTTTTTTTTTTTGGGATAGGAAGACTGAAACTTTTATTACGTAAAGGATAAGTACATAGCATCTTGGAGTACTAGAGATTCAATTATCGGTGGACTTTTCTCCAACCAAGTTACAAAACCATGGATATCCTTTGCATGTTGTGCCAAGGCACGTGCGGATTTATTTCCTTGCAGCCTCACATGTTGGACTTTGACGTGTCTAAACTCATGCAACTTTTGCTGGATGCTCTCAAGGACATCAATCACTATAGCTGGTGGAATGGTGGAGCCCGACAGAACAGTGAAAATCACGTGGGAATCAGTTTTAAAGATAACTTCTTGTTCGCCAACATCCCATGCAAACGAAACCACTATGTCCATCGCCTTTGCTTCAGCCTCCAAGGGACCCAACGGCAAGTGCAGATGTTGAATGAGAGCTGCGATGACCGTTCCAGCATGGTCCCCAATCACTGTACCGATGCCCACTGTGCCAAGATTCTTGAAGACGGCTGCGTCGGTGTTCACCTTGAACCACAGATTTGAAGGAGGAACCCAGCGAGTGTCTGATGGATCCCTTTCACAGTTTGCGTAAAAATCTCTCCAATATTAATTTCAGAACATGCGCGCAAAAATCATAACAAGGAAGTCAACTTCAGTTTCTCTTTCCAGTCCCCACCAAGTCAAGTGGCAATGCAGGTGCCAACTGCCAAGTGGTGCAAGCAAAGTTGTAATAAATTCATAATTTTTATTTTATTAAAGATTGACTATTTAAAGAGTGGTCAAATCAGCCTGAACAAAAAAGTAACGTGTGGAATGGGACATCTTCCATCTATACAGTACAATTTAGTGACGTCAAAGTTAGCTTAACTAAGCTATGAGTAACTTTATTACCATTTCTCCCTATACGAGAGTATGACAATTTTGAAACAAACCGAAAAATAAGGAAACATCATTTGTCAAATGGGCAAACTGAGTTAACCCATTGTCCTTACACCTCAAGGCCTTCACAACCAATTTCGAATCAATCTCTACGATAGCGCTGTCAATTTTTAACTCACTGCCCAGCTCCACTACTCTACACGCTGGCATTGCCTCCACTTCCACGAGTTGATATGTGTTAGAGATATATTAGCCCATTAGCATAGGCCCAAGCCTAATTCTACTTTGTGTGCAAGTCAAGTCTCCTACTTATACTAGAAGTCTATTAGTCTAAGGTTTAGTCTACTATATATACACATGTTATAATTCATTGTAACACAGGATTTGTACTACACTATAATATATTATTAATGTAACCCTTTAGGGTTTCCTCCGTAGATGTAAGCCGTTAGGCTGAACCACGTAACCCTCGTGTGTTATTATGTTTTATACTTTATACTTTCGCTTCCACAAATAAGGTTTGTTACCTTCGGCATGCTCTTTATGGCCTTAAACAAGCTCCACGAGCTTGGTTTGCCAAATTCAGCTCTACCATCTCTCGCTTAGGTTACATGGCCAATTATTATGATTCTGCCTTATTTCTTCGTCGCACTGACAAAGGCACTATTTTACTTGTATGTGGATGATATGATCATAACTGGTGATGACCTTAGTGGCATTCAAGAACTCAAGGGTTTTCTCAGTCAGCAGTTTGAGATGAAAGATCTTGGACATCTCAGCTACTTCTTGGGTCTTGAAATCACTCATTCTACAGATGGACTTTATATTACTCAAGCCAAGTATGCCTCTGAACTCTTGTTTCGAGCTGGACTCACTGATAGCAAGACTGTTGACACTCCAGTTGAGCTTAATGTGCATCTGACTCCGTCAGGGGGGAAACCGTTGTCTAATCCCTCTCTTTACAGACGCTTGGTTGGCAGCCTAGTTTATCTCACTGTCACTCGTCCAGACATTTCCTATGCTGTTCACCAGGTGAGTCAGTATCTGTCTGCTCCACGATTGACTCACTATGCTGCTGTTCTGCGCATACTTCGATACCTAAAGGGCACTCTCTTCCATGGTCTTTTCTACTCTGCTTAGTCTACTCTTGTTCTCCGTGCATTTTCTGATGCTGATTGGGCAGGAGATCCCACTGATCGCAGGTCCACCACTGGCTATTGCTTTCTTCTTGGTTCTTCTCTGATTTCTTGGCGAAGTAAGAAACAAACTCATGTGGCCCGCTCCAGTACTGAAGCAGAATATCGTGCCCTTGCTAATACCACATCTGAGCTCCTTTGGCTATGGTGGCTTCTCAAAGACTTAGGTGTATCCACATCCTCTGTTACTCCTCTTTATTGTGACAACCAAAGTGCCATTCATATTGCTCACAATGATGTCTTCCATGAACGGACTAAACACATCGAGATCGATTGTCATTTTATCCATTATCATCTTGTCCATGGTGCTCTCAAGCTGATCTCAGTTTCTTCTAAAGATCAACTTGCAGATATCTTCACCAAGTCACATCCTAAGGGATGTCTTCGCACTTTAGTTGACAACCTCAAGTTGGTCTCACATCCACCTTGAGTTTGAGGGGGGCTGTTAACGTGTATTAGGGTATGTGGGCTTTAGGTCCACCTTGTTTACTTGTATAGCACACTTACTTGTACTGCACACTCTGCCTCCTATATAAAGGCACTTATGTATATTCTATTACTTGAGAAATACAATACAATCATTCAGTATTTCTAACAGTATGCTTGATCCAGCTGTTGAACTAGTGATGCAATTACCTCCCCATGGTACTCCCGAACAACCACACCAATCCCAACTGTGTTGTCTGTGTTTGAGATTACTCCATCATAGTTAATCTTGTATTTGTTGGGTGGCAGTGCTTTCCATCTTGCTTGAGGCTTTGATTTGACTTGTTCTGGTGTGAGTTTACATCTTTTGATCTCATTCCAGTGTTCTTTTGCACTCTGTTGTGGGTCCTTGGTAAGGCAACAAGCTTGGTTCATCCTAGTTTTATTTCTCTGATGCCATATACTTCATACAAGGATAGCAAAAAGATCCATTGACTTCCCATTCTCAACCATCCATCTGCATAATTCCTTAAAATCAGCAAATACTTCCCTTTGCCTAAAGTTCCATCTGTCACCTTCCCATACCTCATCCAAACCCAAACAACTCCAAAGTGCATGCAATGAATCCTCTGCCTGTAGAGAGCATCGGTCATAGATGGGGTTGCCTATTAATGTTCTTAGGGTTAGATTTTGTTTTGTTGGAAAGGAGTTCCTACATGCATGCCACACCAAATTCTTGAACTTGTTAGGAAATTCTAAGGACCAAATACTCTTCCAAAACTTCTTGTCCACCTCTGGTTGAATACTCACCTTAGAATCCATCTCCAAATCCTTGAGAAATTTATACCCAGACTCACAATTGTACTGTCCACTTGCAGTGAAAGGGCAATACAAGATATTCTTTATTTGGCTTCGTGGCAGAGGTATCTTTTTTGCAATTTCCGCTTCAGCTGGTATAAGAACTCCTTCAAGCATTTTAGCATCCCATTTTCCTGTGTTCTCATCAATGAGGCAGTCCACAGTAGCATTCTCCATAGACTCTATGATTGGTGAGGTGACTAATGCAGGGTGCTTTATGGGCAGCTAGTGGTGCTGCCATATTTTGATGCCTTTCCCATTGTCCACCCAGAATCTTGAACCCATTTGTATTACCTCTCTCCCTTTCAAGATGTTTTTCCAAGCCCACGAACCGATTCCCAATTCTTTTGCTTCCATGAACGAGCAATGAGGGAAAAATCTTGCCTTGAAAATTTTGTAATCATCATGTAAAGAAAACATGTAAAGTTTTATTAGTAATTATCCCCTATACTTGTAGGGACCACATTCGAGATCCAAGCCCAAAGTATGAATGGACTTAGGCCAAAAAAGCTTAAAACAATGAATTTGTAGAGAATGAGTTAGAAAAACTGGGCTTTAGTTAGCCGAACAACAAGTTAGGTAGGTTTGATCTCAAAAGAATGAAAATACATGAGTGTATGCTAAAGAAAAATCATCCTCGACAGAGCACAAGGACACTAGTTTTTATATAATGCTCTTAGGTAATGTTACAAGTTTGATTCTTAATTGCTACAGTGTTTCTTTCCTCCTTTTTCCTTGATCCCCTTTCTCACTCACTCCTTCTTATTTTATACTGTCTTTCCCTTTCATCTCCACCTTCCATGTGCATTCTAGATGGTTGGTTTGGATACTTGTCCTATCAGCACTCCTCATAAGTCCTTATGTAGTTGCTGTAAGGCTGAAACTCACTGTTCAGGCATCACCTCCACATTAATACGACCAGAGAGTTAGCTACAGTGCGTTTAATGTGGAGGTAGCAGCTTTCACCCAAGATATTTTAGGACTCCTCCTTATCTGATGTCTCTGCAATGCTTGTCCGCTACAACTGAATTTTCGGGATCGTCACTTTTGCTGATAAACCATCTCTTAAGACCTCGGCTTTGTCTAGCCGAGGACTCCTTCATCCTCGACACACTCTCTTGAGCTATTATGACCAAATCCCACATTTTTATTTATCAACAAAGTCTCATCTGACGAAGACTTCTCCTCGTTGGGTAGATCCTTGTTCTCAGCTTGAGCCACAAGCCCAATATACGAGTAGATAATGAACTCCTGGGCCCAAGGGCCCTACAATAGCCCCACGAGATTCTTCTTTCTGGCTCCTTAAGAAGAAAGGAGGATTTCGATGTCTCTATATTAGCTCCGTGCCCATTTCGCCCTTCCTTTGCTCATAAAGACGCCTTTTTGACTGCCTAAGACACGCTCTTAGTGTTGTAGCATTTGAGACACGTCCTCATTAAATTCTTACAGCTCTTTGTCCCCCACGTTCTATAGTGTGATGCGAATCCTACAGTTGAGGGCTTCGCTAGGAATCGAGCGGGAATATTGCTCAAATCAAATATTGCTCAAATCAAACCTTCTTTTTACTTTTAGCAGTCACTTAGCTTTAACACACATACACTGAACCTACCAACCTTCCTATTTTATTCGTGATCTCTACAAATATCTAAAGTTTGTTCGAGGAGACCCTTCTTATTTCTGTAAGTCTTCACAAATCTCTACATTCTATTTTTCCACATATTTTTTCTGTTTTTCATACGTTTCCTCTTTTCGGCCCTCTTTTCTCCTTCCAACCTTTCAAGTTCCCTCCAAACCCTTATAGATATGGGTACATTTTTGTGTTTGGTAGACTCCGAGGAGGGGATAGAAAACTTTAGGGCTTGTTATAGGATCCCCTCAAGAGTAGGCATTAGGTACTATAGTGAGGGTCAGTGGCACGAGGATAGGCAAGTCGAGGAGGTAGTAATCCCAATGATTGCCTTCATAGAGGAAGGGATGAAAATCCCTATGGGTGGAGTCACTAGAGACTACCTTAGAGCTCATAGGTTGGCTCCCACTTAGTATGCCCCTAATATGTTTATGATCTTAGGCTCCGTAGATGCCCTCAACGAAAAGATGGATTTAGGTCTAACCCACCACAATGTC
This sequence comes from Quercus robur, assembly GCF_932294415.1. Taxonomy (NCBI): domain Eukaryota; kingdom Viridiplantae; phylum Streptophyta; class Magnoliopsida; order Fagales; family Fagaceae; genus Quercus; species Quercus robur. Next base: position 13,368,439 of record NC_065543.1, on the reverse strand, counting down.
AATTGGGGCTATAATCTTTACCGTCTAAAGGGGGGTATTACTTGAAATCAAGGTATCTCGAGGTTAGGCTCATCCAATGCCTTCCCAAATCCAATAAGGGGCTGAACACAAATTTCCTGATCTTGTCAGGGGAATGAAGTAATGGTCTCCCCTTCCCGAAGAGAGAGGGAGACTAGGTGGGGTACTAGGTCTAGGGTACTTATTTATAAATCCTTTCTTTTGGTTTGTTGTATTTTCATATCAGATAAAATTCTATTTTCCTGATGAATTTGCAAACAAATGTGCTGCTGAGCCGAATCTTAGCATGGTCAACAAGGAAACTTTAGATAAAATACTCTGCGTCGAGGTCTTTGTACACGATGACGACCAACTGCGAGCGGCTCACATAATCTTATGGTACAAGCTGATCTCGTCCAGCTTTCAAGCATTGAAGTGCATGATCAAAGCCAAAGACCCCCGTCTTCATCACATAACTGTAGCTGTCCCCGACTTTCTCCTTCCCGAAGATGCTCCTGTTCTAGAAGACACCTTCTCCACCCAACCTATCTAAGAAAGTAATTTTTCACTCAATCGATCCCGGAGGGTGTTCCTAGAGTAGATCTTCCCTTCCAACACCCAGCTAGTGCATCTAGTTCTTCTCAACTTATCGATAAAGAAGAAGAAGTAGTTGAAGTACTAGAGTCTAAGGACAAATTTGAAGCCTTCAACCGAGCTTTATCCCCAGAAACTTCAACTCCTGATCCTGGCCCACCATTCTCACCAATAATTGACAAAATGGGGATACAACGCAAAACAAAATCCAGTTTGATGGATTTGATAAAGTCCCAGCTAGGAAGGGATGCACCGATGAAAACTGCCCAGACAAAGCCTCCCACTCTTCCACCTGCTTTGCCCTTCCCACCTGGACCTGCTGACCTAAAGAGGAAGAGGGAGAGAAAAGGCAAGGAGGTGGTGGATGCTAGTAAATTCCACCCCCCTCAAGAGGACAAGGCTCAGAGGGTGGCTAAGCAGGCCAAAGTGGGGTAAAGGGGTGCCGAGAGGAGAGGTGACATTTAGGCCAAGCCTTCAGCTTGGCTCCTCACACCAATGCTAGATGGGTTTGCTCTATTAGCCGATGCCTTCATTAGGGACTTCCAAGGAGGAAAAGCCGGCTATAAGGCCGATGCAGTGGAGCAGCTCCTACTGCTCCTTCGGGACATGGTCGAGTTGAGGTCCATGAGAAGGCATGAGGTCTTCCTCAGTCTCAAGAGATATTTGGCCATGGTATGATTTCTTCTTTTCTTTTCCTTCTTAATTTTCTTCCTTAACTTTCTTCCTTAACTTTCTTTTTCCAATTCTCATTTCTTTCTTTGGCAGGCTGTTCAAGCCTCCTTCTGGATAGAAGAGATGACCAACTATTGCCATTGGCAGATGAAGGAAGAGGAAGGAAGGTGTATTGCTGTTGTGGAGGCCTTTTAGGTAGCCGATAAGAGCCTCCAAGAGCTTAAGAAGAGGCTGCAGGAGGAGGAAAAAGAAAGAAAATATGCAGCAGCCGCTCTTGAAAATGTTGAAAAACATGCTGAGAGCCAAAGGTTACTGTTGCATAGTGTTGAGGACCAACTGGCCTCCTCTAAGACCCAAATTACTGCATTGAAAAAGAAATTGGAAGAGGTTGAGAAAGCCAAGGCTCTAGCTGAAAAGGCCAAGGATGAAGCTGAGCAGTATAGGTATGATGTTGGGGTGGCTGAGATCAAGGATGCCCTTAGGGCTAAGGTCCTTACCATATGTAGGACTTCCTGTGCCCTGATATGGGATGAAGCTCTCAACCAAGTCAAGATTGAGGCTTCTTCCATGCTTAGGAAAGCAGAAAGCGTTTACTAGCCCCTAGCTATACGCCCTTCAAGCTCTTTAGACTCTAAAACCGACCCAGCGTCCTCGAAGACAGGTGACATTCAAGGCAGCCTACCCAAAGTTCCTCCTGCAGCCAACACTCCTTCAAAGGGGGCAAAGCAGGCTGAGGACACTTCAAAGACAAGGGAGATCAATAAGGATGTAGTCCAAGGCTCTGGCTTACCTCCAATTGCTCCAAAGGACCCTTCAAAGGTTGAAGAGACTTCACAAAACATGGAGTTGGTATTGGCAACTCTCACCGTACCCCCAAAAGAGGATCCTAAGGATAAGGCCAAAGTGTCCTCCGTGGCAGCAAGTACACAACCTCCCAAGGACTCAAAAGAAAAACTTGTAATAAAGATGAAGTAATAGGTTGTCTTTTTTTTTTTTTTTTTCTCTTCAAAAATTATGATCAACTTGCCTCTTTGCATCTGATCTACCTTTTTTTAAGGCTGTTTATTAATGAAAATTATGGGCGTTTTCTTTCTTCTTTGTTGTGACTTACATATTGAAGTCAATATGATTTTTGTTTTATCTAACATTTAACGAAAGTAGTGATAAAATAGAATTTCTCTCACTAATCTACTCGAGTGACAGAAAATTTCTCCCATTTCATATGATCAGCAGCAATAATAAGTGAAATTTACTAAGTCCACCATCTTAGCAAGGGATAATTCCAATTTCAAGAACATACTTTATAACATCACTTGCATATAGGTTCAAATGTGCTATGTTCCTTACTTATTGGTAATTTTAAAGGAGCAAAAGGATAATCATCTCTTGAACAAATATAAGTAATCCTGTAAATGCTTTAAGTGATGCTCATCAGCATGTCATTATGACTCTTATTGTAGCGAATATCATTGCCGTTTGAAGTGGTTTTACCTGATATTGAAGTCATCAATAAGGGATACTAACTCACCTTAAATTTGTAATCCAAGAAGTCTTTAATAACTAAGACTTTGCCCTGACCCTTAGTGATTTAATAGAAAGCGTTGGTTTAACCAAAGTGTGTGGTCCGAGGAGCCAGGCACGGGCGAGATTTAGTTCAATACTTAGAACAATGATTGAAAGTTATCAATTTTCCCAAGGCATGTGGTTCGAGGATCCAGGCATGACCAATGTTCTGTTTGATTCTTAGGTAGATGTCAAGGAGTATTAATTTTCCCAAAGCAGGTGGTCCGAGGAAGCAGGCATAGCTAAGGTTATGTTTAATACTTAAAAAAATAATTGAAAGTTATCAATTTTCCCAAGGCATGTGGTTCGAGGAGCCAGACATGACCAAGGTTTTGTTTGATACTTAGGTAGATGTTAAGGAGTATTAATTTTTCCAAAGCAGATGGTCCGAGAAACTAGGCATAGCTAAGGTTCTGTTTAATACTTAAAACAATGATTAAAAGTTATCAATTTTCCCAAGGCTTGTGGTTCGAGGAATCAGGCATGACCAAGGTTCTGTTTGATACTTAGGTAGATGTCAAGGACACATGACAAACAATATAACAAACCTAAATAGGGTGAAGAAAATCTCCGTTAATAATAATATCTCCTAAGGTTATATACATTCCAGGGGCATGGTATAGTCTTTTCCTCTAGATCTTTAAGATAATATGCTCCAATCCCGTCCACTAATGTGATACGATAGGGCCCCTCCCAGTTGGGTCCTAACTTCCCCCATGCTAGATTCTTGGCAATCCCCATAACCTTTCTTAAAACCAAATCTCCAAGTGCCAGTGGCTTTAGCTTCATGTTAGCATCATATGCTTGTTTGAGCTTGTGTTGATAGTAAGTCAATTGGACCATGGCATTTTCTCTCCATTCTTCAATTAAATCTAGGCTTTTTTCCAATAGCCCATTGTTGCCGCTTGGAGAGAAAGAACTTGTTCTTAGCGTGGGAAACCCAGTTTCCAAAGGAATGACAGTCTCGACACCATAGGTCATTGAGAAAGGCATCTCCCCAGTAGATCTATGAGGTGTAGTCCGGTATGTCCAAAGGACATGTGGCAATTCTTTCACCCACTTCCCCTTTGCATCGTCTTGTCTTTTTTTGAGTCCACTCACTATAACCTTGTTAACAGCCTCGGCTTGCCCATTTCTTTGTGGATAGGCCGGAGTGGAATACCTATTCTTTATTCTCATATCGTAGCAGTACCTCCTAAAGGTTTTACTATCAAATTGAAGTCCATTGTCCGAGATGAGGGTATGAGGAATTCCAAACCGAGTGATAATATTCTTCCAAACAAATTTTTTGGCGTCCACATCCCTAATATTTGCCAGTGGTTCAGGTTCAACCCATTTGGTGAAGTAACCCGTGCCGACTAAGAGATACCTCTTATTCCCTGCTGCCTTAGGGAAAGGCCCTACAATATCCAAGCCCCACTGGGCAAAAGGCCAAGGATTGGTCATGGGATTAAGGACTCCTCCAGGTTAGTGAATGTTTGATGCAAATCTTTGGCATTGGTCACACTTCTTCACATAGTCTTGTGCTTCTTTTTGCATGTTGGGCCACCAGTAGCCTTGTGTGAAGGCCTTGTGAGACAGAGATCCACCCCCCATGTGGCTTCCACAAATTCCTTCGTGTAATTCTTCCAAGAGAAGCTCAACTACTTCAGGGTGCACGCACAACAAATACAGGCCTGTAAAAGATCTCTTATACAGTTTTTGGTCCTCAGACAGCCAAAACTGAGGAGCTTTTCTTCGCACCTTGTTAGCCTCAGATTTATTCTCAGGCAAAACATCTTCCTTAAGGAATAGCACAATAGGGTCCATCCAGCTAGGCCCCACCCTTATTTGGTGAACATGAACCACATTTCTTTCCATTTCATAAGGTTGGCACAAGTCCTCCACAAGGATTACTCGAGGCAAGCCCTGTGCTAAGGAGGTTGCCAGTGTGGCAAGAGAGTCTGCATGTGCATTCCTACTTCTAGGAACTTGTGATAAAACAAAAGACTTAAATCTAGATAGTAAGTGTCTAACCTGACTCAAATATTCCTGCATTCTGGGATCTCTTGCCTCCAACTTCCCTTGGACTTGGCCTACAACTATCCTTGAATCAGAGAATATCTCCACTACTTTTCCACCTATTTTCTGAACCATGGTCATCCCTACCAAGAGAGCTTCGTATTCGTCCTCATTGTTTGTAGCCGAGAATCCTAATCTTAAGGATTTCTCAATTGTGATCTTTTCTGGGGATAGTAGAACTAGCCCCACTCCAGATCCTCTGTGATTAGGTGCACCATCAATGTAGACCTTCCAAGACAAAGGCTCTTGTGAAGAGATTACGCCAACCGATTTTCCATCCATGTTTTGCTTTTCTAATTTATCTTCTGATGGGGTCTCGACAAACTTAGCCACTAGATTGGTGAGGACCTGACTTTTGGCAGAGGTGCGAGGCATATATTTGATATCAAAAATCCCTAGGATTGTGCTCTATTTTGCAATTCTCTCTGTGTAGTCGGCACTTTGAAGTAGAGATCTGAGCGGAAGTTGAGTCAAGACAACCACCATATGTGATTGGAAATAATAAGGGAGCTTATGTGTGCCATGCATCACAGCCAAAATGGCCATTTTAAGTGGTAAGTACCGGACCTCGGCTTCTTGTAGTGATTTGCTTACGTAATAGATTGTCCTTTGCATGTCACTGTCAACATAGATCAAAACTAAACTTACTATGTGGGAGGCAACGACGATGAAAGCAAACAAAACCTCGTCCACCTCGAGCCTTGACATAATGGGCAACCGAGAAAGGTACTCTTTCAATTGCTGGAAAGCCAGGCACACTCCTCGGTCCATTCAAAACCCTTCCATTTGTTCAATAGTTGAAAGAAAGGCCTACACCTATCTTCTGATTGAGAGATGAATCGGTTTAAAGCAACAGTCTTCCCAGTTAACCTCTGGACTTCTTTGGGATTCTGAGGTGGTTGTAGATTGTTGATTGCCTTAATTTGGTCAGGGTTGACCTCAATCCCGTGGTGTGTGACCATGTAGCTCAAGAACTTCCCTGATCCAACGCCAAAAGAACACTTGGAAGCATTAAATTGCAGCTAATGTTTTCTCAAGATATCAAAGATATTTCCAAGGTCATTAACATGCTCGGATTCTACCTTGCTTTCTACCATCATATCGTCAATATAAATTTCAATGTTTTTTCCTAACTGTGGCTTAAACATCCCGGTCATCATCTTCTGGAAAGTTGTCCCTGCATTCTTCAAACCAAAGGGCATCACCTTATAATGGTAGTCTCCAACAGGAGTAACAAAAGATGTCCTCTCTTGGTCATCCAAGGCTAAAGGTATTTGATGGTACCCCTAAAAGGCATCCAAAAAACTCATTCGAGGATGGCCCACCGTTGCGTCCACCAGTTAGTCAATCCAAGGCATAGGGAAAGGGTCCTTTGGACAGGCTTTGTTCAAGTCTGTGAAATCTACACATACGCGCCACTTCCCAGTCTTTTTCTTTACCACTACAGTGTTAGCTAACCATTCAGGGTAAAAAACTTCTTTAATAGCCCCAGCTTGCTTAAGTTTCGTCACCTCATCTTTAACAGCGTCTGAGTATTCCTTAGACGAACGCCAAGGTGGTTGCTTCCTGGGGGTGACCACTAGATCAACATTTAGATGATGGCAAATGAAGCTTGGATCCACCCCCGGAGCTTGATAAGCATTCCAAGCGAAAATATCAACGTTCTCCTTGAGAAATATCACCAACTCCTCCTTCTCTCTAGGTGGTAGCTGAGCTCCAACCTGAAAAATCTTTTTCAGATCATCACCTATGGTGAATTTCTCTAAATCTTCACATTTGGCCTGCTCGGCCAGTCCCTTTGCAGATAATTTTGGAGACTTTGATTGCTATCAACCTTTCTTAATCATAGCCGAGGACTCAGCTGTTGGTTGATGCAAAATTGCAGACACGAGGCACTGCCTAGCCATGGATTGGTTCCCTACTAGCTCCTCAATCCGGTCTCCGGACGGATACCTAACCTTTTGATGCAGAGTTGAAGAAACAGCACCCAAGGTATGAAGCCAGGGACTGGCGACAATTGTCGTGTAGAGGGAGTATGCATCCACCACTATGAAGTCCACTTCCACCACTTTTGAGCCGGCCTATACGAGCAACCTAATCTGGCCCTTCGAGGCAACAAGCTTCCCATCAAAGCTTACCAGAGGTGAATCGTACATTGTCAGGTCTTCAGGCTTCAAATTCAGTCTTCTGTACAAGTCAGGATACATGACTTCTACACAACTGCCTTGGTCTACCATTACTCTCTTTACATCATACCCCTCTATCTTGAGGGTGACCACCAAAGCGTCATCATGTGGTTGGATAATTCCAATCTTGTCTTCATCTGAGAAACTTAGCGAAGGTTGGATTTCCAGTATAACCCTTTTTGGCTCAGAGTTGGAGCCCTCAGCTGGTAATCTAGCTACAAAAATCACCCTAGAAGGGCAAGAACCCGTTCTCCCTAGCGCAGCAAAAATGACATTGATTGTACCTAAAGGGGGCCTTGAAGGAGCACTTCCCTGAGCCCCTACCCTTGATTGATCTCTTTATCCATTGGGTCGATACAAAGATTGTTATAATCTCCCTTTTTTACCAGTTGCTGTAGATGGTTCCATGGCGTTCGGCAATCCTCAGTGGTATGCCCCTGCTCTTGGTGATACAGGCAATGAAGGCTTTGGTTGAGACTCAAAAGGTCTCCACTCATCTTGTTCGAACATCTGAAGTATGGCTTATTCTTGATCTTCTCTAGAACTTGATGCACTAGTTCTCTGAAGACAGTGCTCACCACTTAAGAAGTTGCAGGTTTAGACTGTCCAGCAAAATCACTTCGGGCTCTGATATTAATGTAACAGTCCGACCTGAAATCCCTCCTTTCCTAAGGGATAATCTTACCCTTCCCCTTATTCTACTGTTGGTCCTCTTCAACCCTCTTGTACTTGTCAATCCAATCCATGAGTTGGCGTATACTAGTGACAGGTTTCCCAGTCAAAGATTTCCTTAAACCATGCTTGGCAAGTTGGCCGAGCTTGAAAGTACTGATGGCTACATCCTCAAAATCACCATCTATCACGTTAAACATCTCCCAATATTTATCCGAATATGTTTTTAGGGTTTCTCCTTCTCTCACGGACAAAGATAACAAGGAAGCCAAAGGTCAAGGAACCTTGCTGCATGTAATAAAGCGGGACCCAAACGCTTGGATGAGTTCCTTAAAGGAATCAATGGAACCTGCCTTCAGACCGTCAAACCACCTCATCGCCACAGGCCCTAGGCTAGATAGGAATATCTTGCACATTAAGGCTTCATTCTTGGAATGTATAGCTATCCTTTGATTAAAGTGACTAACATGCTCTATAGGGTCTGTTATGCTGTTATACAAGGTGAATGTGGGTTGAGTGAACCACTGAGGAAATCTCCCTCCCTCAATCCAACGGGCGAAGGCGACTTGGAAATTTGGTTGAGTACTTTACTCATGGCGTCATTTCCCAGGCCTCTCAAAGATGAATTTCTGTTTCGACGTTCATGGCAGTAGTCTTCATCATACGAGAAGGACTCGCTGGGGGGAGTCCTTGACCTCTGTCTATAGTCTCTATCCTTCTCATCACTGGAAGAGTAATCAGAGTTTGAAGGAGCTTGCTTTCTGTGTTCATAGCGTAAGCTTCTCTTTAGATAATCAATCTCCTTCTGCATGTTTCTGGAATTCTCTTCATGAAAGACATGGCTTTTACCTTGAGATTGACTCTCACTAGAGTGGGTAGTGTGTACACTTCCCTCCTGGTCTCTCTTTCGTTCAAGTTCACGGAAATGATCTTGATGTTGAGACCCCGCGGATTCTACTTGGTTTGGACTTGATCCTACCATCATTGAACATCAAAATCACTATCACACCAGTAATCCCCATAGACGGCGCCAATTGTAGGGACCAGATTTTAGATCCAAGCCCAAAGTATGAATGGACTTAGGCCCAAAAAGCCCAAAACAATAAATTTGTAGAGAATGGGTTAGAAAAATTGGGCTTTAGTTAGCTGAACAACAAGTTAGGTAGGTTTGATGTCAAAAGAATAAAAATACACGAGTGTATGCTGAAGAAAAATCGTCTCGATGAAGTCCGAGTACACTGGTTTTTATATAATGCTCTTAGGTAATGTTACAAGTTTGATTCTCAATTGCTACAGTGCTTCTTTCCTCCTTTTTCCTCGATCCCCTTTCTCACTCACTCCTTCTCATTTTATACTGTCTTTCCCTTTCATCTCCACCTTCCACGTGCATTCTAGACGGTTGGTTTGGATACTTGTCCTATCAGCACTCCCCATAAGTCATTATGTAGTAGTTGTAAGGCTGGAACCCACTGTTCATGCATCACCTCCATATTAATGCGGCCAGAGAGTTAGTTGCAGTGCATTTAATGCAGAGGCAATAGCTTTCACCTAAGATATTTTGGGACTCCTCCTTATCTGATGTTTCTGCCATGCTTGTCCGCTCCAACTGAATTTCTGGGATCGTCACTTTTGCTGATAAACCATCTCTTAGGACCTCGGCTTTGTTTAGCCAAGGACTCCTTCATCCTTGGCACACTCTCTTAAGCTATTATGACCAAATCCCACATTTTTATTCATCAACACAGTCTCCTTTGACGATGACTTCTCCTCCTCGGGTAGATCCATGTTCTCGGCTTGGGCCACAGGCCCAATATATGAGTAGATAATGAACTCTTGGGCCCAAGTGCCCTACAATACCAAATCAAACATTGGCCTCTCTTATTATTGGCCCCTGCAAGTTATTCACTTTTTTTAAATTGAGAAAGAAATTGAGGAATAATTTTCTTACGACAATGCAGATATAAATTGAAATTCAAAAAAATTTTACTTAAAATTTTTTTTTCCCAATATTCTAGGCCGTCACTACTGTCAAAAGATTAGATAGTTAATATCTGGTTAAATTACAAATACCACTATATTTGTGGTTTACCCTTAAAATATGGAACTATGATATGTTCTATTTTAAGACACTTACCTCTCTTGTAATTTTTTTTTGAAGCATTTATCTCCCTTGTAATTTGCTAATTTGCTTTATAAGACATTTCTGTTAATTTATAGAATTTGATGGTGTGGCAAGTGCGAACAATACCCCTTGGAAAGAATTAAAGTAAAATATTGTTCTACTTTAAATCTAATGTCTTGTAAACTTACAAAAACTAAGGGTCGGTAATAAGTCGGACCAGCCCATTTTTACTATGCCCATGGGTTAGATGTGCCGAGCATGGCAGGATGTCGATTAGCGATGATCCCAACTCAAGAGAAAAATCCAAGCCCGTGGCCTAACCCATGGTATGCCCATTAGGCCTTTAGTGGGTTCTCCTCCCTCGTATCACAGGTTCAACCCATCCTAAAAAGTTTTCTAATAAATTACAGGTTGATGGGTTGAGCTAGCAGGCCAGCCCAACGGGTGCCGATAGGCAGAATAATATGTCCACAACTTGTCCCACCAAACTAGTGGCCTACCCATAAGACTCAATAGTATCAAGCTCAGCTGCCCATTAGCGGGTGGGTGGATGGGCTATTGAGTAGGACCATGGATTGTGAACTTTTCAGTGACACTTAGTACAAGCTCAAATGAGGGTTGAATGAGAAAGCTAGAGAGATAACCAAAAATGTGATGATAGAATAATTTTTTTTTTCTTCAATTTTTTAAAATAATTTTTATGTGTGATGTTGGTACTTGCTACATTATCAATCCTGTTAAAATTAACACAAAGGGCTCATAAAGCAAATTATGAGGGAGGTGAATGTCTCATTAAACAAACCACAAATGGAATTAAGTATCATAAAATAAACTACATAACACTTCCATATTTTAAGGGTATACCATAGGGTATGTGTAATTTACCCTTAATATTTTTTTACCATAACTATATAAATATATTATATGATTGTGTATTCATTCTATTTTATTGAGTATTATTAATTGCACACCTCTTTCCACACTTCTTTACATGAAAAATTATTGCTTTCGTCTTGTCATATATTGTCATAGAGGTTAGGCCTTAGTGCAATCACAAGTGCCTTTCATTAGAAACGATAGGTCAAGGGTTCAAATTTAGGAATCAGCTTCACAATAAAAAATATATATTAAAAAAAAAAAAATTAGGATAAGGGTGGCTGCCTATCAATCACCTTTCCTATAACCCAAAATAGTAGAAGTTTTGTGCATCACTTACGCTCCACTTGAGGCATTAGTTTGTTTATATATAAATAAGACTATACAGCTATTTTTCCCTAGATCATATGGTAATAGGGGGACCATAAGTATAATATAATACAACATCGTCATTTTTGACCATACAGCTATTTTCCCCGGGATCATATGGTAATAGGGGGACCATAAGTATAATATAATACAACATCGTCATTTTTGACCATACAGCTATGCCCTTTTTTGACCATTTTTGACCATACAACATCGTCATTATATTATAATATAATATAATATAATACAACATCATCATTTTGTTGAAGAAAAGGTTTTGCTTAGGATATATATCAAGGGAAAAAAAATAGTTTTCTTTTAGTACCTATCTAGCTGCGGAATATTGTTCGTTATTAGCTCTCCCAGAAGGACTTACGTGGTAGGCCAATTCCGCTTATGCCCTTACAATCTTGCACTCACCAAACAGGAAGTATATTTTTGCATATAAAGATTGGACACGTTAGTTTGGAAGAAAAGCAATTGAGAAACAAATGATTGAATGCAGTGATGGTTACAAGAATTTTTTTGATGCTGTTTCTTAAGAAACATAAATTATACAATCTAATAAAAAGAAAATTTTATATATTGACAACAACAACAATAAAAAAACATGCAAATACATCAAATTTACAATTGCCTTCTACGAGTTTTCATATTTTGAAATAATTACATGATAGTCTCATATCAATGCTACAAGTTACATTTCTTTTAATGTATACAACTAAGTAATCATTCATCCACTGAATGTAGAACAAATTATGGAGCAAAATTTAATTTTGTTAACACAAAAAAAAACTGAGAGTGTTCCCATATTTTTTTTTTTTGAAGAATAGACAAATAATTTTTTTTTAAAATTATTATATATAAAAAGAAATAAAATTTCAGGTCACCACCCTAACCTTAAGGTGGCGCCGCCCTGGTTGAATGTTTCAAAATCATGGACTTCCTGTTCCTCAAAAGTCTTTACGCGGCCCACTAGCTCATCCCTCTCTCTAAAAGCCTAAACGATATGTAAGTTTCTTCACCCAAGTCTTGCCTTAAACGCATGGCAATGGTTTCATCAATACTTCTCTTCCTGTCTGCCATTTGCATATTCATTGCTCAAGCCTTTGCTCAGCCAAACTTCCTATACCATTTCTGTTTAGACAAAGGTAACTACACAAGCAAAAGTACCTACAATGCAAACCTCAATAACGCACTCTCCTCCCTCTCTTCCAACACTGAAATAGACTATGGGTTCTACAATTTTTCTTATGGCCAAAACCCTGACAAAGTATATTCACTTGGACTTTGCAGAGGAGATGTTCAGCCAGATATTTGCCGTAGTTGCCTCAATAATGCTACAAATCTTCTCCCTATGCTTTGTCCCAATCAGAAGGAAGCAATAGGATGGTATAAAGATTGCATGTTACGCTACTCATTCCGCGACATATTTAACATCATGGAAACTAGTCCTTCTTTCCGTATGCGGAACAAAAATAACGTATCAACCAATTTGGATCAGTTCAATCAGGACCTGAAGATCTTGTTGGACAGCAAAAGAGTTCAAGCTGCAGCAGGTGGTTCTCTTCGTAAGTTTGCGGCGGGAAATGCAACAGCACCAAACAATCAAACACTATATTCACTTGTGCAATGCACACCTGATTTGTCCGAGCAAGATTGCAGTGATTGTTTGGCTTGGGCTTTTGAAAAGATTCCGCAATGTTGTGGAGGCAAGCAAGGAGGGAGATATATTACACCCAGCTGTAATATTAGGTTTGAGGTCTTCCCCTTCTATGTCGCCAAAGCTGCTAATGCATCTTCACCATCACCGTCTCCATCACCACCACTAGTACCATCCGTATCTCCTCCACCATTGAACAAAACCGCAGCTGCAAAAGGTACCAATGAATTACTTGCTTTGCTGAATGTTGATTGAAGTATAGTTATATCTTAAAAAAATGACATTAGAAATTTGTATAGAAGCAAATAAGGTCAAAAGCTTACAACTCTTTATAAAGGTGTCCTTTTTTTTTTTTCTTTTTTTCTTTTTTGGTGAATTATAAAGGGGTCCTTGTTACTTTCTTATGTATCCACTTGAAAATTTTAACATAAATCTGTCAGAGTTTTTTATGTAAACATATTTCTGGTTTTTGCAGGAAAGGAGAGTAACAAATCTCGAACTGTCATGATCATAGTTGTACCCATTATTTCTTTTGTGGTACTAATAATAATCTCCTTCTGCATCTACTTAAGAGTCAGGAAACCAAGGGAGAAACCACAAGGTAAGTAAAATAATTCTTTAATTAATTTCTTTTTTCTCATCCAAAAATTTGAATTATTGCAAAGATAATAACAAACAAAGTTAGAAATTATGTGCTTGTTTACATAGATGTGCTTCCTAAAGTTCTCAGGTATGGGTGATATTTGTGGGAGTAAAAAATTCCACTTATATTTAGAGCCTATAAGGACAAATTTCCCAACAACTATTAACGTAAAATACGACATAATTTGGGGATTTCTTTTTTAATTTTTTTAAATTTTTCATAAAATGATACTATACTAGAAATTAATAATGATCAATGTGTTCCGTCAATAAATTGACTTGCACTAAAGCAAACAAAAAGTTATTATATACTAAATAGACATGAGTTTCCTATCTAGAAGATTTTGATAAATAATTAGTTTTTAGAGGTCATTGCTGTTGCATGAATGTATTTTAAATTGTGTTGGTTTTAAATAATGCACTAATGTCTTGTTTAGGCGAATATTCTACGGATGAGATCAGAAGTGTGGAATCTTTGCAGTTAGGCTTTGGCACTATTAAAGTTGCAACAGACGACTTTTCTGATGCAAATATGCTTGGAAAAGGCGGATTTGGTGTTGTTTACAAGGTAAACCTAACATTATCAATAGCCTTAAAATGGATAATTTAATGGAAAGGACCAGCCTCATGATTGAAGTAGGGTATTGATTCAAACACTTTCCCTTCCACCCCCACCCCAAATTGGAAAAGTTTGTAGTTAGGATGCACATGTTAAGTCCAAAGGGTTAAATATGTTCTAATCTAATACGGTTTCAGGGTAAACTCTCTGATGGACAAGTTATTGCTGTGAAAAGGCTTTCAAAAAATTCTAGTCAAGGAGATCTTGAATTTAAGAATGAAGTTTTGTTACTGGCCAAGCTTCAACACCGAAATTTAGTTAGACTCCTAGGATTTTGCTTGGAAAGAATTGAAAGGCTTCTAATTTATGAGTTTGTACCTAATGGAAGTCTTGATAACTTCATTTTTGGTATGATTTTACTTCTACCTTTATTTCAAAATTATATTCATTGTAATTTATTTTGATTACATGTCATTTGTGGATAGATTTTCTTCACATTTTAGTCCAATATAATATATTTGATTGACTATGTAGATCCAATCAAGTGTGTACAACTGGATTGGGAAAGACGCTACAAAATCATAGGAGGCATTGCACGAGGCCTTCTCTACCTTCATGAAGATTCTCGACTTCGTATTATTCATCGAGATCTTAAAGCAAGCAATATCCTATTAGATTCAGAAATGAATCCAAAAATTTCAGATTTTGGTATGGCAAGATTGTTTGAACTTGATCAAAGTGAAGGCAATACAAGCAGAATTGTGGGGACCTAGTAAGTATCAAACCTTTTTTTTTTTTTTTTTTTTTGACAATCTAGTAAGTATCTTACAAAGGTATAATTTATGTTTACATTGTACCAAAAGAAACAATATGAAAGGCTAATAGTATTGTTAAAAATAATTGTGAATGTGCAGTGGATATATGTCTCCAGAGTATGTAATGCATGGACAATTCTCAGTAAAGTCTGATGTCTTCAGCTTTGGTGTGCTATTGTTAGAGATAATAAGTGGACGAAAGAATAGCTCCTTCCGAAATGGAGAGAATATTGAAAACCTTCTAAGCTATGTAAGTACTTTTATTTTTGGGTCTAATGGCACATACACCCCATAAGTATGGAGTGGTAGATCGGACTACATGTTCAAATCCCTCCATGTGGTGGGGTGGGGGTGAGGGGATTAAATGGCTCAATAGGAGTGGAAAAAATTTGAAACAATACCCTTTTATCTTTAGGATGTGGAGTATCAAGTATTCTACTTGTTGGCCTGTACCTATTAGTATGTCACTAATATTGTCCATAAAGTTACAAATTATTGATGTAGCTTGTATAGCTAGTTGGCTTTATACCAAATGCATAGGAATCTAGCACAAATGAAGGATGTGGAGGTTAAAGGAAATGAAGAAATACATCAAGTTGTGTAGCCCAAATATATTTCTTTTTAAAACACAATAAACTAATGTTTTCGTGATGAATACTAAATTAGTCAGTTTAAATTATCTTGCAGGCATGGAAAAATTGGAAAAAGAGTACAGTTTCAAATCTTGTAGATCCCACATTGAAGGCAGGCTTGACAACCGAAATAATGAGATGTATTCACATTGGATTACTATGTGTTCAAGAAAATGTAGTTAATAGACCGACTATGGCATCTGTTGTTCTCATGCTTAATAGCTACTCTATTACTCTCCCAATACCTTCAGAACCTGCATTTTTTATGAATAGTGGTACTGAATCAAACATTTGCTTGCAATGGGAGCATGATTCAAGGTTGACAGAGTCAAATCAATCTAAAAGTAGCTCTGTCCAAGCTTCGATAAATGATGTGTCAATCACAGAGCTATCTCCTCGCTAGTATTTAATGAATTTGAAATGTAATACTACTATTTTCCTTATTTATTTATTTTAATTGAAGAATACACAATATATGAGTTATTGATGATACATTAACAACGTAGCATTCGTTTCAAAACTTGAACTATTTAGTGACCCAAAACAAAATTGGTGTAATTTATCCATTTGTTCTTTCTCTAGCTCTAGTCTTATTCAAGAAAACAGAAAGCTACATTATGATATACCAGTCTTACTGTCTCCAATTTCAATTTTTCTATTTGAATCATATAGTATAAAATTGAATTATGAAAAAAAAGATTTGATATAAAATTAATATTATATATATATATATATATATATATATATATATATATATATATGTATTAAAGATATTGTCATGTGATGTCTTGTAATATTTTACTTATATAGGATGGTAATGGCCTTTTTTTTCATGATTCCGTATTACTGGATTGAAATTAAAAGTTAGTAATTTTGGTGATTCTTAAAATAAATAAAACATGGTAATGTTGGGACATTGATTTTGCATAAGATTTAAAGTGTGGCAACATAAGGGAAAACTAAAGAAAGGGGAAAAAAATGGAGTACTTTTCTATTTTTCATTTCTTGTCCCTATTTTTTATTGTATTTTTGTTGCCTTACTTAAATGAAATAATTCCAATGAAAAGATTTTTATTTTCTTAAAATTTTCAAAATAATTGAAGTAAGAAACTATTAATGATAAACAATTAAAAAAAAAAGTATCAGTTATTGCAAGCCTACTTAAAAATCAATAACTCTATTGTCTTCAGTCAACAAGAACAATAAAATAAAATAAAATCAATAAAAATTGTAAAAAAATAAAATAAAATTGTGGAAAAGATTGCATACCTCTAACATTACTCCATTTAGATGCCATTCCATGTGCCATACGTGTTGAATGGGATGGGGGAGTCCACTAAGACCAGTACACGTGTACGTTGACTACCATTTTTGAAGTTTACAAAAAAGTCCCAATGGTGTAAAGTTGAAGTAGGTGAAGTAAGACTTGGCTTCCCTAACATTTTGATAAACTAGTATTTAACTACTTATTTCCATGATTATGAACTAATTTGATATGAGAAGTATAATGCATATATTGAATATATGTGATAATTGTTGCTATTTAGTAAAGGTAAGAATAAAATAATAGGAGTCTTTTAGTTCAATTAACACCTCCTAAAGTCATAGGGTTCAAATCAAACTACCCTCAACTATCAAATTATAAAAATAAATAATAAATAGAAACTTAAGTGTAATAGAGGCTAACATAATGATGGCTCTCTGTAATAGGTCAACCATGCAAGTCCTATATATAAAGAAAAAAAATTTATGAGCAAATATTTCAGAGCTAATCTTTTTATTTATTTTTATTGATATCCTAATCGAAACTTTATGTTCAACAAAATGAAGGGGAAAAAGGGTATTTATCCCTAGTTTGAAAACTATGTAGCAAAATGCTCATGTTTTGAAATTATTTAGTAAAATGCTCATGTTTTAATTGGAACTTGATTTCAACAAAATCAAGTTTTGTGAAAAACTCAATATCTTCAAAATTAAGTTTTATGTATATTTTTTAAGTAGAACTCGACATTAACAATGTCGAGTTCAGAATTCCACTTAAATTTTCAAAAAATTTTAAGTGGCAAAATATTCATAGAACTCGACATTGGTAATGTTGAGTTCCACCTGTAACTCGATTTTGTTAATGCCATGCTTATATGTTGTATCTCCTCCCCTTATAAAATAAATGGGTAGTTGTGACCACTGGGGTAGTTGGCCTAGTAGTCATGGGCTCATTTCTAAGGATTTGGGAGATGGAGGTCCCAGGTTCAATTCTCGCAATAGAAAGTGCATGAAAAATAACTTCATGCTCACTGGTTGTTACTTATAGTGTGACACAACACTGTGTTTTATCTATATACTCACATTTGCAATTATGAAAACATAATGTGTTTTATCCTTATTCATTTATGTTCTTTCTCTTCCTCCCCATGATAATCTTCTTTTAGGAAAAATAATTAATTTTGTTATAGAAAATTCCCAGTGGTGTAAAATTGAAGTAGGTGAAGTAAGACTTGGCTTACCTAAAATTTTGATAAACTAGTATTTAATTATTTATCTCCATGATTATGAACCAATCTGATATGAGAAGTAAATGCATTATATATATATATATATATATATATATATATATATATATATGTATGTATGTGTGTGTGTGATAATTGTTGCTATTTAGTAAAGGTAAGACTAAAATGATAAGAGTCTTTTAGTTCAATTAACACCTCCTGAAATCATAAGGTTCAAATCAAACTACCCTTAACTATCAAATTATAAAAATAAATAATAAATAAAAACATAAGCACAAAAGAGACCAATATAATGGTGGCTCTCAGTAATAGGTCAACCATGCAAGTCCTATATATAAAGAAAAATTTTTATGAGCAAATATTGCAAAGCCAACCTTTGTTTTTATTTTTATTTTTATTGATATACTAATCAAAACTTTATGTTCAACAAAATGAAGGGGTAAATAGGTATTTATCATAATTTGAAAACTATGTAGCAAAATGTCCATATTTAAAAATTATCTAGCAAAATACCTATGTTTTAATTGGAACTCGATTTCAACCAAAAAAGAAAAGAAAAAAAAAAGCATGAAGTACTACGTCCAAAACAAGGTCACAACACTTTCACAACAAATCATAGTTGGTAAGATGTTATTGGTCATAATTTGAATCAATAATTTAAAAACAACCTATAACAATCTGTCACTTAAAATTTGTTGCAAAAGTGTCGTGAATTTATCATTTCTAAAAAATAGCTTTTATTGTATTGATGTCCAGATAACCTTTTTTTTTTTAAGGTTAGAAAGGAAGATAAATTTAATGGCATGATTGGGGAAGGGGGGGGGGGGGGAACTTATTTTCATATATTTTGAAATCTCAAACATATAAATGCATATATTTTATTTTATTTTATTTTTAAATTTAGGGGGGCCAAGGTCCCTTTCGGCCTTAACATGGCTCCACCACTGCAAAGTCCTTAAAACACCATGCTTGATTCACTTTCGTCATGTCGCATCCCATGGAAGCTTCTAATGCAAAAACATAGGTCTCAACATGGATTCTTTTTAGCCTATTACTAATAATATTGCTCTCATGGTACTAATTATATTCTCCTTCTGCATCTACCAAAGACTTAGGCAGTTAAGGGAGAATCCAAATAGCAGGGATGGAGGCATGTTTTGACTTGGAGTTTCTAGTTGAATTAGCCCTAAATTCAGCTCCAATATTGGCATAAAGGTTAAGAACCTTTATCAATTCATGAATAAGTGCCATAGGATCTTGTGCTTTCAACATAGGCACTTTTTGTTTGGATGCTTGTAGCTTAAAGCAATTTGGGCGTGTATGCCCAACTCCACCACAAAAATGACAAAATCACTGAGGTTTGTGTTGTTTCTTACTCCTAGGTTGATTGGGATTCTTAGGTTTTGACTCACTTAGATCTACCCTTGTTCTTCTAGAAGTCAGAACTTCTTACTTAAGTTAGAACTTCTTCCTTAGGTGCCTTAGCTTCAAGCAAAGGATTGGATGTAGCAAGTACAAACTTAGGAGAATGAACAACAAAAGTAGAACTACTCTCAACAAACCCTAATCCTGTCTTATCAGAAATAGATTTTTGAACATTTAGCATATCATCCAATTTAGAAGTAGAAGACCTATCTAGTTGTTCTCTAGCAATAGATAATTCAAATTCTAAACTTTTAACTTTTTCAATCAAAGACATGTTCTCAATCTTAACAGAATTTAAGAGTTCATTAGCATCAAACAGCCTTAACAACAAATTTTTCATCCGTTGTTGAAGCATGTTTATTTTTTTCAACCCTAGATCAACATTCACGGCATCCTTTGCTGCAATCTTGCAAAGCTTGTTGTAAGCTTCTTGCAAGTTAGCATTCTCAAAGAGTTCTCCATTAGAAGGGTTCGCATCAGCATTCACAATTTCATTTACTATAGTAGTAGCGGTAAAAGTCATGAAGTTTCCCTCTTGATCACTTTCAGACTCATGATCAAAAACTTCATCATCACTTAGGGTAACAACCATAACTTTTCTTTTAGATCTCAAAAATGTGGGACATTCTGATTTTAGATGACCATACCCCTAACAACCAAGACACTATTGGACAACTTTATCTTTTGATTGTTCAGAATTTTTTATTTTTAGTTGTATCATTTTTCTTCACGTTCTTAGGGTCAACATTGTTTCTATTTCTTTCCCTTCTATTATTATTTCTCAGAGAGTTTTTAAAATTCTTGGTAAGATAAACAATCTTAGTAGATGAGAGTTCATCCTCAAATCCACAATCATCAACATCATCAACAAATTTTAAAACCATTGATTTGGATTTGTTAGTTTTAGGTAAGTCGTACTTAGAGGATTGAACAGATCCTACAAGTTCATCTACAGGAATGAAGTCCACATCTTCACTTTCAATTATGGTAGTCATTTTGAGTCTAAAGTTGTCAGTTAATGATTTAAGAATTTTCCTAACAATTTTAGGTAGCCATCAAAGAAATAAGGTTCGCATAATTCACCCCAACTATGGCATTCTAGGGTTGTAAAAAGCTTTTTAACTTAACCTTCGGAGGATTTTTGGCCGGTACCACACCAGTACTCTCCTAAGGTCTTCTTGTTCTGTGTTGTGCAGTTGTTGTCTTAAGCACATGAGGACTGTGTGACTTATTGACAATTTCCAGAATTATCAGTTGGTGCCATCTATAGGAAAGAACAAGCACAACTTGTAAGCCATACTATCGCTTCCCAAACAAAGAGTTGCATGGTGCTTACTTGCTCAATGGTGACTACCAACAATGTTCAAGGAGACGAACCACGCATCGCCACACTTGAGAGACAGGTTCAAACTCTCACTATTGCCATAGAATGCCTCACCAAGCAAAACCATGATCTAGAAGAGCAATTATGCCAGAAGAATGTAGGGCTTAATACTCAGGAGGAGGATCAAGAAGGCACTAGCGTTGAGAGAAAGAACCACGAGGGGCCGAAAGGTCGCAATGCACCAAGCAGACCAGAGCAACAAGACACGAGCCGTCCATCAGCCACAAATGTGGTTCCACATCATATGGTCACGGAGATGCAGATGATGAAAGAATGGATGGACTTCATGATGAACGCCTTCAGAGGACGGGTATCTAGCGACCTCGATGACTTGATCCATAGAATTAATTCACCATTCATTGCATCCATCACTTCATTCCCCCTTCCACTGAAGTTCTGCATGCCTCAGGTGGAAAGCTACGATGAATCTAAGGATCCATTGGATCACCTAAAGTCTTTCAAGACACTGATGCACTTGCAAGGAGTGGCGGACGAGATCATGTGCAGGGCCTTCCTTACTATGCTAAAAGGACTTGCAAGGGTTTGGTTCAGTAGGTTGACGCCCAACTCCATTAGTACCTTTAAGGAATTAAGCACCCAGTTTGCCTCACATTTTATTGGGGGACATTGGTATAAAAAGTCCACTACATGCTTGATAAGCATTAAGCAACAAGAAAATGAGATGCTGATGACAAGATACTCATGGCCACGTTCATGAATGGCCTGTGAAAAGGTAAGTTTCTGTTTTCTTTATACAAAAACGACCAAAAAACTATGTCGGATGTACTTTACAAGGCTACTAAGTACATGAACACGGAGGACGCACTGCTGGCTCGCGAAGAGAAGCCTAAGAAGAGAGAAAGACAGGAGGAATCACGACAGGACAAGGGGTAGAAGATAGCTAGGACAGGAGATAGAAGGGAGATAAACGCTCTAAGCCTCCCATCGGACGTTTCGCGAGCTTCACCCCGTTAAACACCCTGATTGATCAAGTCCTGATGCAGATCAAGGATGAAGGAGCCCTGACATTCCCTAGCAAGCTGAAAGGAGACCCTAATAAGAGGTCTAGAGACAAGTACTATCATTTCCACCACGACTGCAGTCATGACACATCTGACTGCTATGACTTAAAGCAAAAGATAGAAGCTTTTATCAAGTGAGGGAAGTTGCAAAGATTCATTGGTAAAGAAATGACAGACTAGCCCCAAGACCCACTTGCTCGGAGAGAAAACGAGCATCCTAAACCCCCACTAGGAGACATAAGGATGATTGTCGGAGGAACCACGACATCCAGCTTGTCCAAGAAGGCGCGCAAAACCTATCTACAGATGCTTCAAAACATCCAATTGACGGGATTCGCCCCGAAGATGGCTCGGATCAACAGCCCTGTCATTAGATTTACAAAGGAAGCTACCAGGCATCTCCACTACCCTTATGATGATGCGCTCGTGGTTAGTATTTGGATCGGAGACTACAACGCCCACTGAGTCCTTGTATGGAAGCTCTGTCGACATCCTCTACTACAGCGTTCCAGCAGATGAGGATTGACTGATTCCAGTTAATGCGCCACTCGTTGGATTCAAAGGAATAAGGGTACACCCCCTAGGAGCAGTCACTTTATCCATAACAGTCAGAGATTAACCATGGTAGATCACTAGGGACGTCACATTCTTGGTTATTGACTATTCATCCGCTTGTAATGCCATACTGGGTCATCCTGCTTTGAACACATGGAAGGCCGCAACTTCAACTTACCATTTGATGATCAAGTTCCCCACAGAGTACGGAGTAGGAGAGGTTCGAGGAGATTAAGTAGTGGCATGTGAATGCTACATTGTCATGTTGGAAATGGAAGATCATTTACAGACTATGTGTATAGAAGAACAGCAGACGGTGGCAGAACCAGTGGAAGAATTGGAAGAAATACTTCTTGATGACTCCAAGCCTGAACGAACAACCAAGATCAGCATTCTGGCTAGCACACCAATCCGTCAAGCACTGACGACATTTTTAAGGGAAAACCAGGACCTGTTTGCCTGGAGTCATGAAGACATACCTGGAATTGATCCATCCATCATGGTCCACAGATTAAATGTGTCACCTTCCTTCTCTTCCATCCGTAAAAAAAGTGGGTGTTTGCACAGGAACGCGACAAGGCCATAGTAAAAGATGTTCATAAATTACAGGACGCAGACTTCATCTGAGAAGTGTACTAGCCCGACTAGCTAGCTAACATGGTGATGGTCAAGAAAGCCAACAAAAAGGGGAGGATGTGCGTAGACTTCACAGACTTAAATAAGGCTTGTCCCAAGGACAGCTATCCTTTCCTGAGGATTGACATCTTGGTGGACTCAATAGTAAGACACCAACTACTAAGTTTCATGGACGCTTTCTTTAGTTACAACCAGATCAAGCTAGATAAGGCCGATCAAGAGAAAACTTCATTTGTCACCAACCAGGGTCTCTTTTGTTACAAAGTAATGCCGTTCGGACTTAAGAATGCGGGCGCTACGTATCAAAGGCTGATGAACAAAATGTTCGCAAATCAGATTGAGAGGAATATGCAAATTCACGTGGACGACATGCTAGTAAAAAGCATACAAGAGGATGACCACTTGAACGACCTCTAAGAGAGCTTTAACACCCTTCAGTCTTATAACATTAAGCTCAACCCTAAGCAAATGCACGTTTGGAGTGACAGCCGGGAAGTTCTTGGGGTTCATGGTATCACAAAGAGGTATTGAGGACAACCCAACTGCACTATACAGGTTCGTCTCAATAGCAATGGATAAGTGCCTGCCTTTCTTTCGAACATTGAGGAAGTCCTTTGAATGGACAGTCAAGTGTTAGCAAGCATTTAAGGAACTAAAGAAATATCTTTCTTCCCCACCATTATTAAGCATGATCAAACCAGGAGAAGAATTGTTCCTATATCTAGCCGTTTCCCTAGCCGCTATCTGTGCAACTTTAGTCAGAGAGAAGGATGGAGTTCAAAAGCCTGTATACTTCACGAGTCGAGTGCTCTGGGGTGTAGAAGAAAAGTACCCACCAATGAAGAAGCTAGCTTTTGCCTTGGTGACAATAGCATGTAGACTCAAACCTTACTTTCAAGCACACATGGTGATTGTTCTAATGGACACACCTCTATGACGAGCAATGAGCAGCCCCGAGGCAACTGGACGGATGGCGCTATGGGCTATTGAATTAAGTGAGTTCGATGTACAGTATCGCCCCTGTATAGCTATAAAAGGGACAAGTGATCACTGACTTCATTGCAGAGTTTACTTTTGTGGAAAGCTAGGGGCAGAGTCGAGCCCACAACAAAGCATCCACACGAACAGATCTTCGAACAAGCAAACAGGCGGAGCTGGTGTGGTACTCCACAGCTCAGAAGGGGATAAAGTCAAATGCATGGTTCATCTCCCTACGACAAATAACGAAGCATAGTATGAAGCTTTGATAGCAGGGCTAGATCTCGTAAAAGTGGTTAGAGCTGCAAATATGGTCATGTACTGCAATTCTGAGGTAGTGACCAGTCAAGTTAATGACGATTATGATTGCAAGAATGAACGGATGAAGAAGTACCTTGAGCAAGTGAAGAATTGGGTAAGCAAACTCCAAGTAAAATTCGTTCAAATACCAAGGGAGGAGAATGAGAACGTCGACTGTCTTGCTAAAGCTACGTTAGCAGAGTACATGCTTATCCCTAGTCAGGTACTATCCTTCGTTCAAATCTCACCATTAGTAAACAATATTGGTATACAGGAAATAGGTTCCGTGGACTATTAGATGACACCAATAATCTCATACTTAAAGGACAGTGTGTTGCTTGACAAAATGGAGGCTGTAAGGAAGTTGAAGGTTCAAGCAGCATGTTTCATTTTTATTAAAGATGTTTTATACAAAAGGGGTTTCTCTTGACCATACCTAAGGTGTCTTATCCCCAAGGAAGCAGATTATGTCATGCGAGAAGTCCACAAGGGAATCTGCAGAAACCATTCTGGATCAAGGTCATTGGTACACAAACTAATCCGAGCGGGATACTACTGGCCTACCATGCAAAATGATGTCATCTCTTATGTCAAAGCATGTGACAAATGCCAAAGGTTTGCCAACCTCATTTGGCAGCTAGCAATAGAACTCACTTTATTAATGGGCCCATAACCTTTCGCGCAATGGGGATTGGACATCATGGGTCCATTCCCAACAGTAATTCGACAGCTAAAATTTCTGGTGGTTAGTATAGACTACTTCACTAAATGGGTGGAAGCCAAAGCACTAGCCACCATCATGAAGAAGAATGTTCGAAACTTCGTATGGAAGAATATCGTTTATAGCTACTGTATACCTAGAATGTCGGTCTTAGACAATGGGAAGTAGTTCGACAACGACGCATTCAGAGACTTTTGCTCACAACTAGTCAGCAAGAATCACTACTCATCTCCTGCCCACCCTCAGGCCAATGGACAAGTTGAAGTCACGAATTGATCCTTGCTCAAAATCATCAAAACTTGGCTTAAGTGGCCAAAGGGTATATGGTCGGAGGAATTGCCAAGCATCTTATAGGCATACAAGACGACAACAAGGACACCTACAGGAGAGACATCGTTTCGACTAGCATATGGAAGCAACGTGATCATTCTAGCAGAAGTAGGGCTCACAAGCTATAAAGTAGGAAACCATGACGAAGGTAAAAATGACGAAGCACTGCTGCGCCTACAGCTTGATCTAGTGGACGAGGTCAGAGCAATGGCTGAGCGAAGTTTAGTGCGATACCAAGACCTGATGGCCAAGCACTATAACTCTAGGGTCAAGCATAAGGACTTCCAGGTTGGAGATCTTGTCTTAAGAAAGGTGATGGACACCACAAAAGACACCTCTTAGGGGAAGCTAGGACCCACTGGGAAGGACCATACAGAGTGGCATCATGGCATAAGAAGGAAACCTACCACCTGGAGACATTGGACGGGCAAAAGTTGCATCACCCATGGAACTCAAAGCACCTAAAGAAGTATTACTAGTAGACAATGGCAAGGGCGACAAGACTCCTCATTTCCAATTTTTTAGTTCCTTTTAATTTAATTTTTATTATCTAGAGTTTCTTTTAAGCCTGAGGCCAATTTTTTCATTTTCCGAAAGACAATTTTTATTCGCAAATTTTTCACAATAAGAAGAGTTATGCATAAATGCCATGTGTATGCTATCTACATTTCTACATTATCATTATCAAGCCCCAAGTGGACGGATTCATCCTGAAAGGGGGTGACCATGAAATATTGCATCCAAAGTGAACAGGTTCACCCCAAAAGGGGTGTATTGAAATTATTAAGTCCATAAAGTGGACAGATTCATCCTAAAGGGATTATCTAGTCCACACAAGTGGACGTGTTCATCCTAGAAAGATGACTTATGTTTAACAAGTCCATAAAGTGGATGGGTTCATCCTAACAGGTCTATCCCATGAAATGGATGTACCCATTAAATCCACAAAATGGATAGGTCCGTCCCATGAAACATACGTATTCCTTGAGTCCATAATGGGGACGGGTTCATCTCAAAAGGATAAGCTTATTCACAAAATAGAATGGTTCGTCCTAAAAAGATACATCCTATTAAGTCCGCAAAGTGGACAAGCTCATCCAAAAAGGGATAACTTATGTTTGTTTAATCCACAAAGAGGAGAGGCTCATCCCAAGGGATGAATTAAAATTATAAATCCATGAGTAGACAGCTCACCATAAAAGATGAATCTGAAGAATACAAGTCCACACAAATGGACGGATCCCAAAGGGTTCATTAAAAATTGTCAAGACCACTAGTAGACGGACCCACACCATTGGTTATATAAATACTATGTCCAAAAGTAAATAGGTAGACGGGTTCGACAAAATAATAGGAGCACTTTAATGATACTACGTGCCATTTCTTTTTTTGACAAGTACTACGTGCCATTTCTACCAAAAAGTCCGTAAATGGACGAATTTATATGTCCAAGGGCGCCATTTAAGAAATACCAAACTGAATAGGTATATTGAATTTTCGAATAAATAGTTCCTTCAATAAAAAGTAACATATGAACAAAAACAAGCGACGAATAAATAAAGATCGTAAGTACAAGGAAAATGTTTACATCTAAAGTTGACGGAGGAAATGGATACAGTTCTTCAAAGAAATCTAAAGATAATTTACAAAGTAAAAAGAAAAAACTACAATTGAGCTTCAGGGTTCCCTTCATCCTTCTTTTCCACTATAAGGTCTCCTTCAAGATGATGGGCAATGTCCTCGACAGATTTCCCCTGTTCAACCTGGGCAGCATCCCCGTCACCTTGAGGGTTGGGATTTGACTCCTCAGCAAAAAGTTTGTCAGTTCCTTCGAAGTCGACAAGCTGGACTGGAGTCTGAGCTTAGGCATCAATAGAGACGTGTGAAAGGTCTAGATTAGGGAAAGAGGCCTTGACCTGATGGAAGTAGTCATCAAAGCCGTCAGTAATGGAGACTCCAAGCTCCTTTAGAAGGGCGTCGAAGTCATAATACTCTCGTACCGCATCCTCCTTTGCCTAATAGAGTTAACTTCTTGCCTCCAAGATCTCTCTTTCTTTATCTTTAAGTATTTCTTTCAGCACCTCTACTTATGCCTCCGACTCCTCCAACAGTTTCTCTGCCAGGCCTAGCTTGTTAATCTGGACCTTTTTCCAGGTCATCAGCTCTCGAATCTCGGTATCCCTTGCTTCAACCTTCTCCTTCAGATAACCTAGCACTGTCTCATAGGATGCGTAGCGGTCCATCAGACCTTTCATCATAACCAACCCCTACAAGGATCCAAAAACGCTTGTCAGAATAAGGAATAAGACAATGACATGATTGAAAGGAAAGGACGGATATATACCTAAGCCAGGCTAAAGAGACATGTCTTTCCCATAGCCTCGGTAGCATGGTTGCCAGGTCCTCATAATCTTCATCCTTGATGATTGAAGAAATTTGTTTGAGGGCATACTGGGAGTCCTCTCAAATAAGGACAAGGGGTTTCTTGGTGATGGGACCCTCACTAACCATCAAGCCTTTCCCCTTTCTAGGACCAAGCTTGGGGGGTAGTTTGCTGATGGTAGGGGTTTCACCAACCACTGACCCCGTCACCTTGGGCTTTTTAGGTTGACGGTCCACTCTTTCAGTTGGCTTTCTTTTTGTGAATGGGTGAGCTATACTCGTCACCTTAGGAGGCAGGCTTCCCTCATGCTTCTTCTTAGCAGTAGCCTACTGCTCTTCCATTTCTACACAAAAATGAACGAATAAGAGCTATATAACCATACTATAATAAAAGGCAAGTAAGATGATGGACTTGCATTTGCGTACTTGGCTATCGTAGCGATGGGCGATTACTGTGGGTTTCGGACTGTCACAATACCAGTGAAAAGTATCTAAAGTAACTAGCTATGCCCATGTTCTCTCCAACAACTTGATCTTGATTATCCTCTTAAGAAAAGTCCATTGTTCAAGTGTTATCGGTCCCTAACTGCAATAGGAGATGAACACCTACAAGATGGGGGCATTATACCCCAAGTTTTGTCCACTGGCATGTAATCTTGGTTATCGAGGTGACACATCCAGTCATCCCCTTAAAGGAAGAAATACTGACTCTTCCAGTTTCTGTTGGAGTTGGGGGTCTTGCACACCAGCTTAAGGGCCAATTTCCTTGGTAAAAAGTTATACATACCCTTGGATTGGAATATTTTGGATGAAAGGTAGTAGTGGAAGAACTCCTCCACCATCATCCTGCATGCCCCTTTGGATAACACACCGTATAAAACTTCAACACCTAGGAAGACTCTCCAAGCATTTAGAGAGACTTGGGTAATGGCCAATCCTGATAGTAACACTTCTCAAACTTGAGAGGCAGATGGATAGGGATGTTGACGGGGATCTTTCTCTTAAGGGTTTCAAAGTGTTTTCTCTGTATGAACTACCTAAGACCATCTAGCCGTATGACAGATTGAATTGGGGGCTCATCACTACCTATGCCTTCATCCTTGTTGGAGTCACTTTCTGATCCGTCTACATCCAAATCATCGTCCTCCTCCACAGAAGGTGATTTGTAGATGGTACCCTTTCATCAAAAGAAGAGGTGTTAGGGTTATCCTGACCTAACAGATACACCTCATTGTAGCCCACTCCCTCGCGGACACACGATTGTTCACTCGACGCACTAGACATCTGTCACCTATACGTGACGGATAAACCCTAAGACTTTGACGGGTCTAAATAGACGATGGGTACGCAAAGTTTAAATGAAAAAGGAATCAACATAAATAAAAAGATACTTACCGGATTGAACAAACATGTAGAAGGAAGTGGACAATTGTGCCAAGAAGACGGTATGCTTGTTTGATAACTAGGACGGTAGCATTCTGATTATAAATTCTTTATGAAAAGTGAAAATGAAAGGTAAGGAAGCTTGTATATATAGAGGGAATGGTATGAAAGATGAAGGGACGCTTTGGTAAGAGTAATTAACCACTAAAAACATGCCATGTGCCCTTACGGCATTTATGGCCCTAGGCTTGCCTGTCAATCAAAGCATGTTTTTTAAAAACCGAGTTAGACCATCACTCCATAGGTCCGTCCGTGAAAGGACACGAACCTATAGAGTAAGGGGGCAGCTAAAGAGGGTAAAGTTAGAGAAGACGGATTCATTCACCTGAGCCTGCCATGGGCGATGAAACTAAAATAATAAATAAAAGGGGTAAGGTGACGGACCGATATACCAGAAAGAGTATGAAGGAGATGGGTGAAACCTCCATAGTGAACAGACCTTGAATGGACAGACACAAAGGGGGTAGATATCAAGGCCACATGGCATTTACATGACTTAATTAGTCTCCAAGAAACCCTAACTGGGAATGTCTTGTACCCCATAGTTAACCTTAGTCAATGGAATCTCAAAATGGGAAGAATCCCGTAAAATACGCACATTTGTAAGGATCTTCCTCATAAGGAAATATCGTCCTAAGTAAGAAACAAAGGTCGGTTCTAGACTACTATAAAAGCCCTAAGCCATCAAAGAAACAAGGTACGCATAATTCACCCCCAACTTTGGCACTCTAGGGTTGTAAGAAGCTTTTTAACTTAACCTTCAGAGGGTCTTTGACCGGTAACACATCGGTACTCTCCTAAGGTCTTCTTGTTCTATGTTGTGCAGGTGTTGTCTTAAGCACGTGAGGACTGTGTGACTTACTGACAATTTCTAGCATCATTAATACCTATGGGAAACTATTTTCATTTATAAAATGATTTTTCTATTAACTTTTAATTAGTAGTTTTTTTAAATATATGTGATTTTAAATTTAACTATTCAGTGCATTGTATGAGTTAGTGATTAGTTATTATTATTTTAATGTCCACATAGGCACCGTGTGTATCAGCTATATATATATATATATATATATGCAATTCGTCTGCCATGTAAGTGATTTATGTTAAAAAGATGACAACAGAGACCAAAATGGTAACAATTTTAGATTTTCAAGGACAAACATAAACGCTCTGAAAATGTAAAGACCAAAATGAGAATTAGCCCAAAATGTATGGTCCAAAAGTGTATTTTCACTTATATTGTTTACAATTTCATGGCTGCCCATGTTAGCTCCACTTCATATAAATAAGAACTTGCACCTATTTATCCCCAGATAGTATAGTAAAAGGGTAATACAACATCATCATTTTGTTGTTGCTTAGGATATTCGGGAAAAAAAGGGTTTTTACTAATTAGGAATTTCTAGCTCTGCAATATTGCTCTTGTCCACGTTCCCACTATATAGGACTTGCTTGCATAGTTGACCAATTCTAAGGACCCACCAATTATTGTACTGGTCTCTTATTTCCTTCCAGTCTTAATAAAATTTTTGTTTCACATTGTTTATTATATATTTTATCAATAAAATCTTGTTAGATATTCTTCTTTCTTTTTTTTCTTTTTTTTTTTTCTCTAAAAAATAATCAAAACTTAAATGTAAATAAATAAATAAACCATAACAAATTGTATTTGGTGAAATATAAAATAAGACACTGAAGAGTAGGACATGAGGATTTTCATCAAGGGAATATGTTTTCGTTACTTTGGCAAAAAACATTTTAGAAACAAATGGTTGAATGTTTCAAGATCATGGACTTGCAATGCTTCAAAAGTCTTTGCTCAACCCCCCTAGTTCACCCTTCTCCCTAGCTATAAGCCTATATGAAGTTTCTTAGCCTACTTCTTTCCTTACACACATGGCAATGGTTACTTCAAGACTTCTCTTCTTGTTTCCCATTTGCATACTGACTTCTCAAGCCTTTGAGCAATACCTCTTATACCATATGATAGGCCAAGAATGTATTGACCCCTTGTGATAAATTAACCAATTAATTAATTCAATTAACATGCAATACGCATGATAGCACAAACAAATCACCAACTAAGTTAATATGCAGTAGAAAATAAATTTGACATGGTGATTTGTTTACAAATGGGGAAGACCTCCAAGGCAAAATCCTACCAGGTAAATTTAAGGTCACCACTCTTGAGAATTGACTATTATCACAACAAGCGATTACAAGTAAAGGAATCACAGTATCTTATACCAACCTACAGTTGAACCCTTACCCTAATACCCAATTGGACTTGTTTTGTAGTGACAATATCTCTTTTTCAATGCATGGCTCCTAGTACGTGACTAACCAATCAATGCATAGATCCAAGTATATGACTAACCACCAACTTGAGAAGGATGTTGGCTGCAAAGTTCTTCAGTTCATCAACATGATGAAGATCAAGAAGCTCCTTGATTACAAAACCCTACAGCGTATAAACGCAGTAGTTTCTTCAAGAGAAAGATGAACTAGGGCATATGTCTCTGGTCACAATATGCTTGTGAAAAACTTTTGCATTATGTTGCATCAGCTGTGACGGTCCTTAAAATAATCCTTATATATGTTAAGGGTTGTAAGAAAAGAAAGCCTAAACAAATATACACAAATTTGTGTGAATTTAGATCTGAAAACTAATTTTCGTAAATCTCGATAGTTAGGTTATCTATCGATCAGCTGTTGAGCATCGGGTTGAAGATCCCTTTTAAGCCTCGATAGATGCTATCTGTCGAGCTAGCTATCAAGCTTTAAAGTATGGTTTTAACACTTAGACTTGAACTCTTGTTCCTTGAAGTATTAAACACATTCGAGATCTATCCAATTACAAGTAAAGTGCGTTTTCTCAAAGGATTAGCCAATTCTAAATGACATATGTTCCTAACATGATTCACATATGTTCTAACGATCTCCCCTTTTGGCAATCCATGACAAAACCACAACAAACAAATGAACATATGAGAGAAGTCATAAATCACTCAACTCATACTCATTTGTTGAACACAATAAAATTTAATCCTAACACAAACTCTTGAAAAAACTTTGCAAGAAGAGAGTTCATGGCAAGAAAGACTTTGACAACCTATATTTCTGTAACACTTTAAACAAAACACATCATGGCATCTTAGTGTGAAACAAAAATATAAAAGATTGCATACAATAAATAAGATTCATGTGCATAAAGAGAGAAAAGAAGCAACACATGCAGAGATAGGTGAAAGAATGTAATAACAACATCAATATATATATCAAAAAAAAGTACAAGGTTTGCTATCACAATGTAAGAACAATGTATCTAACAAGTAAAGAAAAGTAAGATACAAAAAGTGCTCACTACATCCCTCAAAACAATAACACTCCCCTTAACGAAAATAATCTCCTATACTAACTCTCTCCCTAAGTACGTGACTACTCTCATACCCAAAACTACTCCTCCTTTTTGTCACAAATGATAAAGGGTAAGACACTGAGAAGCTGTCATCTCCTCGTCACCAGAAGAGCTAGCACCATCATCCTCATCAGCATCATCACTATCGGAGCCATCATCACTCTCATCCTCTAAAGCTTGTGGCAATGGAGAAGAAGATGCAGTGAAACCACCCATGACAGCTTGTTGTCATGCGATATGACCAACACGGGTGTTCATCTGACATAACTCATCACTAATAGTGTCAAGGTGAGCATCCATGCACATAAGCTATGCCATGATGGCCTCGAGAGTCACTCCACCCGCAGAAGAAGGAGCGGATGTGGATGGAGTGGAAGAAGACGAAGGAGTTACCGTCTTGGTTTGTGGCCGCTTCGGTCGAAGCTGGGCCTCATTTCGTCTAATGATCGCTGCATCTATGGCACACATGACGGAGAAGTGTGAAGACTCATGGCAGAGAATCCACATGATAGTCGAAGGGAAATTAAGCTTGTCACTGGTCGCCATATCCTTTTAGACATCTATAAGGGAAAGTATAAAGTGAGAGAGAAAATCTACAGTGAGTCACTTAGGTAAGGACAACAAAAATCTAGCACGAGGCTTAGTAATGGAGTTATAGTGAGAAAATGGATGGAGAACAAATGTCATCACCATATTAAGAAACCTCAGACCTTTTGCAAAGCTCAAGCAAGGGGTGTTTTGATGGTCACCCCAAGATGAAGGTGTCTCATAGAAGAGAGATGAGAGTTCGTCTTTGGACACAGTCCTAAGATGATCACAGCTAGGGTAGTCAGCAAACTTTACCCTCGGAACATGTAGCACCTCGGATATAAGATCCGGAGTGACTACAATGTGCGTACTTCAAAGCGAGTGATGAAATGAGGTAGAAAATAATCGAATCCGTGCATATTGGAGTAGAACTCCTGTATGATCACGAAGGGACAAGTGACTAGGATGCCATAAAGTGACTCCCAATGACACTGGGAAGGTCAATATCAAAAAAATACGATAGGATGACTTGGCATTTTAAATGAATGCCTTGTCGAGAAAATTTCTCCGAGAAGTCTTGACAGGCTTTCTCATCACGGAACCGAACATGAGAAGGGGTAGAATCAGAAGTAGATGCTGCCTCGGAATGAAAAGGGTTTCGGGACAGGATAGACTTGCTCTTTTTGGGTGCCATAAAGCAAACTAACCAAAAGAAAGAGAGAGAGGGACAGAGACAAGCAGAATAGTACCAAGTACAAATCAATATCAATAAGATAGAGAAAAAAATGGTACATATGCATGAAAAATGCATGACTGTTTGACATAGAACAATAAAAACACCATGGGCTCAGCCTAATCCAATCCTACTAGAACACATGATTTCAACATAGTAAACACACATCTAAAATGCATAAAACATTGTGAAAATGCAAATGTGATGCAATGCATGAACATTTAAGATCATGTAAACAAAACCCAACCCAAAAATTTCACAAAAACTTCATCAATTTTGAAAGATCTTAAAAATTTTCAAAACACCCCAAAAGTTAGGTCAAAATGAATGAAATGCATGATAAAATGATAGAAAAGAGATCATACTAGAGAGAAAAAGCAAGAATTAGGCCGAAGATTGAGTGGGGAAGATGAAGAGTGTGATTGAGATGTGTTTGGGAAAGGGAGAGACGCTTTTCTATTGAGAGAGATCTAATAAAATGAGAGAAAATATCACACTAAGATATATATAGAAAACATGAAGGTCGATGGATCGAGAGGTGTCAAGAGGTGTTGAGCTTTAAATTTTGACAGATGGAGCTATGCTATCGAGAGGTGTCTATAGCAAAGTGACCTCGATGGATCGAGAAGCTATCAAGCATAAAAAAACTTTCTCGATAGATCGAGAAGCTATCAAGAAGCTATCGAGACAAATTCTCAAAAACTTTAAGCAAACGAAATTGCGATAATAGTTGTCGAGAAAGGAAGATCAAGAGGCTTGATAGATAGCCTAGTTGTGGAGAGGTATCGAGAAGCTGTGGAGAGGTATCGAGAAGCTGTCGAGATTGCTTAAAAACAGTTTTTCAAAGAAGAGAAAAACACAGATATGATTGCAATCAAGCATGCTACACAATCAAAGATCCAAACAACATTTTAAGCTCTTAAAATCATCTCTCAACAAGTAAATGTCAAGCATTTAGATCCAAAACACACATACACACACACACACACACAAACAAGTCTAACGAATTTTATATTTCAAAAACAAGTCAAGATAGTTTAGTGAGCATAAATTAACACATTTATTCCTTATGATGGCTAAATCACATTGTACCTTCACAAGTATTAAGAGTAGTAGAGAATATTATGTGTTGTGTGCAAAAAACATCACAAGATTCCATAAGTGTCTACATATTATGAGAATTTGAGATATGAGAAAATCACTTTAACTCACACACAATCATAACTGCTCAATGGGGACTATCACCTTCGAGGTACATCCTATAACTCCCACATCTCCTAGAAGACACGCTTGCAATCATATATAAAGCATTTTGATTCTTTTTGCCTTTATTTTTCTTTGCATATTTTTCTTTTGTTAAGCATATCATGTATGGGCATATAAGAGAGAGAAAAGAAATACCCAATGAAGTTAAGCTTTCGACATTGCACTTTTATTATGCCGAAGCATACAGATGTCGTTTCATGATTGGTGGGCAACAGTGGTGAGATGGTTCTTTATGCCTTTCTCTTAGGATTTTCTAGTGATTCCCGTCAAAAAGAGTGATACGAGTGTTAAGTACAAGAGATTACTTAATCTTACTCATTACAAACACGAGCCACAAAACTCACTTGCTTAGTTGTGCATAAAGATCCTCATCTAAGTTACAAAAGATACAAAATTTAGAAAATTTTGTTTCAATGGCCATCCAAGGTACACAAGTACCAATGTACACAAAACACACACTGTTTTTATATTTTTTTTTCAAAATTTTTTTTATGAAAAACTAAAAACAAACAAACAAAAACATGTTAAATATAGCAAAGCATAAAATTAGACTGACTCAAAACAAGAAAGCAAACCACATAAGTAATGCAAGCAAAAAAAAAAAAAAAAAAATAGAGGGAGAGAGAGAAAAGTGACAAATCACTTTGATCCTTTTTCCTTCCACACCTTGGAAGAACATTTCCGTTTAGCGAACCTTTGATCTGGCGGTGAAGGGGAAGAGTTGAAACTGTTCAAGTTTAAAAGGAACATTAGGGATTTTAGAAGATCTCCAAGAGGAGCAAAAAAGGATGGAAACTGATTTTGGTTTCCCGATGAGATCATATTATTGCTTTGTTGAGTGGCTAACAACTTATAGCAATTCGGTCGAGTATGTCTAGCTGCTCCACTATGTCTTAGGGTTTTTAATCTCTTTCTTATCAAGCTTAGGGGATGCTTCTAAGATAGATTTACCCTTGTCTATGTTCTCACTAGCTAACATAGTTTTCACATCATTATTCTCAAAATCAACATTATTAGCAGGAGAAACAAACACAATAGTACTAGAAGAAGCAATATTACAGGAAGAGAAATCATTCCCCAAACCGATTTGATTAGAAGCAGATTTCTAGAAGCTAAGCATCTTATCAAGCTTTGCACTTGACATCCTTTCCAACTGAGCTCTGACTTGAAATAGCTCCGCTTTAAGCTTCTTGTTCTTTTTAGACAAGAAATTATTCTCAAATCTCAATGCTCCAATGGTCTAATTGGCTTCATCAAACTTTGATAGTTTTTAGACCTCTTAAAAACAATTGATTTAACCTAGGTAATTAGCCAAGTTGTTACTTAGTCCAATTTAATAAGTCTAGGTTATCACAATAACAAAGATCAAATCATGCAAAATAGCGGAAAATAAATAACACAAGATATGATCACCCAGGAAACCAAACCGGTAAAAACCTAGAGAGGATTTGACCTAGCTATTCTCAAGGTAAACCTGAATCCACTATCTTTAAAGAATCGAAGTTCATACAATAAGACTTACAAGCCCCCACGCTCGACTTCTTATTGCTATCAATAAGTAGAACTTACTAACACGATCATGTGCAACTCCTGAATCCACGGACTCCTTCTTTCTTGGATTCACCACCAGATACAAGCACACCCACTTGTGTTTTCTTTAAGTTTCAATGGCAGCAACTAAGTTGATCATTAAGGTGTAGATAAATCTTCTCCTTGAAAACCCTAAGTTTGTGTAAAGGAAAACTCATCTAGATCTCGTAAGAGATTTACACAAACCGCAATATGAGCAACACTAAAACGTGGTTAGGGTTTGCCTTTTATACTTAGGACAAATTAGAAACCCTAAAAACATTTTAAAACAACTAGGGCTGAGTTGAAAATTCTGTAGAAAAAACATTTTGCCCGAGCTTCGATCGATCGAGCCTAAGCTTCAATCGATCGAGCTAGGCCGAAATGCATTAATCTTTTCTGCATTAAGCTCGATTCCAACTTTACATAAATGCACAACTTTGAGCAAGACTAAAACACTTCTAAACATATTGTTTTGATCATGGTTTGCCAACAATACAAATTAGAGTTCTAAATACATAAAATCCTAAGTCTTTAGAACCTAACAAACTCCCCCTTTGGCAATCCGTGACAAAACACAACTAGAAGCTCAAAGTTTACAAAATAAAAAGCATTTTACAAAAATAATGCTCATAAAATAAATTCAATCCTAACTACTATCCATCAGTTGCAAGTGTAGACAGCAGCTCAATTGAATCAACCTATATATTTCCTGAAACACTAAACAAAACGCATAACTGCATATGTGGAAACAATATAAGTAAACAAATTAAATTCTTGATTTCAAACAACACACAATAAAGACATATATCAATGAATAACTCATAAATATAAATCAATAAACAGTTTGAAACAAGAAACATATAAAGTACCAACAAAAAAAATACTCCCCCTAACATGAATATCCCATCAAAAACGTGGTAAGAACTAAAAAGGTAAAATACAATGTGAAGCACCTAGATACAATCTAAACTCCACAAGCTCCAACCAAAGAAAATACTCTCCCCCTGAAAACGAAAACTCTACAAAGTACTCCCCCTTTTTGTGATGGAATGCCAAAGGGCAAACAAACTCCATCATCAAAAGGGACGTGGTCTAAATTGTTGATGACTTACATAATTGAGTGTAATTTATCACTTCTCAACTTTAAAATTTAGTCTTATTTTATTTATTTTATTGATTTTAGACTTGATTTTTGTTATTTAAATTTTATTTCAGATTTGAAGAAAATAAAGATTTACTCAAATAAAAGAGATATGAAGCAACTAGAGAGAATATTGGGTCTTGGATAAATGGAACCAAAGGAAGATTTCTTTATGGCCTTAGAAGTTGGCAAGGATAAAAATTGAAAAGAAAAAAGGGCTGGAACAGAAAGAGGGGCTGAACTAAAAGGAGCAACACGTTGGGGCTTTTGAAGCAACACATTTTAGGCTTTTTTGGGCTGCAACAAGTTTTGGGCTAGCCTTTAAAAACGTAGGGCTACAAGAAGACAACAAAAAGGAGGTGCTAAAAGAAACAAAAGGGAGGCGCTTAACAAGAAAAGGAGGGCTGAAAAAAAAAAAAAAAAAAAAAAAAAAAAGGGCGCTGAACAGAAAAAAGAAAAGTGGCGCTGAACAGAAACAAGAAAGAGGGCCGAAATAGAAAAGAAAAAAAGGAGGGCTAAACAGAAGAAAGGTGCGGCGCTGAAGCTGAAAGAAAGAGAGGGCTGGAATAGAGAATTTTTAAGCATTTATTTTCTTTCCAATCTTCTCAGAAAAAATTATGGTGAACTCATTTGTGTTGGATTTAATTTTTAGCATGAACTAAACTTTCTTTATTCTAGGAAAACGATGTAATCTAGTTTCGAACTATGCTTGCTTTTCTATGTTAATTTGAACAAATTCTCTTCATGTTTGCCTGATTTATTCTAAGCTTATTGCTTCTCATTAACTGGCCATTAATTAGATAATTTTAATCTTGTGATTTGCTGTCGAAAGAAGGAATTATAGGATAGTTCTTGAATATTTCGACATAGGTAAATATCGAGATCAAAAGACTTTTATGAACTTATGTAGTATTAAAATCGTTGGTCTTAATGTTTTCTTGCTTTATTAAATTGCATACTCTTGTGTAAAATAATGAACAAGAATATTTCCAATTGACTATCGAAAGAGGCTTTTGGATGAGTTTGGAGATTGCTAACGAACAGACAGAATTAAATTCAGTTAACTAGATGAGTAAAGCATAGTGAGGGATTAGGTAAAATCGATTTCCTAGAAGTTTCTTTCTTATTAAGTTGATTTTCAAGCA
This sequence comes from Quercus robur, assembly GCF_932294415.1. Classification (NCBI taxonomy): domain Eukaryota; kingdom Viridiplantae; phylum Streptophyta; class Magnoliopsida; order Fagales; family Fagaceae; genus Quercus; species Quercus robur. The sequence continues at coordinate 13,329,527 of NC_065543.1, read as the reverse complement.
ACAACTTTCTTTTCCTCTGCGTATCTTTTATTTAAATTGATTTTATTTGAATTCCAATTACAAAAACCTTAGTAACTTCTCTAGATAAAATCGAGATTAGCATATTTTTGGTATTTGTCAAAAGTAAGTTACCAATCCCTGAGGACGATACTCTTCTCATCACTTTACTATAAAACTACGATACTGTGCACTTGCAGTTTTGTACCGTTCAACTGTGCCAACCCCACACGCAAGGCACGGATCTCATCGAGCACGTCCACCAAAATCTGTCTATGAGCCGCCTGAACGGTCAAGACATGATCCAACATACGTCAAATGTTTGAATCATCCGAAGCAATCAGTGGAGGAACATCAGCATCAGCATCAGCACCCGATGTCTCAGCAGCATCAGCACCTGTAGAAGAGGGAGGAGGGGAACAACACTAGATGACGCACCTCTAGGACGTGAAGGAGCAACTCTCAAGTGAGTAGCCCTCTGTCTAAGAAAGGTAGCACCTATGGGAGCAACAACATGCACATGCTTAGCAAACGGGAAACCATCTAGACCTAAAAAGAGCAAAATCCTATGAATGAAAGTAGGATGAATAAGCGCATGCCCTACAGCAGACCTCCTATGAACCTTGTTCAAAGAATGAAGGAACAAATGAGGGAAACTGATCAACACACCAAAAACAAAAGCATACAAAAACACACATCGCTCTAGTGGGATGGTGTGGAAATGAGAAATAGGCCACAACGAATGACACGCTATCCTAAAGAAAAGATAGGCAGTCTCGATAAGCTCAATGGACGTGATCCGAGGATCAGAACCCCACTGGATAGATGACCCAGTGATGTATGACATGACAACATCTAATGAGGGTGACTCATCATAGGGATAGTCAGGCTCCCAAATAACAGGAACTCCAAGAGCCTCAGCCACTACCCGAGGGGTAATGGTGAACTCAAAACTTCGTATCCAACTCCTAACAAAAGTGTTGGAATCATAGATGTGGCAAGAGAGGTTCGAGAAGAACTCTCTAATTAGGGCAGTTGGGGTGGATGATCTATCTCTAAGAGAGGCAACCAACCTCTAGACTCAAAGTTGGCCCTAATGGTCGAATCAAGCTCATCTAAAACCACAGCACGCTCAGCCCAAATCTTACGCTTACTATTTAAGGTCTCAAAGGCTTCTCGGCTTCTATCATTCCTAAACACCTCACTCCTAAAGGGAGATTCAGAGGAAGTGGAAGGGGTCCTATAGGCTCTAGTTTTCCTAGGCATGGTGCTAGGATAAGGACCAAAACACAGAGCAAAGGAACAAAAACACAAAAAACAAAACCAAGGGAAGACTGCAAGTCAGCACAAAAAAAAATATAGAACAAAAATCTATATGATGCAAGGCATGATGCATGTCCTAATGCAGTGCAATTAAGTCCAAAAAATTTCAAATTCACATAATTGGCTTGAACATAGAGGTATTAACACAAAAACCCCAAAATTTGGAAAACCACTTGATCAATTTGAAAGATATTAACGAATTGATCATTATACATGATAGAGTTCAAAAATTAATGACCAAATACATAAATTGAACAAGTCAATTTCATCAATTTAACCCAAATTGAACAAAATCCCCAATTCGAATCAATTTCAAACCCTAGAATTTTCAATTTTTCAAAAACCACAAAATTGATCAAATTAAACTACAAGAATCATGATAATAACATCCTAGAACAAAAACACACTGATCAATTTCACCAAAAATGGTTTGAATCATCAAAAACCCCAAAATATGAAAAGTGCCGAAAATACTCAATGAATATGCATGAAAAATCCATGAAATCATGAAATAAAATGCAAAAGGAAGGGCAAAAAGGACTTACTGGCCTTGGGAGACAAAATCCTTGCAAAAATTTTGGAAGAAAACGACAAAAAATCCCTGGTGGAGCCTAGCCAAGTCAAAGAGAGAGGAAAGTTTGAAAAACTTTTGAAAAAGCGCCTTTGAAAAAGTCCAATCTGACTTTTAAAAAACATGATTCACGAGTTTCGATCGATCAAAAAACAACCTAGATCGATTGAAACAGACAGAGACTTTAACAAAACAATTTTAAAAGAGTTCGATTGATCGAAAAACAGTTTCGATCGATCGAAACAGACAAAGGCTCTCTCTAACAAATTTAAAAAATTTCGATCGATCGAAAAATAGAATGGATCAATCGAAATGGGCAGAGACTCACTAAATTTGAGAAAAAAACACAGTTTTTTGAAAAAAAATTCAGAATCAACTCAAAGCATTGAAATTTAAGAACAAAATGCATAAGTATGTGATGATGTGATTTTCAAAAACAAGAATTTTAAGCCCAAATTTCCCAAAAATAAAATTTCTTGCATTCTCTATAAATTTGCAAGTAACAAATTAATTTTGCACAAAATTCAAAGTATTTGCAAAACATGGTTGGTCAGACCATAAACACATACAATAACATGTACAAAGTTTAGCAAAGAGTGACTCGTGTAGTGTGTGCAACTAGCAAAAACTTAAGATAAATGTGAGGTGATATGTGAATAGCAATCAATCACAAAGTCTACAAAATTCATCACAAAGAATTTAAAAGAGACTATCACCTAAAGAGTTACATCATATAACTCCCACATCTCCTAGATCATAAGCTTGCAATCATGTAAGTTTCTTAAATTTATGTCTCATAATATACACACCAATTTTAAGTCATGTGATTTTGGCATCAAGCCTAATAGTACACACCAATTTTAGGTATTAAGCAATTTAAATCGAAGCTTCACCTTATGTTCTTTTCGTGCATGTGCTACACTTTCTCGAGCATAAAATCTTATGATATGTACTAAGGTATTCATGATTGGCTAGTGAATAGTGGTGAGATGGTTATTTATGCATTTCTTTAAAAGTTCAAGTCCGACAATCAAAGACATGTGACTTCAAGATTAAGATAGAGTAATCAAAAACCATAAACATCTTTCTCACACAACATGCACTACAAACCTTCAACTAGTAAAGTGCAATAAATAAGCTTATCAAAGCTAAACAAGGTACAAACGACATGTTATGTGAAAATAAATTGACTAACCTTGTTCTTCAAAAACCAAGAAGAATAGTACAAAATACAATTTGCTTCCTTTTTATTCCCTTAAAAAAAAAAAAAAAAAAAACAAAAACAAAACAAAAACAAAACAAAACAAAACCAAAGAACAATGGTCCCAAAGGGTAGAATAATGAAGCACAAGGACCATTTCAGAAATACTCAATTAGTTCGAGTCTTTTGCATCCAAAAACTTTTAGATGCACCATGAGCATTGGAGTTCTTATTCACATGGGAATGATTACCAACTTCAGGATTGGACTAAAGGTTTAAAGCTTTTACCAATTCACCAATAAGTACCATAGGATCTTATACTTGAGGCACAGGTACTTTTGGTTTGGTTGTTCTCTTTGCAGCTTGTAACAGTTTGGACGAATGTGTCCAGACTTTCCACAAAAGTGACAAACCCATGCAGGCTTATCATGTGTCTTGGCCTTAGACAGGGTAGGCTTCTTAGACTTAGACTCTTTCAGATCAACCCTAATCTTCCTAGATGATGAAACTTCTATGGGTTTGATAACCTCACTCACAGGGGGTTTGACAGTTTCACTCACTATCTCACTCACAGAAGGTTCAGAAGAAGATGAAGGAACAAACTTTGTGGAATGGGGAGCAGACACAGAGATGCTTTCAACATAACCTAATCTAGTTTTGTCAGAAGAAGACTTTTGAACACTCAACATTTGATCAAGTTTAGAACTAATAGATCTAGCAACAGATAAATCAAGTTCCAAAGATTTAAATTTATCAAGCAAAAGCATATTCTCTATTTTCACATTGTTCAAAAGTTCATCAGTATCAAACAGTTTAACAAGCAAATTCTTCTTATCAAGCTCAAGAGATTCAATTTTCTTTAAACTAAGTTCAACATTCATAGCATCCTTTGCAAAGTTTATTATAGGCCTTTTGAAGATCTGCATCTTTAGAGAGTTCCCCATCAGAAGGGTTCTTTTCAATAGATATGCTTTCATCGACTACAGCAGTAGTGGTGAAAGCAATGAAGTTTCCATCCTCATCACAATCAGACTCAATATCAGAAACTTCACCATCACTAAGGGTTACAGCCATAGCCTTACCCTTAGACTTCAAATAGGTAGGACATTCAGATTTCATGTGACCATACCCTTGACATCCAAAACACTGAGAACCCAATGAATTATTAGAAGATTGACCTACTTTTTCTCTAGGATTATCATTATTGTTAACCTTAGTGGGATAATGCTTCCTAAAGTTTCTAGGTTTAGCAGTGTTTGTGCCTCTTGCCTTTCGTTACTATTCCTGAGAAAGTTTTTAAAGTTCTTGGCAAGGTAAGCAATCTCTATAGCAAAGAGCTCATCATCAAATCCACCACCTTCAACATCATCAACAGACTAAAGAGCCATTGATTTGGATTTGGTAGTTTTGGGTAGATCCAACTCATAAAATTGAAGAGATTCTACAAGTTCATTAACAGGGATGGAGTCCACATCCTTGCTTTCAGTAATGGCAGTCACCTTGGGTCTAAAGTCTTCAGTTAAAGATCTAAGAATCTTCCTAACACTTTTAAGTTGATCATAGATTTCACCCAAGTTAAAAGCAAAATTAACAATGTCATTCAATTTAGCATAGAATTCATCAAAAGATGCATCATCAGACATCCTAATGCTTTCAAATTTAGAAGTTAATTGCTGCAATTTCTTGATTTTGACAGCCTTTGTGCCTTCATGCACAATCTGGAGGAAATTCCAAGCAGTATGAGTAGCCTCAACATTAGAGATTCTCTTAAATTCCTCCATAGAAACAGTGTTAAAGATCGCATTCATAGCCTTGCTATTAAATGCAACTGTTTCTTTTTGAGAATTTTGCCACTCACTAACAAGAGTAGTGGGCTTCTCCCATCCGTATTCAATGGAGTTCCACACTCTCTCATCAATAGATTTCAAGAATGCTTTTATCCTTACTTTCCAATAAGCATAATTATTCCCATCAAAGTGAGGAGGAATAACTAGGGAGTGTCCGTATTCCATGACAACAGGGGTCAAGGATCAGCTTAGTGATCAAAGGATCAACAATAAAAGAGCAACCCGCTCTGATACCACTTGATAGTTTTTAGACCCCTTAAAAAAATTGATTTAACCTAGGTAATTAGCCAAGTTGTTATTTAGTCCAATTTAACAAGTCTAGGTTATCACAATAACAAAGATCAAATCATGCAAAGCAGCGGAAAATAAATAACACAAGATATGATCACCTAGGAAACCAAACCGGTAAAAACCTGGGGAGGATTTGACCTAGCTATCCTCAAGGTAAACCTGAGTTTACTATCTTGAAAGAATCAAAGTTCATACAATAAGACTTACAAGCCCCCACGCTCGACTTCTTATTGCTACCAACCAGTAGAACTTACTGACACGACCACATGCAAGCTCTGAATCCACGGACTCCTTCTTTCTTGGATTCACCACCAGATACAAGCACACCTGCTTGTGTTTTCTTTATGCTTCAATAGCAGCAACTGAGTTGATCATCAAGGTGTAGATAAATCTTCTCCTTGAAAACCCTAAGTTAGTGTAAAGGAAAGCTCATCTAGATCTCACAAGAGATTTATACAAATCGCAATATGAGCAACACTAAAGCGTGGCTAGGGTTTGCCTTTTATACTTAGGACAAATTAGAAACCCTAAAAACGTTTTAAAACAACTAGGGCTAAGTTGAAAATTTTGCAGAAAAAACATTCTGCCCGAGCTTCGATCGATCGATCGAGCCAGGCCGAAATGCATTAATCTTTTCTGCATTAAGCTCGATTCCAACTTTACATAAATGCACAACTTTGAGCAAGACTAAAACACTTCTAAACACATTGTTTTGATCATGGTTTGCCAACAATACAAATTAGAGTTCTAAATACATAAAATCCTAAGTTTTTAGAACCTAACAAACTTCGTGGAGATTTCTTCTCGTTCAAGCTCCACATCATTGAGCTTCTTGGTAGTCAACCTATACAACTTCTCATGCTTTTCTGAGACTTTGTATAATTTTGCATAGGCTATGTAGATGTCATCTTTCTCATCCATCTTTTCAAATTTAGACTCCACCTTGTCCTCTTCTTCATCCACTTCTTCAAAAATCCCCTTAGTAAGATTTACAATGGCAGTGAAGGCATTTAGTATTCCATCATCCTCATTGTTCAAATCATCCTCAGGCTCGATGTCACTCAAGGTAGCAGCAAGTGCCTTACTTTTCCCAATGGTCTTGAGATACATAGGGCACTCTTGTTTCATATGTCCAATGCCTTGACATCCAAAACACTTAGTTCCTGAGGGAACAGTGTACTGACCGTTATCCCTAGCATCCTTCTTCCCTTTGTCTTGGCTTTTGAACTAAGACGAATAGGACTGCTTGCGGTCTTTGTCAAATCCTTTAGCATCGGCATTCTTCATAAACTTTTTAAATTGCCTTGTAATAAAGGATTTCATTTTAGAATCTTCATCATCTAAAACTCATCTATGTCACTACTCTTAGCCTTTTGTGCCGTGCTCTTTCCCTTACTCAATTTCTCAATCCTTGTCAAACCCAACTTATAGGTCTGCAGATTGCCAACCATCTCTATCAAAGTAATTTTTTCAATGTCCTTTGATTCTTCAATTGCGGTGATCTTGGCATGAAATCTCTTAGATAAAGATTTGAGCACCTTTCTAACAATCTTGGGTTCGGGAATAGTTTCCCCAAGATTGAAGGCTAAGTTCACTATGTCTTTGAGCTTGGCATAGAACTCATCAAACGACTCATCCTCCTCCATCTTGATCTCGTCAAAGCTTGTAGTAAGCCTTTGAAGCTTTGAATCCTTGATAGCCTTGGTTCCTTCATAGGTTAGCTGTCGATGATGACACATTATCACCTTAGTTTTATACATTTATAGTTAGATGTGGGAGGATTTATAACTAGCATCTCTCCGTTGAAAACATAAAGAGGTGTTATTTATTAGAAGGGTGTTTTTCAATGTTATATGGCATTATATTGCCAAAGTCCTCAAACACAATGCATGCTTTGAATTTCGTTTCTCGAATTTTTCGAATCCCAGGAAAGCTCTTAATGCAAAAGAAAAAGGGTCTCAAAATAGTGTCTAGTCAATGAACCGTGTTTTTCTCAATTTTTTATTTATTTATAAAATAAATAAACGTTTCCAATTGACTTATACTCCAATGGCGCCATTCTCTCTTCCCCTCTTAAAACTAAGGTGATAATGTGTCATCATCGACAGCTAATACATTGTGTATTCTTAAATTTGAAAAAAAGAAGAAAAAAAATATGAAAAATAGTAATAATACATTTAATATTCATCAAATACTAGTGATGAGATAGCTTAGTAATTGAAGCCTCATTTATCGAGTCTTGGACAAAGTTGCTTTTAGATAGACCTGACTCTACCACCCATGAATCTTGCTCCCGTTGCGATGGAATGTTTGATTCAATACTTATGTCCATATAAAATGCAGGTACTGAAGGTATTGGTAGAGTGATAGAGTAGCTATTTAGTATAAGAAGGATTGATGCCATAGTTGGTCTATCAATTACATTTTCTTGAACACACAATAATCCAATGTGAATACATCTCATTATATCAACTGTTGAATCTGCCTTCAATGCGGGATCAATGAGAGTTGAAATAGTACCTTGTTTCCAATTTTTCCATGCCTGCATGATTTGGACGAACAAGCTCAATATTTGAGAGAATATTATTTTCTTTTGTTTTAGAAACAAAATAATTGGATTATATATCATGAGGTAGTTTTTTCATTCCTTTAAATCAGCTCCCATCCTTCTTGTTTGTGAGACTTTACTCTATGTATTTTTATTTTTTTGATACATTAATAGTTGGGGTGGGGAGATTTGGACCCTAGATATTTCTGTTTGAAATACCGAAAGGTGCCAACTAATTGAGTACAAGACTCCTAACAACTAACCATATGAGGTACCAAGATATTTTTTCAATTTATGGACATTATTAGTGCCATACTGGTAGGCACAAGAGACCTGAGCCCAAAAATAATCTCAATGGGTCAAGAGATAATTATATATTTTTTAAATGCATAAATAAGTCAATTTATGTGATGTATCAATATTGTACCATCAGGCCCAAAATAAATTATACTTACATTGCTTAGAAGGTCCTCAATATTCTCCCCATTCCGAGAGCAATTATTCTTCTGTCCACTCATTATCTCTAAAACTAGCATGCCAAAACTATAGACATCAGACTTTACTGAGAATTATCCATACATTGCACACTCTGGAGACATGTATCCATTGCACAATCACAATTATTTTCAACAATATTTGTTAGGACTTTCATGTTATGTCTTTGGTAGAAAGTAAATATCAATTATGCCTGAATAGAATACTTACTAGGTCCCCACAATTCTACCTGTATTGCCCACACTTTGATCAAGTAGTGTGTAAACAATCTTGTCATACCAAAATCTGAAATTTTTGGATTCATTTCTGAATCCAATAGGATATTGCTAGTTTTGAGATCGCGATGAATAATACGAAGACAAGAATCTTCATGAAGGTAAAGAAGCCCTCGAGCAATGCCCCCTATGATTTTGTAGCGTCTTTGCCAATCTAGATGTGTGCGCTTGATTGGATCTATATATTTAATCAAATATATTTTATTGGATAAGTGTGAGGAATTCTATCCAAAGAAGATATGTAAACCAAAATATATTGCAATGAATACGGTTTGAAATGAAGGTAAAGTAACAGCATACCAAAAATAAAATGATCAAGGCTTGTGTTGGGCACAAACTCATAATTTAGAATTCTTTCATTTCCTTCCAAGCAAAATCCTAGAAGCCTAACTAAATTGCAGTGTTGAAGCTTAGCTACTAACAAGACTTCATTCTTAAATTCAAGATATCCTTGTCCAGAAATTTTTGAAAGCCTTTTCACAGCAATAATTTGTCCATTGGGGAGTGTTCCCTGAAAAATGCAATATATAATGGATAATTATTTTAAATGAATGTAATAAAACATATTTGACCGTTAGGAAAATCTACTTCTTGGAGTCGACTTATTGTTCATCGTGACTAAAAATATTTCCAAATAATACTGTCACTTTTTTCCTTCTTTTTACTTTTGGACGATAGAGCTTAATTAACTCCAGTGGATGGAGAGAGAATGCTTGAACGAATAGCCTTTACTTCGTGAGTTTGGATTTATTTGGTGGTTTAGATTAAATATTACAATTTTAAAAGTGAATCCATGTTCCTTGCACTCAATACATTATTAAATCTAAGAAATAAAATGTCAAGCATAAAATTCACTCTCTCTATTCCATGTAAATGGAGAGGATACTATTCTTTAAGGTCAATGATAATGTCGTGTTACCTTGTAAACAGCTCCAAATCCCCCTTGTCCAAGCTTGTTTGCATCAGAAAAGTTGTCTGTTGCAACTTTGATGGTCTCAAATTCTAACTGCAAGTTTTCCACACTTCCAATCTCATCCACTGCTTCACCTGAATATTACGTTAGTTTTTTTTTATTTGAATAGCAACACAAAATACGCACATGCAAAAGCATTCTCTCAAAAACTATTAGTATATAATAATTTTCTGTTTGTTTTAGTTGAAGTCATTTCTTGACAGATCACGTTTAATGTTAATTAATTGGTAGTAGTTAAGTATGTTTTGTTAAATATTAGCATAGAGATGTGTTATATCATGTTGTGTATGCTAGAGTAGATGCGGAAGAGGAAGCATAGATGAGGAACACTGAGAACACGAGGGTTACGTGGTTCAGCCTTACGGCCTACATCCACGGAGGAATCCCTTAAGGGCTACATCTTTATTGTATGAGAGTGTAGTACAATAACTTCCTGTGTTACAATGAACCCTAACATGAGTATATATAAGCGACTAAACCCTGGACTACTAGTTCAAGCAGGAATGGGCTTGGGCCTATTATATTGGGCTAATATGTCTAATATATATCTCTAACACCCTCCCTCAAACTCAAGGCGGAAGCTTGATGAAGACTTGAGGTTGGATAAGCATGAGAAGATCACTTAAAGATGCCTTGTAGAATGCCTTTGAAGAAACCACAATGAAGAATGTGCCAATTGTCCAATTTCGAAGCTTCAAATGAAGAAACGGAGGCCAAAATCGGAATCTACGCGAAAAACTGAGCAAGATAGGCCCTTTTGGAAATTTTGACTTTTGGTCAAAGGTCAACGTAAAAAGTCAAAGTCAACTGGTCCAGAGTCAAAGTCAACAGTCAAAGTGCTCACGGGTCAGATCCGGGTGGTCCGGGTCGGGTCGGTCCAGTCAACGGTCAGCTAGGTGACGTGGTGCTGACGAGACGACACTGTTGACGTGGCTAATGACGTGTCGCTGACGTGGACTAGGGCTGACGTGGACGTGCTTGCGTGGTTGCTGACGTGGAGTGATGACGTCATCCGATGACGTCAGATGACATCAGCAATAGTTTTCCGGCGCGTGGAATGCACGTGATAGCGTTACCGGCGCGTGGAGGAGAAGCCAGAAAACCTAGAAGCGTGTGAGAGCGCGTGTTATCTCAGATGAGGGCCGGAATCGCAGGTTTCGTAGATCGGCGGACGAGGAGGCCGACAGGGCGGCGCGTGCGCCCAGAAGACGATCTAGAAGTAAGGATTCTATGGCGGCGCGTGGGAGATTTTCCAGAGGCTACGGAGGCGCGTGGAGGCACGTGGCAAGGCTTCGGATGACCGGATTTCTGGGTTTTGGTCGCAGGAGATCTTGGAGCACGTCTGTGGTGTTGGTTTCATCAGGCGAAGCTTGAAGTTGCATAGATCTGAGATTGATGTCACGGGTTTGCTTGAATTTGTGAATCTTGGACACAGCACTGCACCACGGTGGCTGCGAGATGCCGTGGAGTCTAGATCCAGCAGAGAAGCATGCGTGACTTCTGATGGTGGTGTGCATGTGATATTCTTCTTTGTTGTGTAGAGATATTTGTTTGATGCCAAGAATGAAGTTTGACTCTGATACCATGTTAAATATTAGCATAGAGATGTGTTATATCATGTTGTGTATGCTAGAGTAGATGCAGAAGAGGAAGCATAGAGGAGGAACACTGAGAACACGAGGGTTACGTGGTTCAGCCTTACGGCCTACATCCACGGAGGAATCCCTTAAGGGCTACATCTTTATTGTATGAGAGTGTAGTACAATAACTTCCTGTGTTACAATGAACCCTAACATGAGTATATATAAACGACTAAACCCTAGACTACTAGTACAAGCAGGAATGGGCTTAGGCCTATTATATTGGGCTAATATGTCTAATATATATCTCTAACATGTTTTATAAGAAATATTCTCCAAATTGTCTTTTTTAAAGCTAATAATTGCTGAGAAAAAATCGTCCTACTGATTAACAAATAGCAAACAACAATAATAAACCAACTCTTTAACTTACTTTCTGGATTCTCCCTTGGCTTCGGGACTCTTAGGTAGATGCAGAAGGAGATTATTAGTACCACAAAAGCAATAGTAGGGACAACAATAGTGACAGTTCTATATTTGTTACTGTCATTTCCTGCAAAAACCCGAAATATGTTCACATAAAAATACTGTGACTGATGATGAATCTTAAAATTTTAAAGTGTAGTACAATTTTCGTTAGTTTGGAAACTAGAAAAAATTTTCAGGGAAAGTAATAAGGAAACAAACCCCCTCCCCTTTTCTATTTTTTAAATAAAAATTATAAGAAAAAAAGAAAACCTGTCTTAGATACTTTTTGCAGCAGTGGTATTTGTTGAAGATTGAAGTGTATTACTGGTGATGCTGGCGGAGGAGATGGTGTTTGTGACGGTGGTGGTGGTGCTGATAACTCTCCCACCTTGCTTCCCATTACATTATTTCGAAATACTTCCCATAACCCCAACCAAGCAATCACTGCAAGTTTGCTGAGACAAGTCAGGGGTGCATTGCAAAAGTGCATATAGTGTTTGGAAGTTCGGTGCTGCTGCATTTCCTACTGCAAATTTACGAAGAGAACCACCAGCTGAAGCTTGACTTCCCAGACTATCCAACAAGGTCCTGAGGTCTTGATTGAACTCATCCAAGTTGGCTGATACGTTTAGTTTTCAACATGGAGAAAGCAGGACTATCTTCCATGATGCCAAATATGTTGCGAAATGAGTAGCGTAACATGCAATAGTCATACCATATTCTTGCTTCCTTCTGATTGGGACAAAGCTGTGTGAGATTTGTAGCGTTATTGAGGCAACTATGGCAAACATCTGGCTTAACATCTCCTCTACGAAGTCCAAGTGCATATACTTTGTCAGGGTCTTGGCCATAAGAAAAGTTGTAGAACCCATGGTCAATTTGAGTGTTGCAAGTGAGGAAGGAGAGGAGGTGATTGAGGTTTACTTTGTAGGTACTGTTGCTTGTGTAGTTATAACCATTGTCTAAACAAACATGGTCTAGGAGGCTTTGCTGAGCAAAGGCTTGAGCAATGAATATGCAAATGGCAGCTAGGAAGAGAAGTTTGGAACAAACCTTTGCCATGTTTTCCGTAAAATTAAAGCTAGATTTTGGACAAGGAGCTTATCATATAGGGTTTTAAGGAGATGGATGAATTATTGAATTGATTAAAAAAAAATTATTGGTGATTGCTCAAGTGAATTACTCAAATTAAAAAAAAATAAGAATAATGAAATTTAGATAAAAAAAATCATAATATAAAACATTAACTAAACTAATAGTTAAAAATGTAAATATTATTTAAGTGATGTTTAAATATAAAAAGACCCATTCAAAATTATTGTCTTAGAGGTATCAAATTGCATTAAGCTAGCCTTGTAATGTTATAAATGACTCTCATCCCTTCTAATATGAGTTTATATGAGCAAAAATTGTAGAGCTAGGAATACAACTATGTTTTTATTTAAAGGCATGTTTGAAAACAGAAAAAATGAAGAAAGAGAAAAGGTGCAGACAATGGAATACATATACTAAAAAATTACTATTAATTGTTTTTTTATTCATTAATTTAAACTTCACTAGTTAATTAATCATTTTTTACGAACCCGTTCGACCCAAAGCCACTTGAATTGAAATCGAACTGATTCGAGGAGAGAGGTGGTAGGTGGCAGGCATGGTTTTGAAACACGGATCGGACCGTACAGCCCAATTGGGTCAATTGAAAACCGTTCATAAACACAATTCTTTAAACCCAAGAACCGGTCTATGTGAGAAAGTTAGTGAACCGTTCCAACCATGGTTGAACTTCTTAGGTTTGAAAATTGTAAATGGTTTTCATAGGCTAGACTGTTAGAGGTTTTTTTTTTGGGATACTTACAAGTTTACAGCCATTGTCGAAGGCTGAAGCTTAAGACAGACCCAAATGGGTGCCCAAGGGGGCCTAAGCCCCCCCAGGTCCAATTTTTTTTTTTAGTTATTATAGATTTAATTATTGTAGTTAGGCCCTCCTTCCAAATCATGTGTTATTCGAGAAGTTAAAGCTAAATTTTTTGCAACTACAACAAACTGATATAAATATCAGTTGACTGTAGCAAGTTGTTAAAAATAAAATACAATATTGTATTAAGATTATATCTCTTCTTTCAATTAAAAAACTCAAATTCTCTATCTTCCTTTATAATTTTAATGAGTTATTTATATTACTTTAAATAAAGTGATAAAAAAAATATAACATTTGATATTGGGTGTATTGAATAACGAGGTAGTAAAATAGATAAAATAGCTTTCTGAGATGTTAAAAGTTAAAATTTTTAGCACCACTATTGTGATTGCTCTAACTTCAACAAAAATAAAAATAAAAAATCCTAGCTAGCCTAATATTAAAAAAAAACATTATTTTGTTTTTGTTTTTGTTCTTATTGGTAAATAATTGCATCTTAATATATTTAGAAATTTGTGTATTTATAATTTTTTAATACTATATAAATGCCTATCTGGAGTTTTTTCTTTTCTTTATATTTCGTCCCGTTAGATTAAAATCCTAGGTCTATCCTTGCTGAAGCTTCAACCACGTGAGATGTTATTAGATGAGATCACACCACCATCTTTATGTTCTTATTCTCCGTCTTGCTTTCTCTCTTTCTCTCTCTACGTTTTTTCATTTTTGCCGATGTTGTTTCTGCATTTTTAGCCTCTGAAGTATACAGTCTTCTTCTTCGCTACTTCTTAAGTCTTCTTCTTTGCTATTGCTTGCTTTACTATCAACCACTAATATTTGCTTTGCTGTCAACTACTAACATTTAATGCTTACTGTCAAGCACTTCCTTCTTGGGTTTTGTTCTTTATTTAACTTTAACCAGTTTTTAAATGCACGGACATCTTCAAATCTTCTAGATTTTGATTTTTTTTTTTTTTAATTCATAATAAATGGTGAACAGTAGACTATTCAAATGGGCTTGGAAAAAAAAAAAAAAAAAAAAAAAAAAAAAAATCAATAGTCAAATTAGCTTGGCCATGGACAAACAAACTCATTTGTCTCTTATCTATTTTATTGGGTCTCATAAAATTAAAAAAAAAAAAAAAAAAATTATTGGATACTAAACTGTGCTTTGTCATGACTTAAAAATATTTTAAAAACTCAATAGCTATTTATGTTTTTTTAGAATTTAATAACTCTTATTTGTATTATGAAAGTTATGTTATAAAAAATACTATTTATGTTTGTTTTGGATTATTTTAGTCAGATTTTCAATTTTTACTAATTTAATATATTTATTTATAATTTAAATAATTATTGAATTAATTATGAAAGCATCACGATTCGATCTCGGTTTAAGCCTGGTCCAACCTTAAAGAGCAAGATTTAGGTGCTGTTTCTTAGGTTCCTTTTTAAGATTTTGCCATGTGGATTTTTCCTCATGGGATAGAAATGTATTTTTTAGTTAAGTAGCCATATAGCTAAATCTTAAGAGAGGAACCTAAGGAGCAACACCTAAGATACTATATCTAAGTTTTGTCAAACCTTAAAAACCTTAAATCTCTCCCTTTTATGATTCATTGAACAGTCCAGGTTTCAAAATCATGGGTGGGTTGCTAAGTTCCACAATCGAAGCCGGTAGGTTGGGTGGCGGGTCTCCTTCTCCAAAAATCAAGCCACCCAATCTGACCACCTTAGTCATTGAAATAGGGTAGATCTACCCAAATCTGTCGAAAACATAGTGGTCTTCACTTAGATCCTTTGAAGATCTTGTGATTTTGGTAAAGATCTCATCATTATTTCTACACATCTAAAGAGTATAATCCAAAATGATTAACATATTTTTACAATTTTTAAGCACATAAATTCTACTTTATAACAGCCTCAATTAAAGTATTAATAGCTTACAATGTAAAAGTTCTTATAAATCTAAATGAATTTTAACTATACACAATCTAAGACAATTAAAATTAAATTATATTTTTTTTTTGAGGGGTGAGTAAAATGGTTAGACTTTAGAGTTTCAATGAATAATTGCGATGCTCCCATATTTATTAGATATTCATTAAATGTCTGCGCATAACTATCAAAATTCCAACATGTGTTCATGTTATTTTCATCACATAAAAAATGGGAGAAATAAAAATAAAAATTCTTTTCATTCTTAAATGCCATCCAAATGACAGTAGGTTCATGTATTTTATCACGTGAAATTCAAGAAAAATCATGTAAAATAGTAATGTTTTTGTTAAATTGTCAAAACATCAACAAATGAGAAAATGGGTATAGTGACATAATGAACTCAAAAAAAAAAAAAAAAAAAAAAAATCCTCAAGAAATTACCCATAATATTGGTTGCATTTAACATTTTCATGCATTATTTAGAATTCACATTCAACTTTGCATTTGAGCATTCTCACATGGTCATTACCATTTTAATCTAATAGAATTCCCTTTAATTTTTATTCTATGCGGACAAATCTTTCTTTTGTGAGAATCTCCAATCTCTAGCATGGCTAATTATTATTATTATTTTTATGTTATTTTATTTTTATCATCAATTATCTTTAAGTTGACAATTGGCCATTAATTATTAGGACTATTTTAAAAAACCACATCATACTACTCCAATAAATTAATCACAATCTTCTATACTATCGGGAAGATAAATTAATCATTTATTGAAATAGTCTGATGTAATTTTTTGAAACAAATGTCACTCATTTATTGAGTAGGAAATACTGTTGATGTCTGAAAAGGATCATAGTGAAATAAGCCCAAAAAGAATAAGTCAAGCCCAAAAGGAAAATTCAAGCTAAGCCCAAAGTAGTAGATACAGGAGACCCATGAGGGAATAAAAGAAAGGCCCAGAGGATCCTGAAGCCCAGACAAAGAAGTATCCAAAAAAAAGAACCACGGCAAGGGATAAGAAGCAAGGATCCTCAGGAACCATCAAGAGGCGCAGATCCCTTCAGGCACAAAGACAAAGGAAGACTAGGACAGCTCGATAGAAAAAGACAGAAGAAGAAAACAAGAAACAAAAGCAAAAAGAACGCGAGCGACCTCTCATGGCACAAACAGAAAAAGCCTCGGGGAACCAGAACAGGGAAGAAGAATGATAACAAACGACTTTCAAAAATGGCAGAACAGGATTCTGCCCAGATGGGAAAGAAAAGGGAAAAGTGGAAGACGCCAGAAATGGGGATGCTAAGAAAGGCATACCTCAGCACATCCCAAAGAAGATAGCCAACCAGGAACTTTCAAAAGAATCAGAGCTGAAAGAAGGAAAGAATGAGAAAAAACGGAAACGGGACTTACCGAGATGATAGGAACAGGACATGCTCTGTTTGTAAAAGGGCAAAACAGGGGAACCAACGGTTCCCCGGGAAGACCAAAAACCCCATTATAAAAGGAGGGGATGGGTTGTGAAGAAGAGGCAGCGAAAAAAGGGAGAAACACAAGAAAGAAGAGATTTTCTAGAAAAACTATCAGTAAAATCTGTGGTAAAGAGAGAAATACTAAGGGAAAAACAAACATTGCTTCCCGGTATCCTGTAAAAGCCACTATTACACATACTCGAATTCAACGAGAATCAAATTTTGCAAGTTTTGAAGGCTGAAATAGCCATTCAAGACTGTAATTTTTGAGCTTGATTGAACCTTGTATCACGTCCTAGTGAGCTTCCTGTAATCAAACAGACAATGTATTAATGAAACATGCTTCATATTTCCCAGGATCCCGTCAGCATTAATTTCTTACCGCTTTGCTAATCCTGTTTTCTTTCCTTCTGAATTTACCTTGTTAATTTTTGGCACTCTTCGATATCCTTGCTTGTCATTTTTTATATTGTCAGGAGTATCCTCTGTATACCACTTGATTCTTAAACTAAGGGAAAAACAAACATTGCTTCTCGGTATCCTGTAAAAGCCACTATTACACATACTCGAATTCAACGAGAATCAAATTTTGCAAGTTTTGAAGGCTGAAATAGCCATTCAAGATTGTAATTTTTGAGCTTGATTGAAGCTTGTATCACGTCCTAGTGAGCTTCCTGTAATCAAACAGACAATGTATTAATGAAACATGCTTCATATTTCCCAGGATCCCGTCAGCATTAATTTCTTATCGCTTTGCTAATCCTGTTTTCTTTCCTTCTGAATTTACCTTGTTAATTTTTGGCACTCTTCGATATCCTTGCTTGTCATTTTTTATATTGTCAGGAGTATCCTCTGTATACCACTTGATTCTTAAACAGCTCGTTAGCTGCGGTGAGTCAAGGCCCGGTTCACCAAATCCTCCTTTTCATTTAGGCCCGGGATCCTTGGGCCTAAATGTCACGAAAAAGGCACTCTCACATTTTGGCAACTCCACTGGGGACTGGGCAAAAAAGAAGGAAGAAGCAATCCCTTCACAGAGAATGCCTCCAAGACAAAGAAACAGCAAAGGAACTAATGTGCCACCTATGGCCTCCGAGCCCGTAGGAGAAAATAAGGTAGCTTCCAGGCAAAGAGGCGGGATACCCCTGGTAGAACAGGAGGTTGTGTCAGAACAAAGACACGCAAGGCAGGAACCAGACCTCATGGTCAAGATGACAGCAATGTTGAAGGATCTGGAGCAAGAAGTTTGTCTTCTCAAAGAGGGCAGGACACAGGAAATCAGAGACAATGTTCCCCCTACTGGCCACCAAGATGGGACGCAGCCGGAAGGAGGGTCAGCAGTGGGAGGAAGAGCCAACCCTCAGTACTTAACACTGGCAGATGTCAATGTCCTCCTGGAGCAAGAAAGGGAAAAACTCTCAGGGATCCCCAAGCAATTCTCTCGGGATCCCCCGTTCCCTCCAGAACTTCTTGGCAAACCATACCCTAAGGGGTACAAACCCCCAAAGTTCCATCCTTTTGATGGAAGAAATGGAAGTGCCGTGGAACATGTGAGTAGGTTTGTCCACACTATGGGCCCCTATGTAGGAGACAGAGAATTATGTCTAAGGGAATTCGCCAAGTCCTTAGTGGATAGGGCATACACTTGGTACACCACGCTGAGACCCGGGTCCATCAAAACCTGGGATGAGATAATGGAAAAATTCTGCACCAAATATTACCCTGGTGAAGACAAGATCACTTTCCAGAATCTGCAAATGGTGAGGCAGAGACCTGGAGAAGATCCTGTTCAATTCATTAAAAGATTTGAAGATGTGTCCCTAGACTGCTATGGGGACCATGAAGAAAAGGAGCTCGTGGAAACCTGTATAGCCAATATGCTTTTTGATTACAGGCTCAACCTTGAAAATCTATGTATCACGCAGTTTGCTGACCTGCTACAGAGAACCAAAAGGACGGCGCAAACCATGAGGACAAAAAGGCTGCCTGCGTCCCAAGCTATGATAGCATCAGTAGGAGAGAAAAGGAAGAGACCAGATGGGAAGGTGTTCGAGGAACCACCAGTGATCTCATGTACAGCTGAGGAGTTAAGCCATGTCTTAGACAAATGGATCGGAGATGGGGTTGTTAGGCCATTCACTGTGTCCAGGCCACCAACTGAAGAAGAAAGGAAGAATCCTTTATTTTGCAGAATCCATAATTATGTCAAGCACTCCACCAAGGATTACTGGACCCTTCGCAGACTCTTCCACAAAAAGTTGAGAGAAGGAACCCTGGAACTCACTCAGAAGGAGCCAGAAGTGCAGAGGAACCCCTTGCCTAACCACAAAGGAAAAGGGGTGGTAGCAGTAGTAATACATGGGAACCCGGCAGAAGCAGGAGAATCTGAAGGATCCTTCCACCCGAGCACAGTCAGGACCCTCCAGAAGAATCCTAAGTTCAGGTCACTATTCAATCAATTAGGATTCGGACCAGAAGCAAGAAGAGTGGCCACAGAGTCTCTCATGAGCATAGCAGCAGATTCAGGGATGGAATGCTTTACAGCAGAGTCACATGCTAGTCGAGATTTCCTGGAGACAACCAATGCAATAACCTTCACTGATGAAGACATGGAGGTTGAGCACCTAAACCACCGTAGACCCCTTTATCTAATGGCCACCATAAACGGCGTTCAAGTCAGAAGAGCACTGGTGGACACGGGAGCATCACTCAATCTCATAGCCTTGAGTACCCTGGAAGCTGTGGGCTTAGTTGATAGAAGGATCCTAGGGGCTCCCATGGAAATAACAGGATTTGGAGGATCGGTGGAATCAACAGAAGAATACGTGCAGCTAGCCTTAAGGGTAGGGCCAATAGTAGCCTTGACAAGGTTTCATGTGATTAATGCAGAAGTTTCTTATCATGTGTTGCTGGGACGCCCGTGGCTTCATAAACATCGCCTTATTCCATCCACGTTCCATCAATGCATTAAAGGGAGACTGAATGGGAGGCCCATAAGGATCCCTGCCAACCATAATCCTTTCAGCCAGGGAGAAGTGAAATTTGCAAAAACGATGTTTTATGATGAATTGGAGCTAGATGTTGAGAACCCCGCCCCGGGGACCCCAAGGACACCTATCCTAAAAGAAGAAGAAGGAGGGAGGGGCACCCGTGACCTGAGGAACCTTCTGGAAAGAAAAAGACAAAAAAGGGAGCCCAGCTCTTCAGGATCCCGAGAATGTGTGGTGGTGCGGGAACCTGGGGGAAGGCTAATCTATCGTTTGTGAAGGTGCGCGGGACCCGAATGCATTATGCAGGAAGGTCCCGGACCACCAAGCTGCATGATGGCCCAAGAAGAAATTCCAGAAGAACCAGTTAAGAAGGCCCAGATTCAGCCTGAGGAAGAATTAAAGGAAATAGATTTGGGAACAAAACCGGGATCCCGAAAGCCTGTCTTCATTAGCAATCAATTGGTGGCACAAGAAAGGGAACAACTGGTAACCTTGCTTCAAAAATACAGAGATGTGTTCGCATGGACCTATGATGAGATGCCTAGTTTAGACCCAGGATTGGTAGTCCATTCTCTTAATGTGGACCCAGGGATGAGGCTAGTAGTTCAACCAGCTAGGGTCTTCCACACTGAGGTAGAAGCTCAAATAGTTCAAGAGGTCAAAAAATTACTAACAGCTGGTTTTATCAAACCCATCCAACACCCAAAATGGCTTTCCAACATTGTACTTGTGAAGAAGAAAAACGGTCAGATCCGTTGCTGTGTAGACTTTCGCAACTTGAACAAGGCATGTCCTAAAGATGAATTCTCCTTGCCCAATATCGACCTCCTTGTAGATTCAGCTGCAAGAAGCTCAATGTTCTCATTTATGGATGGGTATAGTGGGTACAACCAAATCCGCATGGCAGCCAAAGATGCAGAGAAGACGGCATTCAGAACTCCGATTGGGAACTTTTACTACACTTTAATGCCATTTGGCCTAAAAAATGCAGGGGCTATGTATCAGCGGACCATGACAGCCATTTTCCATGACATGATGCATGAGGAGATGGAAGATTATGTAGATGATATTGTGGTCAAGTCAAAAACTAGAACAAGACATTTCCAAGTACTTGAGCAAGTCTTTGAAAGATGCAGGAAGTACAAGTTACATATGAACCCCATGAAGTGCGCCTTTGGAGTGTCTGCTGGAAAGTTCCTTGGGTTCCTGGTACATCACAAAGGCATAAGTGTGGATCCAGCCAAGGCCACAGCTATCGCCACAATGAGAAGACCAACTACTGTTAGGGAACTCAAAAGCTTCCTGGGAAGGGTCTCCTATATTAGGAGATTTGTGCCTGGTTTAGCCTCAGCTACAGCAGGCCTATCCAAACTGTTGAAAAAGGAGCATGAATTTACCTGGGGGACAGAGCAGCAAGAAGCTTTTCAAAGAATTCAGGGCATCATGAATCATTTGCCCACCCTCCAAGCACCAGTACGTGGGCGACCTCTACTACTATACTTAGCATCGAACTCCCAGGCAATAGGAGCTTTGCTGGCACAAGAAGACGACCAAGGGAATGAGCAGCTTGTATATTATGTAAGCAAAACACTCAAGGATACCGAGACCAGGTACCCCAGGATAAAGAAAGCCTGCCTAGTGATCATTTATGCGTCCCAAAGGCTAAAGAGGTACTTCTCAGCTCACCAAATCCTTTTGGTAACCAAGTCCCACCCCATAAAAGCACTCCTGCACCAGCCCCTTCTTACGGGAAGAATAGCACAATGGCTAGTGTTGCTCTCTCAATATGATATAGGCATAAGAACTCTCAAGGCTGTTAAGAGCTAGGCCATAGCAAATTTGCTAGCTCAATTCCCAGGAAAGGAGGAAGGCCAGTTGAGCGAAGAAATCCCAGGTGAGGTAGCAGTAATGGAGATCCCAGGGAATAAATGGACCATGAGATTTGACGGGTCGACTACAACAACTTCAAATGGGGTAGGAATTGTACTAAGTTGTGAAAATGAGGATATCATGCCCTTATCTTTCAAGCTTGGTTTCTCATGCTCTAATAATGCAGCTGAATATGAGGCATACTTAACCTGGTTGACTATAGCACTCAACATAGGAGTGAAACATATGAGACTGTTGGGAGATTCCAATCTTGTAGTCTCCCAAGTGAAAGGTGACTTCGCATTACGGGAACAAAGCTTAGCAGCCTACAGGACTTGGGCACAAAGGCTGGAGATGGAATTTCAGACCTTCAGCATAGAGTACACTCAAAGAAGTGAAAACAGGTTTGCTAATGCACTCGCCACCCTGGGATCCCAAATACCATTTAATGGGAGGGATACGCTGATAAAAATAGGAAGGCAGGAACATTCTATTGTAAGGATCCTCCAAGGGATGTACCCCGAAGAGTCTAAACAGTGGGACTGGAGGGACGAAGTCAAAGAAAAGATGAAAGAGGCAGGGCCTAGAGGGAACATCAAAGAACTAATGAATTACACTCAGATAGAAGGAGAATTGTATAGAAGGCTGCCAGGAGGAATATTGTCCAGATGTATCACCGAGAAGGAAGGAAAGTCGAAACTAGAAGAATTACACGCCCAAGCATGTGGAGTTGCAAAAAAAGTCAGCCTATATAGAAGGATGCAACGCATGGGGTATTACTGGCCAGATATGGACAAGGAAGCAGCAATTATACAGGAGAAATGCTAGGAGTGTCGTTTGGCAATTGATAAAGAAGAAAGCTACGCGGTGTTTATTGCAGAAGATTGGCGGGTTCCTTTCATAGGATACTTGGCTCAGGGGATCCTGCCAAACGACAGGAAACTAGCCCACAAGCTCAAAAAGCTAGCAGGCAAGTATTTCCTGCAAAACGACATCTTATTCAAAAAGGGATACCATGGGGATCCCCTCAGGTGCCTGGGACCAAAGGAAGCTAGAGAAGTAGTCAGAGAAGTACATTCTGGAGATTGTGGAAGTCACCTGGGGAAGAGAAGGTTGTACAAGTAGTTACTGTTGTTGGAATATTACTGGCCAACGATGAAAAGAGACTCTGAGGAGCTGGTCAAAACATGTCATGCTTGCCAAGTCCTGAGAGATGCAATTCACACTCACCCGAATGTCCTACAGGATATGACGACGTCATGGCCTTTTCATACATGAGGGCTTGATCTCATAGGGCCTATAAACCCTCCATCCAACGGTTATATATGAATCCTGGCAGCCACCGAGTACTTTACAAAATGGGTAGAGGCCATCCCTTTAAAGAAAGCCACTGGAGCAGCTGTAGCAAATTTCATTCGAAACCACATCATTACAAGGTTCGGGATCCCCAGAAAATTGATCAGTGACAACGGAACCCCATTCATAAACAAATATATGAAGGGGTTAACTGAAGCATACCACATCAAGTATGGGAGATCTACCCCATACTACCCACAAGGAAACGGCCAAGCTGAAGCTACTAATAGAGTAATGTTGAAGATCCTTAAGAAAATGAAGCATGAGTATGAAGGGAAATGGAGTGACCATCTGGCAGATGTGCTTTGGGCATGTAGAAGCTCTGTAAAGACAGCCACAGGATTCCCCCCATTCTCCCTAGTCTATGGAACAAAAGCCATCAGCCCCGTGGAATTAGTCATTCCTACACCAAGGGTAGTTCTGGAGGAAAATCAAGGAGAAAGTGAGGACACAAACAATGAAAAGAGGCTAGCAGATCTGGAAGGGGTAGAAGAAGAAAGAGAGCTGGCCAAGAAAAGGAGCTAGAGATACCAGCAAAGAATGACCAGAGCATATGCACAAGCAATACGCCCAAGAGTGTTCACTGAAGGGCAATTAGTACTAAGGATGGCGGAGCACGTGAGGAGGAACCTGCCAGGGCCTTCCAAGTTCACCCCAAAATGGGAAGGACCCTACATCATCAATGCAGCTCATGAGAGTGGGTATTATTACCTTACCAAAGAAGATGGGACAGTCCTGACAGAACCCATAAATGTGAAATGGCTGAAGCAATACTATGCATAAGGACGAGGGGATCCCGGTACCTCAGGGTCCTTTTACTAGCTTCACTATCTGCTAAGTTTTTTTTATTTTATCTTTTTATTTCAGCCTTTATCATGAATTCTGGTCTAAAATGATTTTGTTTAGGAACATATGATAGATTGACAGTTTGTGGTCAATACTGCACTAAATGATTTTTCTTTGTTCCTTAAAAATGACCATGTTTTAATGACGTTCCTGTTTCTTTAACATTTAAGTCTTTCTTTAAATACTGCAAAGACCAAGTTTGGATAGATTTAAGGAAGGATACCTGAGTAAAAAAAAATGTATGTAATACCCTTTTACATATGGCCCAGGATCCACCTCACAGATAATTTCAGATATCCCACAGATAGTTCCAAGTGCATAGGTCTAGGATCACAGATAAAAGCAAAGTATCTAGGATACCTAGCCTAGCACTTGGCAAAAGGGGAACCTGTCAAAAGTTCATGAACTGGGACCGTATCTCAAAAAAAAAATATATAGGAAAGGATACCAGTGTACCCAGTTCAGTACTTGCATAATAGATTACCGGGTACCTGGACCAGAACTTACAGTGAAGCCTGTGGAAACCATGGTCCAGGACTCAGGAAAGAAAAGAGTCATAGGAAAGAAAAGGCAATATATCAAAGAAAAAGGCAGATTCACATACTAAGAAATGAGAAGCAGTTTTGAAACACAAAAAAAAAAAACAAAAAAAAAAAAAAAAAAAAAAAAAAAACAAAGAGGAAAGCAATGTTCAAAAAAAAAAAACTTATACAACCCCAAATTGTTTAAGTAAATCTAAAATAAGCTAAGGAATGAGGCCAGCCAACAGGGAGGCATCCGGAGGAATAACAAGCACAGTCAAAGTAGAAAGGATCCTCTGCCGCTTGACCTTCAAGTCTTGTAGAACCTTGTAAGCATGAGCCAAAGCTTCCTTAGCAGCAGCTATCTCGATGTCTATACTCTTGGATGATTGCCTCTGAAACAGCATATGGGCCAACAGACGCAAGTGATCCAATAAAAAAGACAAATTGAATTTGGCCTCCAGAAGGTCTTGGACCACCCCTCCCCACTCCAGAAGTTTTTCTTCAGACAAAGAATCTACAGAAGAATTCCTCAGGGAAACCAGCACAGCACAGCACATAGCAACTCCATCAAAATATTGCCCAGAAAAACGCCTCCCCTGAAGCCACTGGTGAAATCTCCGTGACTCTTGAGCAGACTCTCTAACAGCGGCAGGCCTTCAACAGGAACAGAGAAGCGCAGGAAGCTGCCATAAGAAGACCCAAAAACATGGAAATAGCTGGCAGGAAGACTATTAAATTCCAAGAGATCAAAGTGAGTCAGGAAGGAGGAAAGCCTTGAATCAAGATCTGAGGCAGCCACTTTCGAGGTGTCCCCCATCACTGTGTCACCACTTGCAGAGACAGGAGGACTTGCAGCCTTTCGCTCTGGATGAAGGTCAGCAATTTGAACGGGTCTCACAATTCCTTCAGGGATAACAGGCTCAGAATCTGCAAAGCTTGTATCGATATTCAAAAAAAAAAAAAAAAAGGAAGAACAGATTTATTCTTAAAAAAAAAAAAAAAAAAGGGAGAAAGAAGGACAAACCAGTTCCGGCTTCTTGGGGCAGAGCTTCTTCTTCCTGATCCCCTGACTTCCCCGAGGATTCTGGGAAAGAACATAAGGCAAGTTGAAGAAAGGGTGAAGAACCAATGGCAAAGTGGCTAAAGGAAGGAATAGATGCAGGGGGCTTCGCCATAAAAAAAAAATAATAAAAAAAAAAAAAAAAAAAAAGGGCGAAGGGAAGGAAAGAAAGGAAAAGGAAACACAATGGGAGCAGCTCGCACTCACCTTCTGAGCTTTCTGATTCTAAAGAAGAGGCAACACTGAGAGCGGATTTCTCACTGTTTGACCTAAAAGGAGAAAGAAAAGGAGGAACTCAAAAAAAAACTGGAAAAGAAAATAGAGATCTAACGCTGTTTCAAGGAAACCAGGCTCAACTGTTTGTTTGGATAAAGGAGTGTCTCCTAAAACGACTTTATCTGACAAGGTTTGAGGAAACACAGTCCTAATGGGACTAGGAGTGCGCTCAAGATGGGGGACTTTGAGATGAAGGGATCCTAGAGGTTTTGGGATCCTGAGAATCCTGGGAACCCTACATCAGTTGCCTGGTTTCCTCAGCTGGACCACCAGTAGGGGGCTCCTCCCCCACAGTAGGAAAAGCAACAGAAAGAGCTGTCACGGTTTCCTCTCCCAGAGCCTTGCCGGTCATAGGAGGAGATACCTCCACCTAAAGGAAGAAGAAGAGGAAAAAGCAGTGCCAAGTAAAAAACAGCGAGATAATGCTAACAACACAATGTCAGAACAAAAGGGAGAAAAATAAAATTAAAGGGGGCACACATACCACGTCGTCACCAGAAGATTGGCTTTTGCCCTTCTTGTAATCAGACTTGCGTTTGGACTGCAAAGGAAATCACCACTCGTCAGCAAAATAGAAATAAGTGCAACAAGGTGAACAAATGAAAAAGAGAGAAGAAGGAAAGAGGTCTTGCCCTTCTCTCTCTCTCTACAGATTCTCTGGAAGTCTTTTGCTTACTACGAGTACGCCCAGAGGGTCCTAAAGAAGGCTGGGATACAAAACCAGAGGATCCTAAAGAACCATGGACTGAAGCAGTCACAGGAACCTGGGAAAAAGAAGACTCTACCTTGGTCTTCTTTCGGGTCCTTGAAGCCAAAGGTTCCCTGACATCCTTGCCTTCCTGAGATGCCAAGTGTGTTTGAGATTTCCCAGTTTTTCTTCTTTTTGTCTTAGAACCTATCTCCACACCCCCTATACTTTCATCAACATCAACAGCTTTCATTTTCTTCGGCCTGACATCCTTACCTTTACTCGGAGCAGTGGCAGCATCTATTGTCTCCACTGCACCTTTCTTGATGGGCACTCTAGAGGAAGTGCCAATGATGAGACTATAACCCAGCCAAGTCTCAGGAAAATCCTGTTCATAAGTCACCCAACCTCCCCTGGAGGCATGCCACTCTGCAAACCCAGTCTTGCTGCTTGCAGTAGCAGAAACAATCCCAGCAGTAGGAAGGGATAAACGCCTATTGGATGTCGGAGCAGAAACAATGCTAAGATTCGGGGTTTCCCGAACTGTACCGGAGCCAACATAGTCAACAAAAGACTTCTGAACTCTTCTCCAATAACTGGTATAGCCACTAGAAGCAAAGACTCCTCTCTGAGAGCTAGGCACTGCAAATTGGGGGCTCCTCCGTGACCAGTAAGAAAAGGCCTGCAGGCTCAGGAAAGGATCCAAAGAAGGAAGGGACGGCACCACATCCTTAAAAACTGGAGGAATGTCCTGATCAAAACCAAACTGTCGGAGCACCCGATGTGCTGAATAATGAGTATATTTTGGGCCACTTGAAGAAGGCACAGGAAGCTAGGAGGGGCTAATGCAGGCAAGATAAGCTAGACTGCCCTCATCACCACGGCGCAAGTCAAAGGTATTACCTGTAGAAGATAAAAAAGAAGAAAATACAGAATCACACGCAAAGCCAGGGCCAAACTCACGAGGGGATCTCCAATGTAAGTTCCCTGCTTGGTCAAATAATTCCACAAGATTGAGGCCACCACCTTTCAAGCTAATCCAACGAAAGATAATGGGAAAGGCATCAGTAGAATTGCCATAAAGACCCTTCACTATGTTGGGGGATCCTTGGAATTTTTCCTTCACAAATTTCAAATTCCTGCACTTGGCCAAAGTAGCTGCGGAACGGTCCCACATGAAAATCTGAAGGATAGCACAGTGAAGAGATGAAGTAATCACATAACAAGAATCACCCTCAGTCTCATCTCCATAAAGCTGGTCCAATTGAGAGTAAACATGACCCAAAAACAGAGGGGCCAAAGGATATTGGGTACCTCGAGCCAACTTGATTGCCAACGGAAAAAAGGAAGACTTAACTCCGTACCCAGGAAACTCACTAAACAAGAATTTGCTAAGCCAAAAAACCAAAAAACCGGCCCACCTCACTTCCTTATCTTTCTCACGAGAGAGGGTCATCACCCATCTCCCCATCCTAGCCGGCTTACCACCAGAAGAGGCAGCGCGACCACCAAAATGACCAAACAATTTATCTTCTACCACGAGATCCTCACCAGAAAGGTTAATATCAAAGGGGCTCTCGTCACCAAATACCGGGAGGAGGAAGTCATTAACCACATCTTCCAAGGTAATTGTCAATTCACCAATAGAAAAGAAAAAAGTATGAAGGGAAGGGCACCAACGACGTACCAGATGCCTGAGCCCTTTGGCGTCTCTGAAGCCCTCGAGGTTTCTGGAAATAGCCACTGCCCTTAGGATACCGGCGCGCTCCAAGCGACCCACAAACTCAATATCAGACAGTTCCTTGTCTACCCATATAGGCCAGCCCTGAATCTTTCCCGGGACAAAATCAAAGAAGATAGGAACTGCCTCTCGAATTCCTTGTCTAATCTGAAGATCAAAATTTTTTCTAGGGTCAGGAACCTAGGCGGAACTAGCGAAACCCGCTTGGCCAGAAAACATCCAAGCATGAGGGGATGGAGGAGCCTCACCATGAGATACATGAGGGAAAAATGAACTGAGAGAATACCAAGGATCCCGTAAAGGGAAGGCCGGACGTTCGGTAACCTCGCGAGAATCGCTCAGAGCAGAACCAGAAGAACCTTCACCCTCAGAAGGACTGGGGGTACGCTCTCTCCTCTTTCGAGAAGAAGAAGAAGCCATTGGAACAACACGTACAATGAGAAGAAAGGAGATTGAAAGTGCGAAAATGGGGAAGACCGGAGTAACAGAGAAGAAGAGAAAAAGAAAAAGAAACTCAAAGAATGAAAGACTCAGAGAAGCAAAGTGATAAGATGAAACGGCTACAATAAAGGTGCAAATAGCAGTTGGGGAAGACAGTTTATGGAAAGACGCGCCAGTTGCCAAAAAATTTAATTTGAAGAAGGGATTAATCAGCAGTTATTAATGAGAAGTAACGGGAAACAAGAAAAGTGGGTAGAGGAGTTTTACCTCAAATACTCAACTGCCACGTCCCGTGCAAAAAGGACGCTGTAAAAAGTAATAATTATAAGAGAACGCAACACGCAAAAAGGAGGTGACCAAAAGCAGGAGAAAAGGGCCGGGATCCCAAGTAAAAAAGGAAGTGAACCCAGTAGAAGTTGAGAAAAAGGGGATCCCACGAAAATCTTAGAAAACCTAAATCACTCACGCGTGGGCTTCAGGCAACCCATGAGCTCGGGGGGCTAAATGTTGAGGTCTGAAAAGGATCATAGTGAAATAAGCCCAAAAAGAATAAGTCAAGCGCAAAAGGAAAATTCAAGCTAAGCCCAAAGTAGTAGATACAGGAGACCCATGAGGGAATAAAAGAAAGGCCCAGAGGATCCTGAAGCCCAGACAAAGAAGTATCCAAAAAAAAGAACCACGGCAAGGGATAAGAAGCAAGGATCCTCAGGAACCATCAAGAGGCGCAAATCCCTTCAGGCACAAAGACAAAGGAAGACTAGGACAGCTCGATAGAAAAAGACAGAAGAAGAAAACAAGAAACAAAAGCAAAAAGAACGCGAGCGACCTCTCATGGCACAGACAAAAAAAGCCTCGAGGAACCAGAACAGGGAAGAAGAATGATAATAAACGACTTTCAAAAATGGCAGAACAGGATTCCGCCCAGATGGGAAAGAAAAGAGAAAAGTGGAAGACGCTAGAAATGGGGATGTCGAGAAGGGCATACCTCAGCACATCCCAAAGAAGATGGCCAACCAGGAACTTTCAAAAGAATCAGAGCTGAAAGAAGGAAAGAATGAGAAAAAACGGAAACGGGACTTACCGAGATGATGGGAACAGGACGTACTCTATTTGCAAAAGGGCAAAACAGGGGAATCAACGGTTCCCCGGGAAGACCAAAAACCCCATTATAAAAGGAGGGGATGGGTTGTGAAGAAGAGGCAGCGAAAAAAGGGAGAAACACAAGAAAGAAGAGATTTTCTAGAAAAACTATCAGTAAAATCTGTGGTGAAGAGAGAAATACTAAGGGAAAAACAAACATTGCTTCCCGGTATCCTGTAAAAGCCACTATTACACATACTCGAATTCAACGAGAATCAAATTTTGCAAGTTTTGAAGGCTGAAATAGCCATTCAAGACTGTAATTTTTGAGCTTGATTGAACCTTGTATCACGTCCTAGTGAGCTTCCTGTAATCAAACAGACAATGTATTAATGAAACATGCTTCATATTTCCTAGGATCCCCTCTGCATTAATTTCTTATCGCTTTGCTAATCCTGTTTTCTTTCCTTCTGAATTTACCTTGTTAATTTTTGGCACTCTTCGATATCCTTGCTTGTCATTTTTTATATTGTCAGGAGTATCCTCTGTATACCACTTGATTCTTAAACAGCTCGTTAGCTGCGGTGAGTCAAGGTCTGGTTCACCAAATCCTCCTTTTCATTTAGGCCCGGGATCCTTAAGCCTAAGTGTCACGAAAAAGGCACTCTCACAAATACCAAGATAGATACTGAGTTGGTATTACTGAAATACGATATACTTTCTCCAAGGTTCAACATTGAAATTTAGTTAGAATTCTAGGATTTTGCTCCCAAGGAAATGAAAAACTTTTAATTTATGAGTATGTGGCTAATACAAGCCTTGATCACTTCATTTGTGTCTAAAACAATCTAATCTAATCTTAAAGGCTAAGTGATGTAATGGGAAGGATTAGACACCCACCTTGATAGATCTAGAAAACAGTCCTAAGAATTAATGGCCAATTGTCAACTTTTTAAAATTAACAATCATAATGGCAACATAAATCATGTCATGCTAGATCTGGAAAACAGTCCTAAGAATTAATGGCCAATTGTCAACTTAAAGATAATTGATGATAATCTTAAA
The DNA here is from genome assembly GCF_932294415.1 of Quercus robur. Taxonomy (NCBI): domain Eukaryota; kingdom Viridiplantae; phylum Streptophyta; class Magnoliopsida; order Fagales; family Fagaceae; genus Quercus; species Quercus robur. The sequence continues at coordinate 13,298,691 of NC_065543.1, read as the reverse complement.
GGCTAAGTGATGTAATGGGAAGGATTAGACACCCACCTTTTTGAGAAAGTATACTATATTTCGGTAATACCAATTCAGCATCTGTTTTTGTATTTCTTATCCAATAAATGAGTGACATATGTTTCAAAAAATCACATCAAACTACTCCAATAAATGATTAATTTATCTTGCTGATAGTTTAGAATATTGTGATTAATTTATTGGAGTAGTCTGATATGGTTTTTTAAAATAGGTGTCACTCATTTATTGGGTAGAAAATATCAAAACAGATGCTGAATTGGTATTACCGAAACATGGTATACTTTCTCTTGAACCTTGGCTACCAATAAGCCTCTGTTCTTAAATTCAAGATTTCCTCGTTCAATAATTTTTTGAAACCTCTTTTCATAGTCCATGGGAGAGCTTACCTTAATTGTACGTTAGATTAAAACATATTTTGCCCCAGGTAATTCTACTTTTATTATTTAACATTTTGTGCATCCCCACTATATAAACTTTTCCAAATACAATATTATTGATCTTGAGTCCAATAGGTGGGAGATTAGGAAAGACAAACACTTAAACGAATAGTCTAGTCCTTGTCCATTAAATGACCCTTTTTAAGGTGCATGATAATGTCACCAAATCCACCTTCTCCAAGCTTATTATTTACAAAGATTTCAGTCCACACTCCTCATCTCATCCACAGCTTCGCCTGAAAAAGACGTTTTAGTGCCTTATTTTGAAGAGCAACGCAATTTAAAATAGGAGCGTGCAACAACAATATAATGACCCCTCAAAAACCGTTCATAAAATAAAAAAATTTAGATGCCAAATACAAACGTAATGCCTATTAGTATATAAAATAACCAGAGTACTTTTATTATTGTTAATTGGTAGTATCATTTTATTAAAAATAATTCTCCAAATTGTGTGTTTTACATTAATAATTTGGGGTTTTAGAGAAAAAAGGATTCGAGTTATGGGAGGAAAATTTTTTCTCATAATATAAATGGAATCTTATTCCCATAAATATCAGCTACACCGTAGAGTCTGCTTTGCTTTAGCAAAACGTGAAATGCTCAAATTGCAGAACACATTTCACAAAAAAAATATATATATATATATATATTGTGGGGGCCGATTAATCAATAATTATTAAAACCGTGTTAGTTGGGCCTGTGGCCTATTCGAAGATGTAAAACTGTCTGAGGAGGCTTATATCAGGTTATAAGGGTAACCAAATGAAAAGAAAGAGTAGATATCACGTGAGGTGAGTTCAGTATTCATCCGAGGACAAAATTCTTTTCGGCAATATGTGTCCGAGAACGACCTGAATGCCATATTGTTACAAATATACTTCAGAGCTACATTACAACTAAAGGTGGGACATGGGACCAAGGGTAAGAAAGAAAAGGTAAACAAATATCTTGAACAACTGCTGCCTCCGCATTAATTGCCTCTCAACCAACTCTCTGGCCGTATTAATGTGGAGGTGATACCTGAACAATGATGAAACAGCCTTACAGCTGCTGGTTAAAGGATCCAGGAAGCGTTGGATGGGACAAGGGAGGATTCTCCCAATCCAACCTACACGTGTGTGGTGAAGATGACACCAACATGGTAGTATATAACGTAGAAGAATGCATTGAGAGAAGGGATCAGAACTTCTAAACAAGAGACGCTTAGAGGAAAACCTTATGAAATAAGAACTTAGCTTGATTAAAGAAGAAATTGATTGTAATATTTGTGTTAATCCATCTAAGAAATCTTAAGTTTAACCGCTTTTCTTTTGAAGTTAATCTAGTTCTTTTATATCCACGTTCTACAAATTTATTATTTGAGTCTTCAGCGTTCGAATCCAATACGAATTTGGGGATTGTTACAAATTGAGTCCTTACATATATATATATATATATATAAAGTCTACCTTACTCTTCTATCCGTAAACGTGTTTCAACTTTCAAACTGAAAGTTGCATAACATATTTCACTCAAGAAAAAAAAAATGTTAGAGAGAGAGAGAGTCATACGCGTTTTCATCAGAGATAGATCGAGGTGGAGGCGGCGGCAGAGATGGCATAAGTTGGTAATTAAGTGGAGGCTGATTCGTTACTATAAATATATATATTAACCTATAATGATTATATTTTATTTTAATTTATAGAAATAACAATTACCGTAAAATTTCATATCCAACCATATTTGCTTATTTGACAATATTTAAAACAGAGAACGTACATAAAGAGTGCAATGATATCTTAATCCCGTGCAGTACTTTAAATCCCGGTCATCCATTTAATCTAATGGCTCCTTATTTTGACACTTCACTAAATGGCAAAAGACCATTTTGCACTTAAGAAAATTTCACACCTGCCCACTGATTCAGGATTCAGCCCGCCCACTGTTTCATAAAACATAAACTCAAAAAGGTTTTTTTTTTTTTTTTTTTTTTTTCTATCTCTCTCTCTCTCTCCCCTGCGCAGCTCTCATCTCCTTCTCAAAATTTTTCTCTCCCCTGCGCAGCTGCATCTCCTTCAATTCATGGTCACAGCAGCCCGGTACCAGTCCACACAAGGCCAAGCCTCTCTCTTTACCATCACTGTTTGCTACACATGGTTATTTATCAACCATCCTAATAAAGACAGATTCTTGAGGGAAAATTAAAACTGGGACTCTATAAATAACTACAAGGATTACAAACTACAAAATCATACACTAGGTCCCTATCTTTGCCTACATAAGTGGTTGGAGAGACAGGTCATGGTTCAAGATCCACTAGGTGCATAACATACCAATACAGCAAAGAAAAACAAACAAACAAACAAACAAAAATGTCTTGTAGACTTTTGAATATGTTCAGAAAATATGGTTTTGATGATTAAGATACATAAAATTCTATAGGATTATGTTCTTTGCTGGCCCTCAAGTAATTCGCAGGGGTTCTCCCTCTGTTTTGTTAATGATGGCAACACCCTCCCCATCCTCTCCAGACAGTTAATTAACAACGATATTTTTGTGAATAGGAAAGCAAGAATGGGAAGGAAAGCATGGAGAGCTGGCCTTTTTTTGAGGACATGAGTAAAATTTTGTCTAATTAAAAAGATTTTTGTTCTGAACAGGAGAACAAGAATGGGAAGAAAAGCAAGAAGAGCTGGCCATATTTTGAGGACATGAATAGAATTTTGTCTGATCTTAATGTAATGGATGGACAGAGAAGGAAACCGTTTTTACCTATTTTTTAGAAGATTCAGCAAGATGGATGTTCTATTAAAATTTGGACAGCTCTGACCACGATGAAGATCCATAGGTAACATAATAATTATATTATGGATTTATGGCGTGGAAGGTCTCCACTGATGTGGAAGAATTGATCAACAATAGGTGAAGTAGGTTTGTAGGACACAGACTGTAAATCAATCAAATGAGTAGCTGAGAAAGGAGAGGGTGACCCAAAGAGAGAAATTTGAATTTTGGTACATTTGACTAACATGTATGCCTACACATCGCTCTGTTTTGATGTTTAGGGATACATTGTAAGTGCACCATAGTTAATGGTGAAAGTAAAATTTCCCCAAAAATCTTTATCATTCTTAGTTAAATAGATACGTTATGGGTAGTATTAACACGTTTATGTGATAACACTTGGTTTTAGATGGATTCAATCCCATTCTTTTTTGCTTCTTAGTAAATTTGTCTTCTACTTAACACTTGAACAGTGATGGCAAAGAGTAGACATGGCAAAACGGGTTAGAATTTTCTGACCCGACCCGACCCGACCCGAAAAATACCTGACCCGAACCCGATTTTTTTGACCCGAAGCAAAAACGGGTTGACCCGTGACCCGACCCGTGTTTTGTACGGGTCAACCCGACCCGACCCGCGACCCGACCCGAACCCGAACCATTTTTTTAAAACTTTTTTTTTTGGGTAAAAAAAATAGTGAAATTAAGACAATATTGGTTTAATTGTTTATTGTGAGCTTTAAGGAAACAATTGATACATTTACATAACTGCATGCAAATTAATTGAAAAATAAATGGTTGAGCATTCTGTAATGAGTAAAAATTTTTAGATATCAAATAGCAAAGTGCATGCCAAGATAATCTAGTTACAGTAAAATTAAAAACAGATTTAAAATTGTAGATATGTGTGAGACACATTCATGAGTGTGAAAATAGTAAAGCCAAAGTATCAAATTAGCATAAATTATGAATGTTTAGATCTATTTTTTAACAATTTATGTTCAAAATAAACTGCTTTTCAAAATAAATTATGATATTTCTTAGAGTGTGTGCTGCTTAACAATGATATGATCTTCATAAAAGAGACTAGGTATAAATAAGTAAGCAATCAAACTTTAATGTATATCTCAAATTGAAATAGAGTGTCAACCACAATTGATAATAGATTATAAAATTAATTTTTAAAATTGTAACTTTCTTATATGTTTTTATTCTTTATCAAATGAGTTATCCAATAAGTCATTTGTAAATTTTTTTTTTGGAATGTTGATATTGTGTAAAAATAAAGCTTGTATATTTGTTTTACTTATCTTTGTGTTGTTTTGTTTTAGATAGTAATGTTAGGATTTGTATAATTTTAAAATTATTGAATAAATATTAATAAGTTTAACTGAGTTTATTCTTGATATAAGTAGTGAGTGCAAAATAATGCATTTTACATCAAGTAATATGTTGCATAACTATCCAAATAGCAAATACATATTGTTTTCTTTATAAAAAAAAATATATAAAATATAAAAAATAAAAAATAAAAAATTTCATGTGAAAAATACGGGTCAACCCGACCCAACCTGACCCGACCCGCAACCCGATTGACCCGACCCGAATCCGACCTGACCCGCCCGTTTTGCCATGTCTAGCAAAGAGAGAGGCTTGGCCTTGTGTGGACTGGTACCGGGCTGCTGTGACAATGGATTGAAGGAGATGCAGCTGCGCAGGGTAGAGAAAAAATTTGAGAGAGAGAGAGAGAGAAAAATTTGAGTTTATGTTTTATGAAACAGTGGGCGGGCATCCTGAAGCAGTGGGCGGGTGTGAAATTTTATAAGGGCAAAGTGGTCTTTTTGTCATTTGGTGAGGTGTCAAAATAAGGAACCATTAGATTAAATGGATGGCTGGATTACACACCTTGCAATACCCGAGGTATTGCGCGGGATATGGATCCATCTTAATATATCTTTTGTTTCGTTAAAGAATGGGCCATAAAGCCTAATTTGTTTCTAATAAATAAATAAATAAAAAGGTCATAAAAAACCTTATTTAGTTTTTTCAAACAAAAAAACTTATTTGAAGAATAAATTTGGTTAGGGCACTTGGTTTTGCATGGCAAATGCTCTTTTTTATATGAAAATAGGAAGAAATTTTTGTTTGGCTTTTCTATAAGAAACTGCATTTCTTTTTAAGGCAAAAACAAGGTTTTCTAAAGACAATTATTTCAAGTTAACCTAAAGGCATTCATAAAACATTATTTGAATTAAAACTTTTACTATAGCTACCATAGTTTTAAAAACCAGACCAATCAAAAAACAGAAAAGGAGAATGGTAATTGATTTTTTGGTTCAAATTAGTGATGTCATAAATAAATAATTAATAAATTTAAATTTATAAAAATAAATAATAAGATATATAATAAATTTGTAACTAGTAATATTTAGTTTAAAAATATATTTCAAAAAATTAAAAAAAAAATAATTCACAAGACATAATAGCAAAGTTATACTAAAGTTCATTTATTATTAAATTTATATATTAATTATTATCGTATAATTACCACTTATATATTAAAAAAAAATTTATTAGATTTAAATTATATTTATGTCAATGTTTGTGCTGTATTCGTATCACTATATGGCTATGTTTTTTCCAGAAAAAAATAAATAAATAAAAAATGGCTATTAATTATTGTTTGGTTTCTTTTTTGGTTCATGCTAATGGGTGTCCTTGGAACAATTATTAATAAACCATTTCGGGAAAGTTTTTATATCACTTTTATGGGAAATTGAAAAACTGTCAAAACATTAATTTTTTTTCCCCATAAAAAATTTCTTAAAATAATTCACTAACTATTTCCCTTAAGGCATTCGTTAACATTTTCTTTTATGAATGTTAAGCAATAAGTGGCTTTAGGAGTTCACCAAAAAATAGAGGGAAATGTTAACCGACGTCCTTTAGGAGCTATTTTTTAGAAATATTTTATTTGGAAGATGATAAAACAATAAATGTTGTTAACAGCTCTTTATATTTTCCATGAAAATGATGTCAAAATTTTTCTATTATGGTTTATTAACAATTATCCTAAAAGTATCGGTTAATATGACCCAAAAATAATAACATTACTCTAGGACTCTAGGAAATTGATACTACGTTGAATAGAGAAAGAGAAAGTCAAAACATTTGGAATAGAAAAAGACGTAAAAAAACACATCCTATTAGTCTTGGCACTCAAAAGTCAACACCCCCCTTTAAATACCCCCACTTACTGCCACCAACTCACTTCTTTCTTTTTATTTGGTCTGGTTTTTAAAACCATGATGGTTTCAGTGACTACTTTCTTTAATGATCATCCAATAACTCTTCGATAGAGAGGGGAAATAAATAAATAAGAGTTCTCTAAGGCCTAATCAGAACAAATAAATAGAATAAATTCATAAATATATAAAGCTTGCTTTTTTTCATAATCATCCGAGTAAGAAGAACAACAATCTCAAAATCTACTTCAGTTCAAGAACGAAGAACAATGGGTATTTCAGTCAGGCTCAAAATCCACTACGTCATGGAATTGCCAAAGAGAAGATTTTTAGTTTTTAGGTTAGTATTAATGTCCATGACTATGTATCATTTACAATAACTATTATTCATGAATTCAAAAGTTTGTTGAAACAACTCAATAAGAAATTATATCTAGAATTTGACAGTCATTGGATCAAATCTCGATTGATCATGTTACAGATTTTGATAGATATTTAATCGATACTCAAACAATAGAAATTAACTAAGGCCTTTTAAATCAACGTTTTCAATTTATTTACTAGTTTAGTTTTGATATCCCGACAGAAACATAACCTAAGGTTCTTTTTATGTTTTTAATTTATTTAACTGTAGTGATTACCATCAAATTGTGTTGGTAGGATGATGTGCTCTCATTTTAAAATGTAGATTATAGATTGTTGATTTTACTTTTAGGATCCACTTGATGAACCCAATTAATTTAGTTGTAAATAAATTAAATTATTACTCATTCCAAATGATATAGAAAAGTTTAATTTTGAATCAAATGATGACGTGACATAATTATAATATTATTTGTTATTAATATTTTCTAATGGTGACTTATAAATGGAAAAGCACGTTTCTAAGAAATAACATTGTTAAATAGATTTCAAAAGTTTACATGGTAATATTAGTAGAAATCTCAACCAAAAAAAGAAAAAGAAAAAGAAAAAAAGTCAAAAGGTTTTGATTTCATATATATTATTCGATAAATTAGCATTGCAAAATGAATTGTATATTTGTTTATATTTGAGTAATTATATATAAACAACGTAGTAATGTTAATTTTTCATAAATTGAATCAAATATTTTATAATATCTTTTCTAATCAATTTGACCACTTATTTGCTAAAAAACTAGTAATTATATAAGCAACTAAGTCATCAAAGTTATTAAAAAAAGACACCATTATGTATACAACTAGTTGCTAACATGTGCAATGCATAGAATGTTTGATAAAAAAAATATATTTATATATAATACATATTTAATTAATAAGCATTAGTAAATAAAAAATCGAATCAAAGAATTTATAGAGAAGAAATTAAATGATTTAATTACAATTTTTTTAAATAATGTCAAACCTAATTTAATGAGAATTTTGGTAAGTATTGGGTTAATTTATCCAAAAAGGCGTTGAATTATTTAATGAATTTATAACTTGCCAAAAATCTAAAATATAGTCACAATATACAAGCTGTTTAAACAGCTTATATTGTGACTTGAAATAAGCATTTTCTTCATAGAAGAAGGAAATATCAAATTATTCATATAACTCATCAATAACTTATTAATATTAATATTTAATCAATAATATTAACAAATTTTTGTAAAGACAAAAGAATATATATTTGAATGATGATGTGGACAAGCTAAACTTGATTTATCATAATAGAAGAGATGACAGCCATTCTAAAGACACATTTTGGAATTAAAATGTTGCTACTGGTACTGGGTTGCATCTGGAAGCATGTAATGTGCCTCATTTTTGGTAATGTGATTGAGTGATTTGACACTATGCTGAGACCTATGTTTTTGCATTAGAAGCTTCAGTGGGAAACACATGAGGAATGCGAATCAAGCATAGTGTTACAGGACTTTGGCAATCAAACACCATAATACAGTAAAAAAATCTCAACCTTTCTTTTTTTGGTCACTAAATGGTCCAGTTTTGAAGGAATTATAAGTTCTTAATAACTCATACATTGTTTATTCTTAAATTAAATGAATAAATAAGGAAAATAGTAGTATTATATTTCAAATTCACAAAATACTAGCGAGAAGATAGCTCAATGATTGACACCTCATTTATCGAAGCTTGTATTGATATATTTGGCTCTGTCACCCTTGAATCATGCTCCCATTGCAAAACACTGTTTGATTCAATACTATCGTGCATAAAAAATGCAGGTTTTGAAGGTGACAGTAGAGTAGTAGAGTAGCTACTAAGCATAAGAACAACAGATGCCATAGTTGGTCTATCAGCTACATTTTCTTGAACACAAAGCAATCCAATGTAAATATATCTCATTATTTCAATTGTCAAACCAGCCTTTAATGTGGGATCTACAAGATTTGAAGCTATACCCTGTTTTCAATTTTTTCATGCTGTAAGATAATTTAAATTGACAAATTTAGTATTCCAAAGAATATTTTATTTTGTGATTTAAAAAGAAAAATATTTGTGCTACACAACTGGACTGTTTTCTTCCTTTCCTTGAAGCTCCTCATCCTTCATGCTTGCTAGAATTTTATGTATTTGCAAACTAACTATACCAGCTACACCAATAATTTGTAACTTCATGGACATTATTATTGTCATAATAATAAACCATGGTGGCTCCATAAAACTTTTCCAGGGAGTCATTAAGAAACTTAAATTAAACAATATTTCATAAAAAGAAAACTTGAATATATCAAGTTATCAACCAAAAAAAAACATACACACGCCAATAATGGAAGAGTTTTCATATTTTAAAATCGTTATGTGATAGTTCATTCTTAGTTGTTAATATAGGGAAGTGTGACCATTTTATTTTTTATTTTTATGTAGTTTCATAATCTATTTGTCATTTTTTTTTATAAAAATATTTTAAACTAAACGACAAAACTCATCCATACATAAATAATACATGAATTGTTTAGTTAACCAATAAAATGTTTAAACAATCACTAAATTTATTACTGTATTTTTTTACTAAATCACTAAATTTATAACAAAAAGTTATTATATCTTGATAACTATATATACACATATACAAACTCTATTTATTTCCTAATTATTAAATAATTAATGTAAATTTATATTATGTTTAGAGAGAGAGAGAGAGAGAGAGAGAGAGAGAGAGAGAGAGAGAGAGAGAGAGCTGTGATCTGTGTTATTGTTCAATTTTAGGCTAGGCTGATATGTGATAAAGGAATGCAAGATTTTAGTTTGGGTGTGCAAAAATATTGTTAAGAGTAAATTAAACTAGTAAAAAATATACACACACAAAATTTTCAAGTTAGGGGGTTTATTTGAAGTCACCCCTACTAATAGACACATGTCAATGGATAGCATACTCCACATCATAAAGATAATTAAAGGTATTGGTTTAAATTTTCTGTCACATGGTGGCAGTTTTCTACCTACCACTCTAAACTTATGGGATGTCTGTGCCATTAGACCCAAAAATAATAATAACAAATCTAAAAAAAAAAAAAAAAAAAGACCCAAAAATAATAATACTTACATAGCTTAGAAGGTGCTCAATGTTCCCTCCAATTTGGAATGAGTTATTCTTTTGTCCACTTATTATCTCCAAGACTAGCACATCGAAACTAATTGCATTAGATTTTACTGAGAATTGTCCATTCATTGCATACTCCAGAGACATATATCCCCTGCACATTCACAATTATTTTCAACATTATTTGTTAGGATTTTCATGTTGTTTTTGGTACAAAGTAAACATCAAGTATACTAAGTATACTTACTAGATTGTCAAAAAAAAAGTATGATACTTACTAGGTACCCATGATTCTACCTATTAAGTATGGTATGAAGGTTGCATGTTATGCTACCCATTCATTTTATGAAAAAGATTTCCCCAACTTAATAATTGCTGGGAAATCTATCCTCATAATATACGTGGAATTTTATTCCCAAAAATATCACCTATACCGCTATATATACCTGAGAACTTTAATTAGGAAGCACATCTATAAATAGTTAAATACAAGCACATAATTTCTGACTTTGTTTGTTATTTCTTTACGATAATTCAAATTTTTGTATAACAAAAATTTGGACGGATGAATGTTAAAATTTTCAAGCAGATAAATGAAAAGAGCTTCAGATTGTAGTTTCGAAAGTATAGAAATTGTGTGGAAATTAATATTTGGAAGCTTTTAGGCTTATTTGCTTCTCCATACAGCTTTGTAATAGTGTTTTTTTTTTTTTTTTAATTTGAAAAAATAAAAGATAATTGTTAATGCATACTACTTGTTGCACACACTATATACAATTTTGGTTTTGAACTAAAATCATGTCTTGAAGTCACGATTTTAGTTTTAAACTAAATTGTGTGTACCTTGTGTATAATAAAGCAATGTGTAATAAATATTGCTTTTAAAGATATAACTGCATATTCTAATAAACTTTCAGTAAGTATTTAGCAAAAAGTTACATCCTAATCTATTATGCTTTAAGCTTAAGGTGGCACTAGTACCTATTGTTGGGAAATTGCCTCAAATTCCAATTGTGACTTGGAAAGTCAATTAGGTTTCCTTGTTGAATAAGGAAAAATTAATTTGGGTTTCCTTATTGTAGAAGAAAAGACTATCCCTTGATGTGAAGTCTATTCCTTATTAAAAAGGTAATGTATTCCTAATCCAAGAGGAAATAGATTCCTTGTTAAAAAAGTAATATATTCCTAGTCCAAGAGGGAATAACAAAAGAGTATTGTAAAAAGACAATGTTACAAAGGTTTTGGTTTTGACTTTGGCCCAAGGGTCCTCCCTATAGGGAGAGGGAAAATAGAGCGTGAAACCAAGAGAGAGAAAATATATTTTCACTTGGGAGGAACGCAAGAGGAAGGAGAGTGCAAGGTATTACCGCCTTCAAGAAGATAGCCAAGGAGAGGAGAGCAAAGGGTTGCTGCCTTCAAGAAGATAGCCGAGGAGGAGAAAGCAAAGTGTTGCTGTGTCTGTGTGTGTGTGTGTGTGTGTGTGTGTGTGTGTGTGTGTGTGTGTGTGAAGAAAAAACAAGAGAGATTTTTCTTTTCGGAGTTTGTCCCATGGTTTTTTCCCTTCAAGAGAAAGGATTTTCCACATAAATATTTGTGTTCTTATGTGTGATTGCTATTTTGGATTGCTAATATTGTTGATAACATTATTTGGGTCCCAACACCTATTGTACCAGAGGTATTGTTTAATGGTGGAGAAGATACCGGTGGTGGTGGTGGTGATTGTGGATATGAGGTGTCATAGAAGGGGTAGACCTAAAAAATAAAATAACAACTAGGTGTATGAAATCTCCCTCCTTGCTTGCCGCCACCACATTGCGGAATATTTCCAAAAGCCTCAACCAAGAAATCATTGCAATTTTTCTCAGGCAAATCAAGTGTGCATTGCACAAGTGAAAATAGTGTTTGGAAGTCTGGTGTTGTTGCATTTCCCACTGCAAACTTACGAAGAGAACCACCTGCTATAGCTTGAATTCTTTTGCTATCCAACAAGTTCCCCAAGACCTGATTGAACTGATCCAAATAATTGGTTGATACACGCTAATGTCGTTATACTCACAAAAAGGAGGACTAATTTCCTTGATGTTAAATATGTCACGGAATGAGTAGCGTAACATGCAACCTTCATACCATACTATTGCTTCCTTCTGATTAGGACAAAACGGTGGGAAAAGATTTGTGGCGTTATTGAGGCAACTATGACAATTGTGTGGCTTAACATCTCCTTTACAAAGTCCAATTGAATATACTTTTTCAAGGTTTTGACCATAAAAAAATTGTAGAACCCATAGTCAATTTCAATGTTGGAAGAGAGGGAGGAGAGGAGTTGATTGAGGTTTGCTTTGTAGGTATTGTTGCTTGTGTAGTTACCATTGTCTAAACAACTATGGTGTTAGGACATATGTGAATCATGTTAGGAACATATGTCATTTAAAATTGACTAATCTTTTAACAAAACACATTTTACTTGTAATTGGGTAGATCTAGAATGTGTTTAATACTTCAAGGAACAAGAGTTCAGGTCCAAGCGTTAAAACCATGCAAATCTGTCCAAGAATCAAGTGAAGAACTGCTATATTTAAAAGCTCAACAGATAACATCTATCGAGGTTTAAAAGGGATCTTTAGCCTGATGCTCGATAGTTGCTCGATAGATAGCCTATCTATCGAGATTTACGAAAATCAATTTTTCAGATTTGATTTCATACAAATCCATGTATATTTGTTTAGGCTTTCATTTCTCACAACCTTAAACATATATAAGAATTATTTTAAGGGCTGTCACAGCTGATGCTATTGTGGCCGAAGACATATGCCTTAGTTCATCTTTCTCTTGAAGAAACTGCTGCTTTTGTACGCCATAGGGTTTTGTAACCAAGGAGCTTTGTGATCTTCATGTATTAATGAATTGAATAAATTTGCAGCCAACATCCTTCTTAAGTTGGTGGTTAGTCACGTACTTGGATTCGTACATCGATTGGTTAGTCACGTACTAGGAGCCATGCATTAAAAAGGAAAGATTGTTACTACAGAACAAGTCCAATTGGGTATTGGGGTAAGGGTTCAACTGTAGGTTGGTATAAAGTACTGGGATTTCTTTACTTGTAACCACTTGTTGTGATAATAGTGGATTTTCGGGAGTGGTGACCTTAAATTCACCTGGTGGGGTTTTGCCTTGGAGGTTTTCCCCATTTGTAAACAAATCACTATGTTAACTTTATTTTTCACTGCATATTAACTTAGTTGGTAATTTGTTTGTGTTACTATTCATATTGCATGTTAATTGAATTAATTAATTAACTTGGCTAATTAATTAGTTAATTTATCACAATGGGTCAATACATTTTTGGCCTATCAAATGGTATCAGAGCAAGCACACTCTGGTTAGGGTTAATCTTTGCTATGTGATCCATTGACCTCTGTTGTCATGGATTGAGGACAATCGTTGATTATACCTCCTTTATTTGATGGCACTAACTATGTATATTGGAAAGTACGCATGAGAGCTTTCTTGCAGTCATTGGATGAAAAAGTGTGGCAAGCTATGGAGATAGGCTAGACCAAGCCAAATGAAGCGTCAACCGATTGGGATGATGCTAAGATCAAGGTATCTAACTTCAACAGCAGGGCATTGAATGCTTTATTCAGTGCGGTCACAAATAAGGAGTTCAAGAAAATATCTTCTACCGAAACTGCGAAGGAAGCATAGACCATCCTCCAAATAACCTATGAAGGAACCAAGACTATCAAGGACTCAAAGCTTCAGAGGCTTACTACAAGCTTTGACAAGATCAAGATGGAGGAGGATGAGTCGTTTGATGAGTTCTATGCCAAGCTCAAAGACATAGTAAACTTAGCCTTCAATCTTGGGGAAACTATTCCCGAACCCAAGATTGTTAGAAAGGTGCTCAAATCTTTATCTAAGAGATTTCATGCCAAGATCACCGCAATTGAAGAATCAAAAGACATTGAAAAAATTACTTTGATAGAGTTGGTTGGCAATCTGCAGACCTATAAGTTGGGTTTGACAAGGATTGGGAAATCAAGTAAGGGAAAGAGCACGGCACTAAAGGCTAAGAGTAGTGACATAGATGAGTTTTTAGATGATGAAGATTCTAAAATGAAATCCTTTATTACAAGGCAATTTAAAAAGTTTATGAAGAATGCCGATGCTAAAGGACAAAGACCGCAAGCAGTCCAGTTCGTCTCAGTTCAAAAGCCAAGACAAAGGGAAGAAGGATGCTAGGGATAACGGTCAGTACAAAGGGAAGAAGGATGCTAGGGATAACGGTCAGTACACTATTCCCTCAATGAAGCCTAAGGTGAAATATTTCCTAGTATTTGGAAGTAAATGATATATTCTCAATGATAGGGAGAGTCAAGGGATATTTGATGCCAAGAGTGATGAAGGAATCTTTATAGGATACTCCGTAAATAGCTGAGCATATAAGGTGTACAACAAGCAGACAAAGACGGTGATGGAATCGATAAATGTAGTCATCGATGACACCATACTAGAAAAGGATGTTGGTAAGGATGGTGAAGTTCCAAGCCTTAAGAAAAATGAGAGTGATGATAACATGTCTCAAAGGGATGATGGTGAGAGACAATCATTGGAAGAGTAGTCTACTCCTACTACATCAAGAAGGGAGACTAGATCAACTCAAGGATCTTTAAGTCCACTTACGCCCCCAGAAGTTCAACTCCCAATCTCTTGTGATGAGGATCCCTCCACTTCCAAGAAACCTTCGTCAAGAGTTACTCTCAATCATTCCAAAAGCAACATAATTGGTGATTTGGATGAAGGACTCCGTTTGAGAAGAGGACCAAGCTATAATGTAAATCATGTGACATATAATTACTACCTCACTCAATTCAAACCCAAGAAAGTGGAAGAAGTCTTAAAAGATGAAAATTGGGTAGAATCCATGCACCAAGAGTTACATCAATTTGTTAGAAATTGTGTATGGGAGTTGGTACCGAGGCCCAAGGACACACATGTAATCGGTACCAAGTGAATCTTTAAGAACAAGATCGATGAAGATGGTGAAGTTGTCCGAAACAAGTCTAAATTGGTGGCTCAAGGATATATTCAAGTTGAATGCGTAGACTTTGATGAGTCATTTGCTTCCGTAGCAAGATTAGAGTTAATTCTTCTCTCTATAGCATGTATTACGAATTTCAAGCTATACCAAATGGATGTGAAGAGTGCCTTCTTGAACGGACTTTTGAACAAAGAAGTATTCGTTGAGCAACCAAAGGGGTTCCAAGATCCACATTTTCTAGACCATGTGTTAAGATTGAAGAAAGCATTATATGGGCTAAAGCAAGCACCAAAAGTGTGGTATGATCGTCTCACCTCATATCTTCTAGATCATGGTTTCAAGAGAGGTCAAGCCGATCAAACACTCTTTGTCAAACAAGATGAGTAATCTCTCCTTATTGCTCAAGTATATATGGATGACATTGTATTCGGATCAACAATTGATCACCTTACTCAAGAATTTTTAGAAGAAATGAAGAAGGAATTTGTGATGAGCATGGTGGGGGAGCTAAACTACTTCTTAGGTCTTCAAGTGAAACAACAGAAAGATGGGATATTCATTTCCCAAGAGAAATATGCCAAAAATCTCATAAAGAGATTTAGTTTAGAGTCCAAGAAGCATGCATCCACTTCAATGAGTTCCTCGGTAAAACTGGGCTTCGATCTAGCCAGTGTAGAAGTAGATCTAACACTCTATAGGAGCATGATTGGCAGTCTCCTTTACCTCACTATGAGTAGGCCGAACATAGCCTTTAGTGTCGAGGTTTGTGCACATTTTCAGGCAGCTCCCAAAAAGTCTCATCTGACATCGGTCAAAAGAATCATCTGTTATGTCAATGGTACATCCAACTATGGGATTAGGTACTCAAGAGATTCAAATGACTGCCTAGCTGGATACTCAAATGCTGATTGGGCCAAGTGTGTCGATGATAGGAAGAGCACCTCAGGAGGTTGCTTCTATCTCGAAAATAATTTGGTGTCTTGGATGAGCAAGAAACAAAATTCAGTGTCTCTATCAACGGTTGAAGCAGAATATATTGCAGTAGGGAGTTTTTGTGCTCAACTATTGTGGATGAAGAAACTACTTCATGATTATGGAATCTCTCAAGACAATATGTTCGTCTTTTGTGACAACATAGTGCCATCAATCTATCCAAAAACCTTGTTCAACATTCAAAGTCTAAACATATCGAAATTTGATATCATTTCATTTGAGACTTGGTAGAGGAGAAAATTGTGTGGTTGGAGTTTATCAACGCCGACAATCAGAAGGCAGACATCTTTATTAAACCTCTTGATCATCCATGGTTTGAATCTCTCTGTAAGACCATTGGTGTCAGTATCATCCCTTGACTCATATCTCTTGTGTGACCTTATGTTGTTCATTGGTGCATCCTTGCTATATAGGTCTCATTTGCATGATTATGTTTCTTTTTCAAGTTGTTTTCTACTTTTTTTTTCTTATCTTACTTTACATGTTCTGTTTTTATGTGTGTTGAAAAATTCAAAAACCCATAAAAAGTGAAAATCTCAAAAAGTTTGATCGCTTGTGTTATATATAACACATGTGAGTTTGGCCTAGTACTTTCGTACTAATGGCATGATGCATTTACGAGCTTAGCTTGTTATGTATGCACATTTTCTAAGTGTGAGTGACATTTAGAAATCTATGTTTTGATTGTTGTAAATAAATCTTTAAGCTTGTCATGAATAATTGGTCAATAGTTTTGATTGATCTTGATACCTGAGTAGACTTGTGTCTATATATCTCCTCACACATTTTTTTTTCTTTTTCAAGAGCTTTACAAATGTCTATCTCGAAAAGAGATATTTAGCTGAAAAAGTCATCGCACAAACTAGTATTTGACTAAGAAAAAGGGAAAGCAATTTGCATTAAAATGTATGATGCCAAATCCAAAGGCTCAATTGTCAAAGTTATCTCAAAATGTTTATGGCATTGCTTCTCAAAAATTTGAGTTGTTTTTTATCAAAAGTTTGTAAAATGGAAGTACAATAAAAAGCTTTCAATCAATTGTAATCACATTAGAGAGGGGTTATATATGTTCATTTCTACAAGTGAGATAGGTCACTTGACTTTGTACTAGTCGTGTATGACTTGATTGAATTGATCATTGAAGCTTCATACTAGACTATAGACTAGTTCATACTTGATTCACACACACAACACACAAGACTAATGTTCAACGAATGCTTATTCCATTTGTGTGATTGCACGTGTTCAAATGTGATGTGTATACTCAATTGCTTGTCGATCAAACCCAAAAAGATTTTGAGTATTTTATATATTTTTGAAAGTGTTTTTATACTTTTGTGTGTTTAGAGTTTTTGTATATATTGCCTATTTCTTGCTTTTACTAAAAAATTGTTCAGAGGCATTTTCGCGAGAAGCTCACGAGTTAGCTCTCCCCGCGAAAATGAGGATGGCAAAAATTAGAAAATACTGAATTTCAGATTGAAACTTTCGTGACTATCTCGCAAGAAACAGCAACCCACGAAACAGTTTATATGCTTCAGTGGCATTTTCAAAAGTAACTTCGTGAGAAGCTTACTTGTGAAAAGCGCATGTTTTCAGTTTGTAAAGGCAAACAATGACAGTTTTTCAAAAATTTATGTTTTGCCTCTGCCGAGCCTCTCTCAACCCAAAACGCATTTTTCTCTCAAAAGCCCACCAAAATCTCAAGATCAATCACTTCTAAGACTTCTCTAAGGTATGTTTCAACGTATTTTTACTTTTGATTCCTTAGATTAAGGTTTAGATTCTAAGATTTCTAGAGTTGGGTTATTTTTGAAAGGGTTGGGGAAAACTTATTTTTCTTGCAAAATTTTTTTATTTTCTTGATTGGGCTGTGTCCCATTTTGTTTGGTTGTACGTGTGTTGGCCCCAGGTGGCATTTTGACATGTATTTAGGCAAGTTTTCATCATGTTCATGCATTGTTTCACATGTTAATGGTGTGTATGCATACTAGTGTTTGACAAAATGCCCAAATGGCATTTTGTTGTTGTTTTGGACTCTGATGAGTACCAAACTTTAGGGATTACTATGATTATGCATGTTTATCATTTTTTGATATTTGGTTGTGTGTTTTACATACTTTGACCCAAGTGTGCTTAGTCATACTTTGATCATGCATCACATATGCACACACTTGATTACTTGACATGTTTTGCACTTTACTCATGCTAGATAAGTTTTGTTACACGTTTAGCACTTAAAAAATTGTCTTGTGATATTAGTTTTATGTTTTTATGTTCCTTTTAGGACTTTTGTTGTTTAGTTTATGGACTAACTTGTATTTAATCAAGTTTGTTTCCTTGTTTTTGTTTTTGTCCTTGTTTCTTTGTGCCTGTGACTATTTTTTTGCAGATGTCTCCTCATAAGAGTGTAGCCAAAAAGAAGTCCTCTAAGCGTCAACACACTTCCTCGGATGCATTCCGAAGCGATGATGCAAACATGGACTATAATGATTACTACAAAAGGGCCTCGATCATCTTGGAAAGGACAGTGGAGTTAGAGTCCCTAGAACACACTTTCATCCCTGAAGTGTTTAAGGAAAGGACGTGAACAAAGTTGCTGAACCCAATGGGGAATGTCCATGCTGAAATCATTAGGGAATTCTTCTCCAATGCCATTGTGGAAGGGGATCGTATAGGTTGTTGGTTGAGAAGGAGGGAGTTCTATGTCACAAGGGACTCCATTCAAGAGATTTTGGAGATTCATCCAACAACTCCATACACATCCCTTCAGTATGATGAGAGACCTGTTATGGACATCTTTGGAGGTGAAACTAACAAGAAGGCATTGTAGACCATTCGATTCACCCCGGAGGTGAGAACATTGGCCTATATCATGATCTTCAACCTTTACCAGGTGAAGAATTTGACTAACTTGTCAACACCATGGGCCATTTTTCTTCTTGATCTCGTCACTCAAAAGGAGATCGACATTTGCAATCACATCTACTACATCTTCACCAAGTGCATCACAAAGA
The DNA here is from genome assembly GCF_932294415.1 of Quercus robur. NCBI lineage: Eukaryota > Viridiplantae > Streptophyta > Magnoliopsida > Fagales > Fagaceae > Quercus > Quercus robur. The sequence goes on along the minus strand of NC_065543.1, from coordinate 13,279,641 downwards.
GAAATTCGAGGATAATCTTACCATTTCCAAGTCTCATCATGGCTTTTATCGCAAGGGCAAAGGTGAAGATTCCTAGTGGTCTTCCCGTGATGCCAAGGGATTATCCAATCAGTGCTTAAACAATGACCCGAAGCAAGGCCCATATCCCCAGACCATCTGTTCACTTCTCAAATCCTAAGGGACAATGTTGAGGAAGAAGGTGGGGACACGGAAGAAGAGATAGAGAGGTTCACATTAACTCTGGAGGACACTACACAACCCTCTTCTGAAGCATGTGCACAGGCACCCAATCATTTTGATCATCTCATTGCAAGGGTTGACCAAATGTATGGTATGCTAGAATCATACATGCAACATTCCTTGACTCAATTCACCTACATCCAAGGTCAGATCACTGCTCTCTCATCTCAAATCAATGACATGAATAGGGACCAGCAATAGCAAAAGGATTCAAATTCGGAATCCGAGCAGTTCTAGCCTCTTTGGCCAGTCTAGTAAAAAATGGAGAGTAGTTTGAGGGGGAGTAGCATAGCTTGAGGGGGAGCATAAAGTAGCATATCATAGAGCATTGGTTCATTTTAGTGGTTTAGTAGTTTTTTTTTTTTTTTTTTAGTTTACTTTTTAAAGTTTTTATAACTTATGGATATTTACATTGCTTTCTTTTAAAGCTTTAAAGTACTTTAGTTTAAATTTCAATTTATCTTTAGTACTATTTGTGTATCTTGGTTTCTATAACCTTCTTGATGCTTATTGATTTATATCACTTTTAGCTTTAGTTTCTTCAATGCATCATGCTTGTTGGACATGCAGTTAATTTTAACATTGCTCTTAATTGCATTGCGTGTCCGAATGATCATTTACTAGTTAAATATTCATTGTAGTCATTCCTTAATGATTGTTCATGTTTGATCAAGTTGTGCTTCATAGATTACATCTTGCTATTATCTTGATCACATTTTACTTGTTCCTATACGTACTTTGTGTTCAACTTGTCATGAGCTTAATGCGAGTTTTGTTTATGTGCGAGTGTTTTAGGATACAGATGTATATGGTGCAAGTGCTTCACAGCTTCTAGAATTAGGTATGTTCCCAAACTCACGTTTAAGTCTAGAGTCTGTTTAGGGATTTTGTCACGGAAGAGCCAAAGGGGTTCGATTGTAAAGTTGTTATTTACAACTATTTTGTGTTAGCTTTAATTCTATGCCAAATTTGATTGTAATTTTATTCAATCATTTTTCTCTGTATTTATGTGGGTTTTTTTTATTATAAGGGTTGAGTGTGAGAAAGTGTGAAGACTTAAGCTTAAAACGAAGTACAAGTGGATTTTACGAGAAGCTTGTGAGAAGCTAACCCGTGAAATAGCTACATGTTGAGCCCATGACTGGAATGCAAAGAGTCATGACAGCGTGGAGTTTTCATGAGTGTCTTGTGGGTAAGGCCTTCCCATGAAATACTAGCGAAACATTCCGTTTGGCTAATTTGTAATGTTTGTTTTACCAAGTTTTTATCCACACTATATATACCCTCATTACTCACATATTGTAAGGAGTATTTTTCAAAGAGAAAACCCCAGCATACACACTTGAGAGTTAGAGATTGTTATACCCACAATCATCTGCATATATTCTTGTGGTTTTCCTCTACTCTTACCTCTCCATCTCTAAATTCTTGTGAGGTTGATAGCCCAAACACTTACCACACCCAATCTAAGTGTCAAGTGAGGTTTTGGTGCTATTGGAAAGTATTGGAAGAAGCCAATCGTTGACAGATGCAATCGGGCTGAATTGCGGGAGTCAGGAAACTAGAGAAGACAAGATTTCGAGAAGCCAGTTGGTAGCAAGAGCTTGGAGGGCTCAAGTACATGGGGTAGGCTAGGCTTGGAGGGTCTTTTGTTATTCATGTACTCCAACTTATTCTCTAACGGATCAATTTACTGCTTGGAGGGCGGCAGAGAGGTTTTTCGCCGAGTTCTTCTATTTCCTCTTCGATAACATGTCTCGGTATTATCTTGTGTTTGTATCCTTCTTCCCTACTCTTTCAGCTTTTCTTTTATTGTTGTTATTGGATGAATATGGCTTAGAGTAGTTTTATTGGTTGTTTGCATGCATTTACTCTTATTCTGTACTTAGTTTAAGTTAGAGGTAAAAGCAGTTGAGCTGTAATTTTTATTGGGGGTCTAAAGAAACTCTTGTGTTTTCACACAACTTCGAGCTTTCAGAGACCATGGTAGGCGTGTTGAAGCAACTCTTAGTAAATCACTTCCATTACCATTGGGGGCCACTGGAGGTTGAAGCTAAGGCATTGGAGGATAGCTTACTATTTGCTTGGGATGTGAGAGTTCGGGATGTTCTATTTGAATGCGACTCCAAGATTGTCAATGATGCTATGACTGGATGTTGTGATCCTCCTTCGATAATAAGCAACATAACTGAAGGTATTCGACACAAATTGCAAGATTTTCGACAAGCACAAGTATCACCTATTTATCGACAAGGTAATTGCCCTACCCATTTATTAGCACAATATGCTAGGCATATCATTGATTATGTAACCTGGATAGAGTAAACACCTCTTATCAAAATATATATATATATATATATATATATATATATATATATATATATATATATATATATATATATAATGCAAGTATTCTTTTCTTTTCTTTTTTGATAAAATATAAGCGAGTATTCAGGTCTTTGTTATTGAATGAGATTATTTTGTTTACCCTTATTCCACATTGTTTTATCTTACTCATTATGTTTGGATTTCGTTATCAAATATTAATTTAATTTGTCGATTTATTCAGCAAAAGAATTTAATTTGTTGGTTTTTAGTCCAACTCTTGCATTTAAAAAAACTAATCTCTTCTAATTATTAGAATATCAAATATGTTAGGGGGACTCTTGAGTAGTTAATATATATTATAGAGACACACTTAATCCAAAAATGCCTAAGCCTAATGGGAATAAGCTCAACTATATTATATTAATTACTCATTCTTCTGTTTCTCAAAAAACATTACTCATTCTTCTTAGGGTAAATTATAAAGTTGATCCCTATCCTTTACATTATATTTCAATTTAGTTCCTAACATTTCAATTGTATCAATTTGTTCCCTAACTTTTTCAATATCATGTCAATTTAGTCCCTACTGTTATTATTGGATGGAAAAATCTTATGTGTCAAATGGAACCATAAAAAATTAATATTTATCATGCCTCACATCAACTGCTAATTGTATCACCATCCACCACATCAAATTTTTAAAAATAAAACCCAAATTAAAATTTAAATACTTGAAATCAGTATCATCTCACTAAAATCCCTAATACACACACTCTCTCTCTCTCTCTCTCGTTAAGAAGTCCTTTGGGTTGGTTTTGGGTTTGATAGGTCTAAAGATTTTTCAGATTTGTTAAGGTTCTTTCCCAATTCAATGTTTTTTCTTGTAGAATTAGAATTGGGAGCAACCTTCTATTTATGAAAGAAAATATTTTGCAAAGATCCAATTGTTATTGGTGAAGAAATCACGGCCTTTTCATGGTTCTGTTTTGGCTTTCCGTTCTCTTTGTTCTAATGCCTATTTCATGTGCATTTGGCTCCAACTTAAAAAGTTAGCTTATTTTATTATTCAGCTTATTTTTGCTACTATTTATGGCCCCACTGCACTTTTAATACTATTCATAGGTCTCACTGCATTATTTCAGCTAACTTTTACCTTCATCTACAGTACTTTCAGCAAAAAGTTTTTAGTTTTAACAAAATAAGTGGATTCCAAACAGCCCCTTCTTATTCATTATTTTTCAAATAAAAGATCTTCCCTAATTCTATACAAAAACACATCTGAAATTTAATGAGGAGCCATGAGGTGTGGAAATTTTATTGGGTTCTATTTCTTTGAGCAGAAAATTCAAACTTTTGAGGGTTTTGATCCTATTGTCCTTTTTCACTTGCTCTTGCTATTTTTCAATTTAGAGGCTCTTCTGGGAAAAAACCTAGGTGAAATTTTAATAAAAAGAGCCATGAGATTACCAATAATATCAACCTTTTACGGTTTTTTTGCCTCTATTCTCCTTTTTCTCTTGCTCTTTTCTTGTTGATTTTTTTTCCAATTCAGAGGCTCTTATCCTAGCGAGCTATACATGAAACAAACCTAGAAACACAAAAATTAAGAAGTACTTTGTGCGTTGATTTGGGTTTTAGATGTTTAGTTTTTTAAGTAGATCATGGTGGTTACCAATTATAAGTAGTTTTAGATGTGTTTGGTAGCCAAGAAAATGAAAGAAATATATATATATATATATATATATATATATATTGCAAGTTGATTTTTTTTTTTTTGGGTAAAGAGATGGAAATGATATTGACTAGGACTAACGAGGGAGAAATATATTTTAGTGAGATTTTTTTTTTTTTTTTTGAGAATCATATTTTAGTGAGATGATACTGTGTGTGATGATGCCAAAAATACCATCAGTGAGCCACACGGTCCTCGCACGCCCCAAATAGCACCTGCACAGCGAAAAGAAACTACCTAACAGAGAGTACCGGTGTGGTACTGGCCAAATGCCCTCCGAAGGTCAAGTCAGAACTATTCTCACTACTCTTGAGTGCTAGAGAAGGTAAATTATTCATACCTTCGTTCGTGAGGGTGCGTGGGCTTTTATAGTAGTATGGGTTGATCCCTTTTTCTTAGAGTAGAAGTCTTTTCCTTATAGGAGTCTCCTTAGATGTATTTTGCGGGATCCTTTCCATATAGGAATCCTTCTTAGGTTTCACAAAACATGGAGAGCAAGTCATTTACTTATACACGCAAACGTGATTAGCAAGCATTCTTTGACTAGTGCCTTTCAGTCTATATGGCGCCTTCGGTCTAAATACCGTCAGTTTCAGGACTCCCTTCAGCTTTATAACCTCGTTGGCCTATGGAACCCTTCACTTCTTAGCACCGTCAGCTGTTCAACAAAGGCTGACGGCCCAATAGGTACCGTCACCCTTATCTCTCATTTGACTATTCTTTTATCCTTATCAGTTGCCCCCTACTCCATACCTTCGTCATTTTTTATACTGACGAGTTATGGAGTTAATGTCTCAGTTGATTGTGTTATTTTTTAAAGAGGCGAGAATATTGTTCACTTGAGTCTCCTCGAGCCGCCGTGCACTTAATGCTTTGGACAGGTGGCTTGTTTTTATTGGCTTTGCTCCTGACGAGGGCGTCGCTTCGTCTTCCGCACCCTTTTACCCCATATATAAACAGCACCTCCTTCTCATTTTCTTCTATTTCATTCCTGTTGATCTTTGAGAGAGAGATACCGTCGCCTTTTTTCGTCAGCTCAATCTTTAATTCCGTCAGCTTACCCTTGAAGTCGTCCAGAAGGTTATCTTATCAGTAAGTTCCATCTCCTCTTCTTTTTTATTTTTGCCTATTTCATTAGTGAGGACGTCAGCCTAGGTACTTAGATTGGATCCGTCACTTGTAGGTAGTCAAATGTCAAGTGACGCATCATGTGAGGAGTCGTCAATCCGAGAAGGAGTGGGCTACGACGAGGCCTTTGGTTCTGGTAATGAGTCAGAGGACTTTTCCCTTTCGTCAAAGAGAGAGAGACGTCGGCCTGATCTCCTAACGGCGATGAGAGTTTCGTTGAGGGAGACAAGGATGAGGAAAGAGGGGATGGAAATGACAGGGATGACATAGACGTTGATGGAGACGATAGTGACGGAGATGAGGGATCCAGTGAAGGAACCTCAGAGGGTCCCGGAGATAACCGTCCCTTCATTCTCCCTGAGGATTGGGCCGTCAACAAATTTTTGCCTATGATGAGTGGTAAGGTTTTTAGGGAGTTGCGCATTCATTACTAAATCCCAGACCATGTCCCGATCCATCTCCCTAGAGAGAATGAGAGGTGTTACTCTGGAAGGACCGTTGACGTTGGCATGTATGATGCCATGTTTGCTGCGGGCCTGAGGTTACCGTTGACAGCCCTACACCGTCAACTTGCTGACTTCCTGGGCTTATCCGTCACCCAAATTGCCCCAAATGCCTGGAGGACTTTCATAGGAGCTGAAATCCTGTGGGGCAGTCTAAGTGGAGAACACCGTCAGCTTACCTTAGACGAATTTTTTTACTGCTATAGGCCCTACCATATTGCCTCCTCTAAGGGGACATACCATTTCAATGCCAGGGAAAAAAGTTTAAGGCTTCTGTCAGATATGCCAGATTCCAATAGGAACTGGAAAAGTAGGTATTTTTTCGTTGAAGGGACGGATTGGGTTTGCCGTCAGGAGGAGTGGGTGACGATGCCCCGTGGTTACTTTGACAACACTTGGGCTTTTGTCAGGGACTCAAGTTGATCTTGTCAACTATGTTCCTTCTGTTTTTGAAATGACGCTACTAACACTTCTTTTTCCTTTTCAGCTCATACCCGTCCCCACATAATCGGCGAACAGGAAGAGTTCATCCACCGGGTTCTAGAAATCCCTTTGGAGGATCGTAAGTGTAGGGATTTGATCACCCTCGACACCATTCATTTATACTGTGGGGGTCCCGAACTGTCAGCTGAAGCTCGAAGGTTGGACGAGTTTGCACGTCGACGTGAGTAGATTTTTTATTGACTCCGTCATTTTTATTCCTTCGTCTCTTGCTCTAACTGTCTTCTTTGTATTGTAGAGATGGAATCCGCAAAACAAAGGATAAGGGCTGCCGCAGCTCGTCAGAACGAAGAAAGGAGGGCAAAGGAGACAGAGGGGGAGGCCTCGTCAACCCCCAAGGCCGTCACTAAGGTGGCGAAGAGGAAGCCCGACGGGAGTGATAGCCGTCCCTCAAAAAAGGCTGCCGTCACTCTTGGAGACGAAGCAGTGAAGGAAAAATCCCCTCCGAAGCCAAGCCACGGTGCGGGCAAAGGGGTAATGACTTCTACTGGTCTCGTCAGCGAGGGTCCCTGCCACCTCCTGACCCATAAGGACTACGCCGTGGGGGAGGTTGAGTCTCTAATAAAACCGACAGACATAGAGCCTTGTGATAAGGTGGGGACGGAGGATTTAAGGGCGTCAGCCCTTTTTGATATCACCAGGGTATGCTTACTACTATTTTGGTTGAACTTATTTTATTTTGTTTTGGTAGACTTTGACTGACGGCTATGTTTTTTTCTTAGGCCTTGGTGCGCATCAAGGCCCTTTAAGACCGTTGCGTTGCGAAGGAGGGAGTCGTCACCTGAGTTCGGAAACACAACACAAATCTGATGAACCAACAGGCTCAGTACAAGGACGCCATCCGTACCCTGAACCTGGAGCTGAAGGAAGTTAGAGAGAAGTTGGTGGAGGTCAGTCGTCAGAATGACAAGCTCCAGGAGGAAGTGACGGATCTGGGCCAAAAGTTGCAGATGGCGGGGGCTAACGCGATCAGAGACTTTAAAGCGACGCAATCTTTCATTGACTCATGTGCCGGGTATTATGGTACTGGGTTCAATGATTGCCTTCAGCAGGTCGCGTCGGCCTTCCCGGAGTTGGGCTTGTCTGGGATTACCATGAATGATGGAGATGACGGCTCTCTTCTACCTAATCCTACTCCGGAGCCTGACAGCAGTGTGGTCCTAACTCAACCAGCTGTAAACCCTTGTACTTCCAATTCTCCAGCTGTGATTGTGGATGTTGAAGACCAGCAAGCTAACGGCAATCCTTCTGACGCTCCTGCTTCTTAGTTTTTCTTTGCATTTTAACCTTGTATTTATTTTGCAAACAATTGTTGTATTTGAATTACTTGTGTGTATATGTTTATTTCCGTCGCTTTCATATCTCTTAATCATTGATTGCACCATATGAAGTCTTGGTAATCGTTCTCGTCTGTTTGGGAACCCGTCAGTTTTTGAACTGTTGGAAGAGTCCGTCGGTATGACTAACGTGTATATTCTTCTTACCTCGTCGGTTTTACAGGTTTTTGTTGGATTTTCGGCCTTGTTCATTATTTTTCAAGGTCCGTCAGCTTAGTGGCATTGTCCAAGTATTGGTTCCGTCTGCTGGAGCCCGTTGGTTTGTAGCTTCGCCCGTTAGTTGCACTGTTTTATGGCCGTCAATTTCCTAATTTTTAGCCATCTTACGGGCTTAGTGTAAATATGTTGGCTCAATCTATTTGGTGAAGCCGTTAGTTTTTTGGTTTTAGTTTGTTATGGGCTTGATGAATTTTTCACCTTTGTAAGCTGTGGGTTTTTGAACCTTGTCTGTATGGTGATAGCCTCACCCCTTAGGACCGTCACCTTTTTAGTTTTGGTCTTGATGACCTTGTCATCTTTGTAGGTCCGTTGGTTATAGGACCTTGTCCACATGATGGTAGCTTCACCTATGGGATCATAAGCTTTTTAGCCTTAGCCTTGATGTCCTTGTCATCTTTGTAGGTCCGTTGGTTATAGGACCTCGTCCACATGATGATAGCTTCACCTATGGGACTGTCAACTTTTTAGTCCGTGTGTAATGGACTTTGTCGTTTTGGTTGTTCACTTTTGTGAACTTAGTCACCCACTTCTATGCACTTTAAATCGTAGATTTCTAGAATAGATACTTCAGCAATTTTGAGTAAACTCCTCTTATTGTCATGCATTTATAAATAAAAGTAATTCTAAAACCAAACCCTGCCTTTTGGGCTTAAAACAAAAAGGAGGTATTGTTGCAAAAAACTAAAGTAAATGATAAATCTGAGGAGTAAGACTAAAATTTGCTGGAATGTAAATAAAAAGGGTTGGTCTTCATGCTGCCGCTCCTATTGGTAATACTTTCATAGGTGCTCGGTGTTCCATGGGTGTGGCAGTTTCTGTCCTTCCAACGTCTTTAGGTGGTAAGTGCCTTTCCTCTGCCACGACGTAACTCGGTAAGGTCCTTCCCAATTGGGGTCGAGTTTCCCTTGGGTAGGGTCCCTAGCGGCGCCCATGACCTTTCTAAGAACAAGGTCTCCAACTTGGAAGTCTCTGTGTCGGATCCGAAAGTTGTAGTGTTTGGCCATGCGGTCCTAGTACCTAGCGACCCTTTGTTCTGCTGCTGCTCTGATCTCGTCCACTAGGTCGAGTTGTAGTCGCATAGCTTCATCGTTTTTGTTCTCATCGTGGTTGTGCACCCTAAAGCTTGTGAGCCCAACTTCGGCCGGGATGACCGCTTCGGCTCCGTACATCAGTCGGAACGGTGTCTCTCCTGTGGGTGTCCTTGTCGTCGTCTTATATGCCCATAGTATGCTTGGCAATTCTTCGGGCCATATACCCTTTGCCCCCTTGAGCCGAGTCTTGATAATCTTGAGCAAGGATCGGTTCGTGACTTCGACCTGGCCATTTGCTTGAAGGTGGGCGGAGGAGGAATAGTGGTTCTTTATTCCTAACTATGAGCAAAAATCCCGAAAGGGGTCGTTGTCGAATTACCTCCCATTGTCCGAGACAAAGACTCTAGGAATGCCAAACCTGCATATGATGCATCTCCAGACAAAGTTTCGCACGTTCTTCTCTATAATTGTGGCCAGAGTTTCAGCTTCCACCCATTTTATGAAATAGTCAATATCCACCACCAGGAACTTCAGCTGTCGAACTACTGTAAGGAATGGTCCCATAATGTCTATTCCCCATTGTGCGAACAGCCATGGGGCCGTCATCGGAGTCAACTCTTCGGTTGGTTGTCTAATAATATTGCTGAACCTTTGGCATGTGTCACAGGTCCTGACATAGGCTTCGGCGTCCTTCTGCATGGTGGGCCAATAGTAGCCCGCTCGTATAAGCTTGTGTACCAATGATCTAGACCCTGAATGGTTTCCGCAGATTCCTTCATGTACCTCCCTCATGACGTAGTCTACCTCTTCCGCACCCAAGCATCTCAAATATGGTCGGGAGAAGCCTCTTTTGTACAAGACGTCTTTTATTAGGACGAACCTCGCTGCCTGGACCTTAAGTTTCCTTGCGGCCTCCTTTTCGTTTGGTAAGACCCCATCTTTCAAGTACGAAACTAATGGCGCGGTCCAACTACTGTCGGAGCATATTTCTTGCACGTTGCTGGGATCTATTAGCTGAGAAAGTTGAATGAAAGAGAGTACATTACCAGGGATGACCATTTGTTCTGCTGAAGCGGCCTTTGCGAGGCAGTCGGCTCGCTCGTTTTCTCCTCTGGGGATTTGGACGACTTTGGCTTCTAGGTCATCCACTCTCGCCCTTACTTCATCAAGGTACTTTTTCATCCTTTCGCCTTTGCACTCGTAGTCTCCATTTATTTGGTTAGTGATGACCTGAGAGTCGCAGTAGATGACTACCCTCGCGGCTCCTGCTACTTTGGCGAGGTCGAGTCCTGCTATCAGCGCTTCATACTCTGATTCATTGTTGGTAGCGGGGAAGTCAAGACGGACCATACATTCAGTGGTGTCTCCTTCGGCCGATAGTAGCACAATGCCGACCCTTCCGGCTTGTCTGTTGGACGACCCGTCCGTATATATGCTCCAATGAGGGGACTCTTCTGCCCCCTTGTCTACGTCATGAGTGAATTCAGCTATGAAGTCTGCGACGATCTGTCCCTTGATGGTGGTCCGTGGGCGGTACTGAATATCAAACTCGCTCAATTCTATAGCCCATAACGCCAATCAACCTACAGCCTCCGGATTGCTCATTGCCCGTCGTAAGGGCTTGTTAGTCAGGATGTTCACCGTATGAGCTTGAAAGTACGGTTTGAGCTTGCAGGCTGCCGTAACTAACGCAAAGGCAAGTTTTTCCATGGGCGGGTATCTTTCTTCAGCACTGCGAAGCGCTCGGCTTGCATAGTACACGGGTTTTTGTACTTTCTCTTCTTCTCTAACTAAGGCAACACTAACGGCTGTGGGGGAGACGGCTAGATAGAGAAAAAGCTCTTCTCCTGGCTGCGACGGGCTCAGCAGTGGTGGGGAGGAAAGGTAAGCCTTCAATTCTTCGAATGCTTGCTGGCATTCAGCAGTCCACTTGAAGGATTTCTTTAGTGTTCGGAAGAAGGGTAAACATTTGTCCGTTGCCCTTGACACGAACCTATTCAGTGCCGCTATTTTTCCGTTGAGGCTTTGCACCTCCTTCACATTTCTTGGTGGTGTCATCTCCATAATGGCCCGGATCTTGTCCAGGTTCGCCTCGATTCCCCTTTGGGACACCATGAATCCTAAGAATTTTCTTGCCGTTACTTTAAATGCACATTTTCCTGGATTGAGCTTCATGTTATAGGAGCGAAGTGTGTCGAACGTTTCTTTGAGATCTGTCAGATGATCTTCCTCTCTCCGGCTCTTTACTAGCATGTCGTCAACGTAGACCTGGACATTCCTCCCAATCTGTTGTGCGAACATTTTGTTCATAAGTCTTTGGTACGTTGCGCCTGCGTTCTTCAAGCCGAAGGGCATCACTTTGTAACAGAAGAGGCCCTGGCTAGTTACAAAAGAAGTTTTTTTATGATCAGCTTCGTGCATTCGGATTTGGTTGTACCCTGAGAAACCGTCCATGAAGCTCAGCAACTGGTTTCGGGCCGTTGAGTCTACTAGGACATCGACCCTCAGGAGGGGGTAGCTATCTTTAGGGCAGGCCTTGTTAAGGTCGGTGAAGTCCACACACATCCGCCATTTCCCACTCGCTTTTTTTACCATTACTACGTTTGCTAGCCAGTCGAGATAGTATACTTCCCTAATGAAGCTCGCTTCCTATAGCTTTCGGATTTCTTCTGCTATGGCTCGGTCTCGTTCGAGGGTGAACACTCTCTTCTTTTATCAGATAGGTGGAAAGGCGGGCGATACATTCAACCGGTGCACCATGACTAAAGGATCTATTCCTGGCATATCTTCATGACCCCAGGCGAATACATCTCGATTGCCTCTAAGGAAGGTTATGAGCTCCTGACGAATCGCGGGGTTAGCGAGTGTTCCAATTTTGGTCGTTCGGCCAGGATCGGAACTGTCAAGGGGTATCTCTTCTAATTTCTCTACTGGCTCCGTTACCGTCCGGGGCTCTTCTATGCTTAAAGCCTGAACCTGATCTTCCATTTCCATCATGGCTACGTAGCATTCGCGTGCGGCCATCTGACTTCCGCGCAGCTCCCCTACTCCGTAGTCAGTTAGGAACTTAATCATCAGGTGGTAGGTGGAAGTTACCGCCTTCCATGAATTAAGCGTGGCTCGTCTAAGGATAGCGTTGTAGGCAGACGAGCAATCGACCACCAAGAATGTCACGTCCTTGATTATCTGCTGAGGGTAATCGCCTACTATTACGGACAATGTGACCGCGCCCAGGGGGAATACTCGGCTCCCTCCGAAGCCAACGAGCGGGGCATTTATCGGAATCAATCGCTCCCTGTCAATCCTCATCTGCTAGAATGCTGGGTAGTATAAAATATTTGCTGAACTGCAATTTTCGACCAGCACTCGGTGCAGGTTGTAGTCTTCCACCCGTAAGCTGACGACTAGCCCATCATCATGTGAATGGTGAAGGCGTCGTGCGTCCTCTTCTGAGAACCCGATTATATGGCCTTCTCTTCGTGCTATCTTCAGCACGACTCCCGTCAACTGAACATTTTGTACCATCCGAAGGTAGGTCTTGCGGGCTTTCTTGGATGACCCGGCGATAGCCTTTCCCCCTACGATCATCCTTATGTCCCCTATCGGGGGCCTCGGTCGCTCATTATCTCATCGAGGGTGTTGGTCTTGTGCGGGTGGATCCGTTTTCTCCTTGCTATCGAACTTCTGCAATTTTCCTTATCTGATAAGGGCCTCAATCTACTGCTTAAGGTCATAGCAATCAACCGTATCGTGACCATGGTCACGGTGGAAACGATAATACTTATCCCTGGAACGTTTGTTGGGATCACTCTTTAGCTTTCCTGGGAACGTCAGAGCCTCCTCATCCTTGATTTGCATAAGGACTTGATCTATCGGGGTTGTCAACGGAGTGAAGCTCGTGAATCTTCCTCCCGGGGGCTTAGGGCGCCTCTCATCCCTTTGGTCTCCTGTTCTTGCGTTCTTTCAGCCTTGGTCCTACCAAGTGTCTTCTTGCCTCTCTCTTTTCCTGGGCCTCTCTTCTTGGGCTAACAGCGCGTCTTCAGCGTTCATATACTTTGTGGCACGATAAAGTACTTCCGACATGGTCTTTGGGTCGATTTTGTATAGGGAGAATAAAAACTTACCCTTCTTCAAGCCATTCGTGAATGCCGCAACAAGTATCTTATCATCGGCTTCGTCGATCGAGAGTGCCTCCTTGTTGAATCGGGATATGTAGGCTCTTAAAGTTTCATCCTCTCGCTGCTTCATACTCATCAAGCAAGCCGTAGACTTCTTGTACCGATGGCCTCCGATGAAGTGTGCGGTAAATTGAGTACTGAGTTCTTTGAAGGTGCTAATGGAGTTCGGTGTCAGTCAGCTGAACCAAATTCTCGCTGCGCCCTTCAGCATCGTAGGGAAGGCCCTACATATGATTGCGTCTGCTACTCCTTGAAGGTGCATTAGGGTCTTAAAGGTCTCCAGGTGGTCCAGAGGGTCCCTGACCCCGTCATAACTGTCTATCTGTGGCATGCGGAACTTACTCAGTAGGGGGTAGGAGTTGATGGTGGCGGTGAACGGCGAGTCAGTCCGGTTGACGAGGTCGTCAAGATCGCTTGACACTCGCCCCTTGAGAGCGTTCATCATAACCTCCATTTGTTCCTTCATGGCCTGCATCTCTGCGATAATAGGTGGCGGAGCTGTTTCTGCGAGGGAAGGGAGGCTCACATTCTGTCGCTCCGGTTTGCTTGGGGCGTTGCTGGCCTGAGGTCCCTCCTAGTTTCTTTTGTCGGCGCTGGTTCCTTCTTAATCAGCTCCTTGGTTGTCTGGTGCTGCGTTTTTTTGGCGTAGCTGCTCTTCCAGGTCACGGTTTTGTCGGGTGAGTCGTTCCACGGCCGCGGCGAGAGTCTTGACTTGCTTCTCGAGGGTGGTCGTGGGTGGTTCTTCTTGAATGTCGTTCGTGGTTGCCATTGAGCGGGTGAGCACCATGCGACTTTTGTCCGGGAAGCGGTAATATGATACTACATGTTTCCCACAGACGGCGCCAACTGATAATGCCAAAAATACCACCAGTGAGCCACACTGTCCTTGCACACCCCAAATAGCACCTGCACAGCGAAAAGAAACTACCTAATAGAGAGTACCGGTGTGGTACTGGCCAAATGCCCTCCGAAGGTCAAGTTAGAACTATTCTCACTACTCTTGAGTGCTAGAGAGGATAATTGTTCGCACCTTCGTTCGTGAAGGTGCGTGGGCTTTTATAATAGTATGGGTTGATCCCTTTTTCTTGGAGTAGAAGTCTTTTCTTTATAGGAGTCTCCTTAGGCGTATTTTGCGGGATCCTTTCCATATAGGAATCCCTCTTAGGTTTCACGAAACGTGGAGAGCAAGTCATTTACTTATACACGCAAACGTGGTTAGCAAGCATTCTTTGACTAGTGCCATCAGTCTATGTGGCGCCTTCGGTCTAAATACCGTCAGCTTCAGGACTTCCTTCAGCTTTATAACCCCGTCAGCCTATGGAACCCTTCACTTCTTAGCACCGTCAGCTATTCAACAAAGGCTGACGGCCCAATAGGTACCGTCACCCTTATCTCTCATTTGACCATTCTTTTATCCTTATTAGTGTGCATATTTTAATTTGGATTTTTTTATTATAAAATAATCTAATGTGGCGATGCAGTTGGCAGTTGATGTGGCAGGGAAAATAATTTTTTATTATTCCATTTGACATGTCATTTTTTTTCCATCAAAGAGTTAACGGCAAAAATTAAATTGACATAACACTAAAAATGTTAGAGGCCAAATTGACACAATTAAAAGATTTGGAACCAAATTGAGATATGTGGTAAAAGATAGGAACCAACTTTGCAATTTACACTTCTTCTTATCATTATTAATGTAGGACTTCATTCGCACGTGTATACTCAACAAAATTATTTTTAATTATTTGTTCAATTCTATGATGAAAAAAAAAATACTCTTTCTATGTTACCTTGATCCTCCCCAATTGAGCACTACGCATTTGTTAGTGAGTTGTCGATCTCACCCATTTCAATATAGGTTTAGATTTAGACTTAGAGGAAGATTTGATGTAACCGAATATTTGTGCAGTCATAAAGACTTGTCCCTTATCTATTATGGAATGCTTGGAAGTATCTTTGTACTTTCCAGGTTCATCTTCAAAGTTCTAATTTTTTTTTTTGGAGCTTCCCTCATTCCTTTTATCAAACATATATAATGATGTGAATTGAGCTGGAGTCTATTACCTTGGGTAACTAGCTGGAGTTTTTGGGTGTGGAACTTGTACACTATGGACGCACTACAAAAAAAACTGGTCTAAAGCTGCGTTTGAAAAACGCAGCTTAAGACCCCAAAAACGCGGCTATAGGATTCGGCCTATAGCTGCGTTTTTGGAAACGCGGCTATAGACCAGCTTTAAGCGGCGTTTGAAAACGCGGCTATAGGTTTTTTAAAAAACAAAAAAAAACAAAAAAAAACAATTTCTGGGTTTTTGTTTTCCCCAGAAAAATCAAATATAAAAAATTCAAAATTAAACACAAATACAAAAAATTCAAAAACAAATACAAATCCAGAAAATTCAAAATCAAATACAAGATACTCACAATACAAACACACCCAAAAAATTTTAAATTAAACACAATATACTCACAATACAAACACATGCACCCAAAAAATTAAAAATTAAACATAAACCCAGAAAATTCAAAATCAAACACAAACCCGGAAAATTAAAAGCAAACACAACATTCTCACAATACAAACACAACGAAAAAATTCAAAATCAAACAAAACGTGTTCCAAAATATAACACAAACGCATGAATCTCCTCTCATTCAACAAAACCAACCAAATCTAACACTAATTCCATTCAATAAAACAAAAGCACAAGCTCAGAATCAAAAAAGAACACAAGCCTGTGAAGAAGGAAGAAAGAAAAAGGAACAAAAAAAAAAAAAAAAAAAAAAAGCAGTACCCAGATGTGAAGGAAGAAAGAAAAAGGAAAAAAAAAAAAAAAAAAGAGTTACCTGGATGTGGAGAAGGAAGGGAAAAAAAAAAAGAAGAAGAAGACTTACCCAGATGTGAAGAAGGAAGAAAGGGAAAGAAAAAAAAAAAAAAAGAAGAAAGAACGAACCATCTGAAGAATGAAGAAAGAAAGGGAAAAGGAAGAAAAGAGAGCAAGTGGGGGTAGGTGGGAAAGTGGGGTGCAGGTGTGAAAGGTAGTGTACGTGGGAAGCTTCAGGAAAAAAAAATTTTTTTTTTAAGTGCTACCTATAGCCGCGTTTTCAAAAAACGCGGCTATAGGTCGGCGCCTAAGTACGATTTACAGGACCTATAGCCGCGTTTTCTAAAAACGCGGCTAAAGGTGACCCGTAGCCGCGTTTTTAAATAACAAAAACACAGCTACAGGTTACATATAGCTGCGTTTTTTAAAAAACGCGGCTGTAGGTAACCTTTAGCCGCTTTTTAAAACACAAAAACGCGGCTATAGGTCCACCTTAAAAAATTATTCGGTTGGACCTATAGCGGCGTTTTTTAAAACGCGGCTGCAGCTTATCTTTAGCCGCGTTTAAATCCTTATAGCTGCGTTTTTTGTAAACACGGCTAAAAAAACGCAGCTATAGCCCGCGTGTTTTGTAGTGACGTTTAGCTTTCGCTAGAGTGAGTACTTTGTACTTGGATCAGTATAAGTCTTGGATGTCACCTGGTACAAGGAAAAATTTATTGGGGTCACGGAACTGATTACAATGAACATGTTTTTTTTTTTTTTTTTTGGTTGAGGAACCGATTCCAATGAAGAATACCGATTCAATGTTGCCCTTGCCGGTAAGTTTCTCCAACTTTGGGTGGGAGTTTCATCGAAGGAAAATTATGGTATATACGCTAGTTTTTTGTAAAGATTATTGTATATAAAACAGTGCCATACCTAACGTCGAGGACTCCAATTAGTTGTAGTTCTCAACTGAAAGCCCTTTCACAAACCTGGCATAAATCATATATTAATGTGTGTAAATAACATAAATAAGTTTAGCGTCACTTTAAGAGTTTTGCAACTAAACTAACATTTTCCGATATTTTGAGGCCTCCAATATTAGATCCATTCTCTCCCATTATAACCATCAAATTGTCAAGATAAACAATAAATTTAAAGACACAACATAATACCCAAAAAAGAAAAAGAAAAAATACTAACTCAATTATTATGAAAAAAATATACTGTGAAAATTATTATAACTGAAGCGTTATGTATATTACATGCAGGTTCAGCAATAATATATCATAATTAGGTAACGAGGAAGTTACAACCTTTCATTTTCCATCGTTTGTCTACATCCACTTCTATTTCCATCAATTTTTTTTTTTTCTTTCAAAAAATGGTCAACAATTTTGTTTTATTAGGGAGATTAGAATAGGATTAAAGCTCCGTTTGGATAGGGATGTTTGTGTTTGCGTCTGGAATAAAGTCATGTTTTGGGGCTTTTTTTTTTTTTTTTTTTAATCCAGCGTGCTATGCACTGTTCATTGACCATGAACATTGTATTTGGGCCAATGAATAATGCTGAACAATAATAAACAGTAAAAAAAAAAAAAAAATTATTGTTTTTAGTTTTCAGCAAAATAAATCATATCCAAACATACACTAAATATTCGAATCACTAGACGCTTTTTCATTCTTCATTGAATTAAATAAAACGTTATTAGAGAAGAAGAAATAAATGAAAAGAAGTAATATAATATTATTTTGAAACAGAAAACGAAGTATCAAAAAAAAACTTATTACTTTTTTTTTTTTTTTGGTTGGCTTAACATTAACTTATTACTCATTTGTAGAAATGTAGCATATTGGAGAGGCTTCTTGCCCCACTTGCCGAATGCTCCTAATTAGGCTAATATTTTATGAAAAGAAGTAATATAATATTATTTTGAAACAGAAAACGAAGTATCAGACCACGTACATAAAATATTAGCCTAATTAAGAGTGTTAGGCAAGTGGGGCAAGAAGCCTCTCCAATATTCTACATTTCTACTAATGAGTAATAAGTTAATGTTTAGCAAAAAAAAAAAGTAATAAGTTAATAACTAGTATTTAACATTTATCCCTCATTCATTCTCAAAAAAACATTTATCCCTCATTCTACATTAGTGCTTTATTGAAATAAATGCCTTTCGGAAAAATGCAATACAATTTAAATAAAATATAGAGAAAAGAGTTGAAAAGAGGTTTTTCGGAAACATGCGATAAAATTGAAATGGTATATAGAAAGTGGATGAAAATAAGTTCTTGTTTAAGAAAAAATTGTGATTTTCTTTCTTGCTCTTTATATTATCTTAAAGCAGAGGAGAGAGGATTTTTTTTTTTTTGTTAAAATTAATTACAAATTACATCTTAGGATAATTAGTGGATATCATACCCAAAAAAAAAACATATATAGAATCTTACAAATATTTAATTAACTACTGAAAATTAAATTGATGGATAATAAAAGTAATCACAAGAAAATTTTCAGTATATTCCAACTACCTTTGTCTCTCTCTTGTCTAGATCATAATCATTGGCTTCCATGGTTGACCAAACATCCATACAACTCACACGATATATATATATATATATATATATATATATATATATATATATATTTGTTTCTTCTGCCCTTGCACGTACACTGACCAGACATGGAGCATATTTGCATAGAAAATTGAATAGTTTTTCTTCGCCTAAAAGAATTTAAGTAACAATTGGTTGAATGTTTCAATTCTACATCATGGACTTTCTTCTGTGCGTCAAGAGTCAGCTCTAATCCAATGTTTATAGTCACCCCACCAGTTCATCCTTCTCCATAAAAGCCTATATGATAACTTTCTTGACCTAAATCTTGCCATAATTTCATGTAAAGCATGGCAAAAGTTTGTTCTAGACTTCTCGTCTTGCCTTCCATTTGCATGTTCATTGCTCAGGCCATTGCTCGCCAAACTTCCTATACCAATCTTGTTTAAACAATGGTAACTACACAAGCAACAGTACCTACGAAGAAAACCTCAATCACCTACTCTCCTCCCTCTCCTCCAACACTGAAATTGACTGTGACTTCTACAATTCTTCTTATGGCCAAAACCCTGACAAAGTATACGCACTTGGGCTTTGTAGAGGAGATGTTAAGCCAGATATGTGCCGTAGTTGCCTCAATAGCGCTACAAAGCTTCTGACAAAGCTTTGTCCTAATCAGAAGGAAGCAATAGGATGGTATGACTATTGCATGTTACGCTACTCATTGCGCAACATATATGGCATCATGGAAAATAGTCCTTCTTTCTATATGTGGAATTACAATAACGTTTCTGCCAATTTGGATAAGTTCAATCAGGACCTTAGGACCTTGTTGGATCGACTAAGAGTTCAAGCTGTAGCAGGTGGTTCTCTTAGTAAGTTTGCAGAATCAAATGCAACAGCACCAAACTTTCAAACACTATATGCACTTATACAATGCACGCCTGATTTGTCTCGGCAAGATTGCAGTGATTGCTTGACTGGGGCTTTCGGTGATATTCCGAGTTGTTGTGACGGCAAGCAAGGTGGGAGAGTTGTTAGACCCAGTGATGCAGGACAACCTAGGCTTCCCACCTAGATTAGTCCTACCGTAAAACCTTAGGCTTCCCACCTAAGGTGTTTGGAATCACCACCAAACAATTCAATGAAAATAATCTCAATAATAATAATAATCTGTAAAATACAAAAGGAACCGTCTGAAGCTTTATATACAACTTCCAGGAATCATAATGATAAAGATAAACTCTTCTAAACAAATCCTAAACAATCTCAAATACTAGTACGATAATCCTAACAATCTCAAATACTGATCCAATACTAAAGATAAACCCAAATAAAGATAACATAAATGATAAAGATAATCTCCACAGATGTGTCATCGTGTGGTGTCCGCACCAACTCCCCTGGGGTGGGAGAAACTCGACCCCGTCGAGTAAAGCTCATAAGGATCAAGTGACATCAGAACAAACTCCATCAAGCCACAAGCTCACTGGATCAGCATGGCGCCTCCGTTGACGCTCATATGTGCGAGTGATAGGAGGTAGAGATGAGGTGGTAGCAAGTGTATCCAAGTAAGCCTCCAAAAGAGCAGGATCAAGCTGCTGCAACTCCTCTCTGGTGATCCATGTACAGTCAGAATCAGGCCGTCCTCGCCAGCGAACCAAGAAGCGCTGAACTGTTCCATCCCTAGTGAAAAGAAACTGCTCATCCAAAATAACATCAATAATTATGTGCCTTTTGGAAACAAGATGGTGTAGGGCTAGGGATAGGGTTAGCCAAAGAAGAAGAGAGAGGATCATCAAAAGGGTCATAGGGAATAACTGCTGGACCTTTAAAAGCAAGTAAATCAGCAATATTAAAAGTAGAACTAATACCATAATCTGAAGGTATATCAATCACATAAGCATTAGGTCCAAGTTTCTTTAATACCTTGAATGGGCCAGCACTGCGGGCCTGCAGTTTCTTAACGGTTCCTGAAGGATACCGTTCAGGCCTGATACGAATCATAACATAATCTCCTACATCAAAGTCTAACTGACGTCGATGTAAATCAGCCTGAGTCTTATACTTAAGATTACTAGCATGAATTCGTTTGTTGATCTCTTTATGCAGCTCATGCATGTGACTAGCAAACTCTACTGCAGACACAGAAACCCTATCATGTGAGGACATTGGGAGAAGGTCTAAAGGTCTCCTAGGTGTATAACCATGAACAACTTCAAATGGGCTCATACCTATGGACCTATTGATTGAGTTATTGTAAGCAAATTGGGCTATAGGGAGTATAGATTCCCAAGTCTTACCATTCTCACCTATGAGACACCTTAAAAGATTTCCTAGACTCTTATTGACAACCTCAGTTTGACCATCAGTTTGAGGATGGTATGCTGTGAAGAATTTCAACTTTGTTCCCATCATGTGCCAAAGGGTCTTCCAAAAATAGCTCATGAATTTAACATCCCTATCTGACACAATTGATTTAGGCAACCCATACAACTTAACAATCTCATCAAAGAAAATCTTGGCTACCTTGGATGCGTCAGACGTCTTAGAGCATGGAAGAAAGTGAGCCATCTTAGAGAACCGGTCTACCACTACAAGGATGGAATCAAACTTCCTAAGGGTACGGGGAAGACCTAGTATAAAGTCCATGCTGATATCCTCCCAAGGACGGTATGGAACTGGTAAAGGAGTGTAAAGGCCAGTATTTTGCTTGCAATGCTTAGCCAATTGACATTGATGACATTGACCAATTATTTTGGCAACATCCCTCTTAAGGCTTGGCCAATAGAACTGCCTCTCTACCTCTTCAATTGTCTTATCACGTCCAAAATGTCCTGAAAGTCCTCCCGCGTGTACTTCCCAAACCAAAAAGTCTCTAACTGATGTGCGGGGGATACAAAGCTTATTGGCTTTAAACAAGTAGCCATCTCGGAGGATAAAATCATCAACAACCTGAAGATGCTCAGTCTTAAGTGTAGTGTACACTTCTCCAAAATCTGGGCAAGATTCATACTCTTCTTGCAACTTCTCAAACCCTATGACTTTTGTGCTCATCACAGAAAGTAAGGTGACTCGGCGACTCAAAGCATCAGCTACCTTATTCTCAACACCAGATTTATGTCTCAAAACAAAAGAGAATCTTTGCAAAAACTCAACCCAAGGGACATGTCGAGCATTTAATTTCTTTTGGGAATTGATGTGGCGGAGAGCATCATGATCCGAATAAATGACAAACTCATGGGGTGTCAAATAATGGCTCCAATATCTTAAAGCTTGTACCATAGCATAGAGTTCTTTGTCATATGTTGAATACTTCTTCTTAGCCTCATTTAATTTCTCACTAAAGTAAGCTATAGGGTGACAATCTTGGCTAAGAACTCCTCCTATGCCTACACCAGACGCATCACATTCCACTTCAAAGACCTTATCAAAGTCTGGTAGGCGCATCACCGGTGCTTCTGTCATCTTCTTCTTGATTTCTTGAAATGCTTTACCAGCAGCATTGGACCATTGGAATTCACCTTGCTTCATACAATCAGTGATTGGTGTCATGATTGTACTAAATCCACGTATGAAGCGGCGATAGAAAGTTGCAAGCCCATGAAAACTGCGAACCTCATGAATGTTCTTGGGTTCGGGCCAATCCACTATGGCTTTGACCTTTTGTGGGTCAGCAGAAACTCCTTTAGATGAAACCACAAAACCTAAGAAAATGACACTATCTGTGAAGAAAGAGCATTTCTTTAGGTTGGCATACAAGTTTTCTCTCCTCAAAGTGGAACAAACTTGTTTAAGATGGTCCAAATGTTGCTCTTTTGAGTTACTATAAATGAGGATGTCATCAAAGTACACTACCACAAATTTGCCCATGAAAGGCCTTAGTAATTGTGTCATCATTCGCATAAAAGTACTAGGAGCATTTGATAACCCAAAAGGCATCACAAGCCACTCA
This sequence comes from Quercus robur, assembly GCF_932294415.1. Classification (NCBI taxonomy): domain Eukaryota; kingdom Viridiplantae; phylum Streptophyta; class Magnoliopsida; order Fagales; family Fagaceae; genus Quercus; species Quercus robur. Next base: position 13,257,123 of record NC_065543.1, on the reverse strand, counting down.
TATAGACCATCCTTTGTCTTAAAAGCAGTCTTCCATTCATCACCTGGGCGAATCCTAATCTGGTGGTATCCACTTTTCAAATCAATCTTCGAAAAGATTATGGCTCCTGACATCATATCAAACATATCATCTAACCTAGGGATAGGAAAACGATACTTCACAGTTATCTTATTGATTGCGCGACTATCCACGCACATTCTCCAGGATCCATCTTTCTTTGGGGTCAAGAGTGCAGGGACTGCACATGGGCTTAAGCTTTCACGCACAAATCCTTTGTGCAAGAGCTCATCCACTTATCTAACCATCTCATCATGTTGAGGAGGGCTCATTCTATAGTGGGGCAAATTTGGGAGTGCTGCTCCCGGGACAAGATCTATGGCGTGTTGAATATCACGCATAGGAGGCAATTGATTTGGGAGCTCCTTAGGGAAAACATCTTGGAACTCTTGAAGCACTGACCGTACTTCTTTTCTTGGTTCTTCAAAGTTGTCTAGTGCAATTTCCTTAACAACCAAAGCAAAGATGATGGAGTCTTGATTGACAGCTCTTTCAAGTTCTTTTGGACTAATGAGGTTCATACTTTGCTTTTTGGGCTCCTCTCTAGCCTTACTTGCACTAACAAACTTAGTTTTGACTGGGTTAAGCTTAATCCTTTGTCCATTGTGCATGAAGGAACAAGAGTTCGAGCGACCATAAAGAGTGACATCTAAATCATAGAGCCATGGTCGTCCCAAAATTATGTGTCCTACATCCATCGGAATCACATCACATGAAATCTGAGCCTTGTATGAGAGGATATGAATAGGAACAAGACACCTATCCTTGATGGTGATAGATGAATCATCTACCCAAGAAACCTTATAGGGCTTAGGATGGGCAACTAACTTCAAACCTAGGAGGGAGACAAGTTTAGAAGAAACTGCATTAATGCAACTTCCACTGTCAATGATAACCTTGCAATTTGTGGTTCCACACTTGACAAAGGTTTGGAAGATAGTATTTCTTTTCCAATCATCACTTTCTTCGAACTGTGCTAGAGCACACCTAACAACACTCATTACAGGAGTATCAAGACTACCTTTGTTGAGGTTATCAAAAGATGGTAAGGCTCTAATGCAAGCTAATTGGGTGGGATCATCCTCTCCTATTTCTACAATGTCTTCAATGTTAGGCTCATAGACTACTTCTTCTACCTCTTCCTCTCCATCCAATTCTTCAATCAACAAAGTCTTATTAGGACATTGGGCAGCCATATGACCAAAGCCTTGATACTTAAAGCACTGGATTCTAGAATTTGGCCTAAATGTCTCTCTAACCACACTCTTTCCTTTGTCTTCTGGGCGTAAGGGCCTATTGTTGGGATTGGGTCTAGTTTGAGGACCTTGTTGGTATCTACCCTGAGGATTTTCTTCTATGTGTAAGGGTCTGTTGTTGAGATAAGGCCTATTTTGGGTACCTTGGAGGTATCTACCTTGGGGACCATCAAAATTGTTGCGAGGCAACATGCGATTGTCAAATCTCCTTCCACCTTGGGGCCTAGGGATCAGCTCTAAATCTTGCACTAAGGTATAAGCATCATCAAGAGTTGAGATTTGTCGAGCCACCAATTCTCTTTGAAGATCATAATTGAGACCTTTCCTAAATCTACTCAAGGTAATTGGCTCATCCTCAGTTGCATTGCTACGTATCCTGTACTCTTCAAATTGTTCTACATACTCAGTAGCAGACCTATTGTCTTGTCTCAAATCATGCCATTGATCCAACAAGTTGCCTTGATGAGAGACTGGGAAGTACTTTTCATTGAGCTTGGCCTTCATTTCTTCCCAAAGAGTTATGGGTGGTTGGCGGGTCTTACGGAGGTGGTTGACAACACTATCCCAGTGGAGTTTTGCTCTTCCTACAAGTTTCATTTTGGCAAACCTAACCTTTCTATCCTCAGACAGTTCATACCACTCAAAAAAATGATCCATCTCTCGCACCCAATCATTGTAGACCTAAGGGTTCCTAACACCATCGAAGGTAGGGGCCTCTACTTTGATATGCTTAGCGGAGTTGTCTTCATTGTCTCTATGGTCTTGCCTAGGGTGAGGGCCATGCCTATTATTATTTCTTCCATTATGTGCATTTTCCTCGTCATACCTAGCCTCTAAGTGGCCTAGACGGGCAGTAAGCTCTGCAATGGCTTGTCTTAATTCATCTTGGGGAGGAGGATCCATGTTTAGGTGGGATTGTGGACTAGACTGGGGTTCAGAACTAGACTCTGATTTGGAATGAGACTGTTCTTCAGAACTAGTTACTAGACGACCACTACGCAAATGCATGCAAAGAGATCAACAAACTAATTCTAGCAAGTGAATAGTAAGGATAATACTCAAGTTAAATTATATGAGAAGAGAAGTCATGAATTCCACAGGTTGTTGCATTCAAGCAGTACTAGCTTCAACAAGAATTAAATTAAAAGGACCTAATTATGACAATGTGATTAGGCTAGTTCAACCACTAATACTGAGAAGTAATTACTTTAAAGGATTTTTTTTTTTTTTTGGCTATAATAAAATGCTGAAAGAAAATAAACCAGCAGCTAAAATAACAAAGTCATGTGGAAGTTTAAGCAAAACAAAGGACAAAGGCAGTAGCATGTGACTGATATAAAATTGAGGCACATAGTAGACATATTGATATTAAATCTGAAAATGCATTTCAATCCATTAAGTTTGGAAAGCCCACACCTTGGTTGGGCTGACTTAGCAATCTGGGCCTCACTGGACAGTGGGTCACGCTACTAGTCAATGGGGAAATTGGGCCTCACTTGTTGGTCTTCACGTGGAGTGCACTGACCTTCCTGAAGCTTCTGCTTAATCTGACCTGAGTTTTTTTTTTTTTTTTAATATAATAATACAATAAAGAAAGAACTAGAATATAAAGTTAACGTGTAATCTGCCAAGTCCAAAAACTAAACACCGAAACTAGAGAAACAAAGGGAAACTAAAAGAGAAGAAGTGGTGGAGCAAAGCACGAAGCATCTTTGGGGTCGACGGCGAAGAGATGGCTGGGCTCGTCGGCGATGACTGTCAGCGGCACTTGAAGGTGGAGATCGGAGCTGGTGAGTCAGATCTCAGAACTCGAGAAGCGGTATGGTGGAAGCGAAGTGACTGCGTATCGGCGGCGGGTTGTGCGACGGCATCATTCTATTGGTGGGATCAGCGGCTTTGATGGTGGGCTTTCAACTCTCTTCTATCTCTGTCTCTGATCTGGTGGGAGTGAAGTTGTGAATCTGAAATTTTTTTTTTTTTTTTTTTTTTTTTTTTTGGGTTCTGTGATCAGAGGCGGGCACGGATGGTGGTCAACTGTTTGGGAGGCGTTGCTGGCTTCTCTGTTGGCTTGGGAATGAAAAACGCATGTGGGGCTGCAGGGTATATACGGATTGCCGGGGCTGGTTTGCAGATCTCGTGAGGCAGGGACTTGGGTTGCTTTGGTTTGCAAATCTCGTGGGGTAAGTATTTGAGTAATGGCATGTCTGGAAGTTGATTTGTTTGTTGATGGTGAGTGTGGGTGTGGGATGTTAGTCGTGATTTTGGTTGCTGAGAGGAGAGATCGGGTTTGGGCTCTGATACCAAGTTGATGCAGGACAACCTAGGCTTCCCACCTAGATTAGTCCTACCGTAAAACCTTAGGCTTCCCACCTAAGGTGTTTGGAATCACCACCAAACAATTCAATGAAAATAATCTCAATAATAATAATAATCTGTAAAATACAAAAGGAACCGTCTGAAGCTTTATATACAGCTTCCAGGAATCATAATGATAAAGATAAACTCTTCTAAACAAATCCTAAACAATCTCAAATACTAGTACGATAATCCTAACAATCTCAAATACCGATCCAATACTAAAGATAAACCCAAATAAAGATAACATGAATGATAAAGATAATCTCCACAGATGTGTCATCGTGTGGTGTCCGCACCACCCAGCTGTAATTTTCGGTATGAGATCTACCGCTTCTATGACCCCGTAGCTGATATTGCACAACCACCATCACCACCACCGTCTCTATCGCCAACATTAGCAACATCAACATCTTCTCCTCCACAATCCACCAATAACTCTGGTGACAAAGGTACTTGTGTCTTTAAACTTAATACATAACAAATTTGAAATTTACCTTTTCAAAAAAGAAATATATGGAGGGGGAGGGGGGTCCTTATTACTTTCCCAGCACAATTTCTCAATTTTCAAAACTAATTCAAATTTTATAACACTTGAAAAATTTTATGATTCATCCGTCAGAATAAATTTGTGTGAACAAATTTCTGATTTTGCAGGAAATGATGGTAACAAATCTCAAACAGTCATCATAGTTGTGCCCGTTATTGCTTTTGTGATGCTGATAATAATCTCCTGCATCTACCTAAGAGTTAGGAAGCCAGGAAAGAAACCAGAAAGTAAGTTAATTAATTGGTTTACTGTTATGAAATTACTGTAGATTTTCTTATAATTTTTTTTATAAAATGACATCATGCGATAATAATATAATAAATAAATATTTAAAATTTTTTTTTTTTTAACTTATCTAATAAAATTTATAATATTCTAACATCCAACCACCACTCTATTGTTATTTGTTATTTACCTTATTAAGAGGAAGACTTTTCCTAGGGATTATAATTTAAACCATGACATAATTTGGAGAATATTTCTTATAAATTGATACTTATCTTTCATCAATTAACATTCAACGTGTTCGTTCAAGAAATGATTTCCATTATAACAAACAATTTTTTTATATACTAATCTATTTGGCATCTAGACTTTGATATATAATTAGTTTTTGAGAAGCTGTTGTCAGTGGCGGAGCTAGAATTTGAGTTGAGGGGGGGCAAAACTTGTATAAGATATATGCATTTTATGCACATATATCTTATGTATTTAAAAAGAAAAAAAATAGAAACAACAAATATGTTAAGTAGCTAAGGTGATTTTGTTCCATTAATGATTAGGAAAACAAGTATAAAATATATATACATATATTTCATTTTTCACAACTTCATCAGCAACCAAAACGAGTCAATTAAAAAAAAAAAAAAAACCAACAACTGTTCTCACCTTCAAAACTGAAAATAAAAATGATAGTATCAAAAAAAAAAAAAAAAAAAAATTTTGGGTGGGCTAGGGGGGGCAGTGGCCCCCCCTCGACCCCCCCTGGCTCCGCCTCTGGCTGTTGTTGTTGCATGCACTTATTTTAAAATGCGCTGCTCTCTTAATAAGGAACTAATAACATCTTGTTCAGGCGAAGCTGTAGATGAGATTGAAAGTTTGGAGTCCTTGCAGTTTGACTTTGACACTGTTAAAGTTGCAACAGATGACTTTTCTGATGCAAATATGCTTGGACAAGGTGGATTTGGTGTTGTCTACAAGGTAATGTGACTTTATCATTAACCTTAAAGGCTATTATCCACTCCATTTTACTTGGAATGAAGAAAATTAATTTAACCAGTAAATTTTTTCCCCCTGAATCTAATAGAATCAGAGTGCTTCAATACACAATTAAATTTATAATATTTTAATTTGAAGCATAAAATGGAATCAGTCTCACCATGTAGAGACAGTTGATTCAAACTCTCCCTCTTCTATATGGAGTCAACGATGCACGGCATGTTATATGAAAAAGTTTGTCATCACGATGCACAGCATGTTAAATAGGGGAAAAAAATAAGTGACTATTATATTAAAAAGTTTGTCATCACGATGCACAGCATGTTAATTCCAAAATGGATATCTGCATAAGGGTTAAATATATTTTAATCTAATACATTTTTCAGGGTAAGCTTCGTAATGGACAAGATGTTGCTGTGAAAAGGCTTTCAAAAAATTCTGGATAAGGAGATCTTGAATTTAAGAATGAAGTGTTGTTAGTGGCCAAGCTTCAACACCGAAATTTAGTTAGACTTTTAGGATTTTGCTTGGAAGGAAATGAAAGTGATGACGTCGAAAACCGTCACCAATGGGTCACACCGTACTCGCGACTCGAATCGAACCTGCACGACGAAACAAACGAAAGAATCCTTCAGAGAAGCACCGGTGTGGTGCCGGCCGAAGGCTCTCCGACGGTCAAGTTAGAATTCCTCTGTTTTACTTAGTGCGTTAGAGAGGGTTCATAAAAGCATACCTCGATTTTTGTGGGTATTACGCCTTTTATAGTGATAAGGGGTTGACTTTTCCTTTTTGGTTTCCACATCTTTTCAATGTGGGACTCTATTCCCAATTCTTCTAAACGTGGTGAGCAAGGATTCCCATTTCCGGATCTTAGGGTTTTTTCTGGGCTATGGACGTTTCGGATCATGGGCCCTTACTGCGTCAACAGTGATGGGCCTTCAAAGCTGGGACCATCTTTACGCAGGCCCAAGAGGCCCAATCCGTCAGGCCCATTAAGGTAAGCCCATCATGCCCAATATTTTATCATCTTCAGTTGCCCCCTTCACCCCAATGATCCGTCACCTTTAAGGTCAAAGGATCAATGGGGTGACGGTCCTTACGTATGGCTATGACGGATTCATGCAAAATAGGACGACGGTCCCAGATGGATCAACCCGTCAAAGGAAGAATCATCAAGTTGACGGTTACATGACGAATACAAATCTGTTGGTACGTACTGACAGGTTGTCAGCATTTATTAAGCATGCCACGTGTCACTCTCTGAATGGTCGTTGTATAGGATCGAAGCGTCGCTTCGTCTTCCGTGCACTTCCTATATATATAAGGCGCCTCACTCTTTCATTTTTCCATTTTCACTCAGAAAACATTTGTCAGAGCGAAGCCGTCAACCTTGTCAGAGCGATCCGTCGAGGACGAATATTTGCTGATTATACCAACCGTCACCTACCCTTTGCTAAGTTCGGTAAGTGCTTCTAATTTACTATAGTCAAATTACATTTTCGTCCATGCATTGTTGTTAGGCTTTCCATACCCGTCAACACTTTCAAACCCGTCAGTCTTAGGTTTTATTGTCAATTGTAGGAAATGTCTAGTGTGTCAAGTAACCAGTCGGTGGTTCGTGATGGGACGGAATACGAGGATGTATACCCGTCCGGTCATAAAGACCAAGAGAGCCCCGACGAAAGTAGGAGTCCGTCTGCCTCCTCTTCATCCTCAACAAATGAGGATGTGGAGATAGTCGAAGTAGATGGTTCTGACGACGACGGGGATCGAGCACTGGAGTCTGTCGTAGGTGCTGATGGACTAAGGCAGTTCATTATGTTACCAGAGTGGACGGTGCATAGGTTTACATCCGTCATCAGAGAGAGACACTTCAGCACCTTCAGAACCAACTTTCAAATCCCTGACTATGTTTCCATCCGTCTACCTTACGTGTCGGAGAAGTGTTACTATGAAGGGGTAGACGGTGTCGGAGTGTACGAGCAGGCGTTGAAGGCTGGACTTCGATTCCCGCTTTCTACACTTCATAGGGAACTCTTACAGTATCTGGGGTTGTCAGTCACCCAGATATCCCCTAACGCCTGGAGGGTCTTCATAGCCATGGAGATTCTATACGGTGCAATGTCAAACGGGGAAAGGAAATTGACGGTCCGTGAATTTCTTCATTGTTACCGTCCAGACGAGATTTCTGGATCAAGGGGGATGTACAGTTTTGCTAGTCGGAGCTCCTTGTTGAAGGTTATTTTTGAGACCCCAGACTCAAATAGAGACTGGAAGAGTCGGTACTTCTTCCTGGAGGGTGACAGATGGATGAACCATCCAGGGGAGACGGAGTACATGCCCGTCGACACAACTTGGGCAGTTATAAATCAGACACGTATGCATCCGTCTTAATTTTGTACTGCTATTCATATCCGTCCATTTTATGCGTATATCTTGATCACCTTTCTCTGCAGGTAGACGGCGCCCACAAGTCAGCCTTGAGGAGTTTAGTTTCCTTGAAAAGATTTGCAGGAAAACTACGCCGGAGGAAAGGACTTGGGCTAAGTTGGTGAACCCAAGGACCATACATTGGTACTGTGACGGTCCTGAGCCCACCCAAGAGGCAATCAGATACGACGAACGAGTTCATAAACGTAAGCCCGTCAACTTTACTTTGTCATTTAACAGCCCTTACATAGTTTTAATTTCATCCGTCATTATTTGCAGAAATGGAGGACGCAAAAAGGAGAGCTTTGATCAAATCCCAAGCCGTCAAGAAGAGGGAATCCGGCGAGGTGGTTCCTAAGGTGTCGGCTTCAGCACCTAAGAGGAAACCAACATCAAAATCTGACCGTCCATTCAAGCAACCAAAGGTCTCACTTGAACCTGTGGTTGGTTTAATGGCTGAGGGTATCAAGACCGTCACCCCAGCTAAGAAGGGGACGGGTAAAGGACTGATGACGGCCCCAGAGGGTAAGCTAGAGAGACCTCCTTCCCTTCTCCGCGACGACTCCAAGTATGCATTGGAGAAGCTGTCGTCCATCATCACGGCGGAAGACTACGAAGATCTGGGAAACCATTCGACGGAGGCCATGGGGGAGACGGGCCTCTTTGCCGTCGCTCAGGTTGGTTATGTCGAATAAGTTTTTATACCTCTTCTTTTTTTTTTTTTTTTTTTTTTTTTTTTTTTTTTTTTTTTTTTTATTTACATTATGTGACGGTCTCTTTTCTACTTGCAGTCCTTGGTCATGATGAAGGGTTTACTGGACCGGTGTCTCAACCGTGAGAGTGCCTTGGACCGGGTTCGCGCAAAGGCAGAGCAGACGGAGGAAGAGCTCGGACAACTCCATCAATGGAGGTCCAAGATGGAGAAGAAGCTGGAGCTTTCTGAGAAGGCGAGGAAGGAGCTGGAGGAGAAGACGGCCTCTGCGCTGACGGTCATCGAGAAAAGGGAGGCGGAGATCAAAGCACTCAAGGAAGAGATCCGTCATGCGAAGGAGGTAGCCGTCGAGGAGTACCGATGCTCAGAGTCCTGCTTGGGCGAGCTGTCAGACTCTTTCCTTCAAGGCTTCAACGATTCTCTCCGTCAAGTCAAGAACGCCTATCCAGAGCTGGATTTATCAATGGTCAAACTTGAGGACCAAGCCCAGACCTCTGCCCTTCCCGTCGCCTCAGAAAATACGGAGTTCCTCTTTGGCGAAGATGCTGCTCCCGGAGACGGAGAGTCCGCCCCGTCAAAGGACGTCCAGGTCGCCGAACAAAAGGCAGATTAATGTTCATGTAATTTATTTTGAGAACCATCCGTCCCCCTTTTTTTTTATTTACATATCAGAACTGTCCGTCTTCTTTAATTGTATTAGACACTTGCCTTTTGGGCTTTTGGCTTAATGTTCATATATCCTTTCTATAATTGCTTGGTACTTTGTTTAAAGGTCCGTCCTCTTTCCTGAGGAAAGGCTTGTATGAGAATATTTTGTTTGTCCGTGATATTCCGTCCATATTGCGGACTTATTATTTTTTTTTTTTTTTTGTTGATTGAGCACTTACATCCGTAAGGATTTTCCTCCTCCGTCTAGTTTCAGAGGTTTATTATGAGGATCCGTCCATTTTGTGGTGATGTATGACACTTTTGAATGGACTTATAAAAATTAACGTTGTTAGTGGTCCGTCCACTTTACGTACATGCTCTTTTATCATCCCTGTAGGATAGTCCGTCCACTGTGTGGGACTATGTTCACCTTAGTGATCCGTCCACTGTGGACTTATGTTTAGTCACCTTAGTGATCCGTCCACTGTGTGGAATTATGTTTCATCACCTTGGTGACCCGTCCACTGTGTGGAATAATGTTCACATTCGTGATCCGTCCACTGTGTGGAATTATGCTTCTTCACCTTAGTGACCCGTCCACTATGTGGAGTTGTGTTCACTTTAGTGATCCGTCCACTTTGTGGACTTATGTTCAACACCTTAGTGATCCGTCCGCTGTGGACTTATGGTTAATCACCTTAGTGATCCGTCCACTTTATGGACTCATGTTTAATCACCTTAGTGATCCGTCCACTTTGTGGACTTATGTTCAACACCTTAGTGATCCGTCTGCTGTGGACTTATGGTTAATCACCTTAGTGATCCGTCCACTTTATGGACTCATGTTTAATCACCTTAGTGATCCGTCCACTTTGTGGACTTATGTTTCAACACCTTAGTGATCTGTCCGCTGTGGACTTATGGTTAATCACCTTAGTGATCCGTCCACTTTATGGACTCATGTTTAATCACCTTAGTGATCCGTCCGCTGTGGACTTATGTTTCCTCACCTTAGTGATCCGTCCGCTGTGGACTTATGTTTAATCACCTTAGTGATCCGTCCACTTTGTGGACTTATGTTTCATCACCTTAGTGATCCGTCCGCTGTGGACTTATGGTTAATCACCTTAGTGATCCGTCCACTCTATGGACTCATGTTTAATCACCTTAGTGATCCGTCCACTTTGTGGACTTATGTTTAATCACCTTAGTGATCCGTCCACTTTGTGGACTTATGTTTCATCACCTTAGTGATCCGTCCGCTGTGGACTTATGGTTAATCACCTTAGTGATCCGTCCACTCTATGGACTCATGTTTAATCACCTTAGTGATCCGTCCACTTTGTGGACTCATGTTTAATCACCTTAGTGATCCGTCCACTCTATGGACTCATGTTTAATCACCTTAGTGATCCGTCCACTTTGTGGACTCATGTTTAATCACCTTAGTGATCCATCCATTTGGTGGAATTTAGTTATTTTGTGGGCAATTGTAATGACATCCAAGTAGAAAACCAAAGTTGATAGAAATGCGTAAAGGAAAAGTGCCTGCCCCCCCGGGCTTAAAAAAGGCACGACAAAATTGTAGCAAAAAGACAGTTAAAAGAGAAACTTATAAAAAGCTCAAACAAAAACTGGTTGCTGTGTCACTACTACTGGTAGTATTTCCTCAAATGTTCGGCATTCCATGGATGCGGTAGCTTCTCTCCGTCTGTTGTCTCCAGGTGGTATGTTCCTTTCCTTGTCCACGACGTAACTCTATAAGGTCCTTCCCAGTTGGGGCCGAGTTTTCCTTGTGTAGGGTCTCTAGTTGCGCCCATGACCTTCCTGAGTACGAGGTCTCCTACTTGAAAGTTTCTGTGTCGGACCCGGGAGTTGAAATGTCTGGACATGCGATCCTGGTATCTAGCGATCCTTTGCTCTGCTGCCGACCTAACCTCATCTATCAGGTCCAACTGTAGCCTCATGGATTCGTCATTCCTGCTCTCGTCATGGTTGTGAACCCTGTAGCTTATGAGCCCAACTTCTGCTGGGATGACTGCCTCGCTCCCGTATGTTAGTCGAAATGGCGTCTCTCCTGTCGGAGTCCTCGCCGTTGTCCTGTATGCCCACAATACGCTCGGCAATTCTTCTGGCCATATGCCCTTTGCCCCCTCGAGCCGAGTCTTGATAATCTTTAACAGGGATCGGTTCGTGACTTCAACCTGGCCGTTAGCCTGAGGATGGGCGGGTGATGAGTAGTGGTTTTTTATTCCCAGCTGTGTGCAGAAATCCCGGAAGTGGCCGTTGTCGAACTGCCTCCCGTTATCTGAGACAAGAACTCTAGGAATACCAAACCTACATACGATGCTCCGCCAGACAAAGCTTCTAATGTTCTTTTCTGTAATGGTGGCCAAAGCTTCCGCTTCTACCCATTTTGTGAAGTAGTCAATACCCACTACCAAGAATTTTAGCTGCCTTATCGCCGTTGGGAAAGGTCCCATGATGTCTAGTCCCCACTGAGCGAACGGCTATGGAGCCGTTATAGGGGTTAGTTCTTCAGCTGGCTGTCCGATAAAATTACTGAACCTCTGGCATTTGTCGCAGCTTTTAACGTAGGATTCGGCATCCTTCTGCATGGTTGGCCAGTAATACCCAGCTCGTACCAATTTGTGCACTAACGACCGCGATCCAGAATGGTTCCCGCATATCCCTTCGTGTACTTCCCTCATTACGTAGTCTGCCTCTTCAGCCCCCAGGCATCTAAGATAAGGACGGGAGAAACCTCTTTTGTAAAGAATATCCTTTATTAAGACGAATCTTGCCGCTCGGACTTTTAGCTTTCTTGCTGCCTCCTTTTCTTCTGGCAGTAACCCGTCCCTTAAGTATGAAGTTATCTGTGTAGTCCAGTTTATTTCGGAGCGTATCTCCTGCATGTTGTCGGGGTCTATTAGCGGAAAGAGTTGAACAAAGGAAAGTACATTACCCGGTGCCTTCATATGTTCTGCTGAAGCGGCTTTGGCTAGCCGATCGGCGAGCTCATTTTCTCCCCTCGGGATCTGGACGAACATTGCTTTTAGCCCGTCAACTCTCGCCCTTACCTGATCAAGGTATCTCTTCAACCTTTCCCCTTTGCATTCATAATCTCCGTTTACTTGATTGGTCACGACTTGAGAGTCGCAATGCACGACCACACTTTCAGCTCCGACGGCTTTGGCTAGGTCGAGTCCTGCTGCCACCGCTTCGTATTCTGCTTCATTGTTGGTAATGGGGAAGTCGAGACGGACCATACATTCAATCTCGTCTCCTTCAGGTGACAGCAATACTATGCCGGCTCCTCCAACTCGCTTATTGGATGATCCGTCGGTGTAGATGTTCCACTGGGGGGGTTCCTCTGCCCCCTTATCCGCGTCCCGCGTAAACTCTGCTATGAAGTCTGCTATAGCTTGTCCTTTAATGGCCACACGTGGTTGGTACTTGATGTCAAACTCGCTCAATTTTATTGCCCACAGCGTCAGTCGACCCGCGGCTTCAGGATTGCTCAGTGCCCTACGCAAGGGCTTGTCGGTCATGACGTTCACGGTATGGGCTTGAAAGTAGGGCTTGAGCTTGCGAGCCGCCGTGACCAAGGCAAAAGCGAGTTTTTCCATGGGTTGGTATCTCTCTTCGGCACCGCGAAGCGCTCGGCTGGCGTAGTACACGGGCTTCTGTGCCCTATCCTCTTCTCTTATCAAGGCTGCGCTGACGGCCGCAGGGGAGACAGCCAAATAGAGGAAGAGTTCTTCACCTGGTTGCGAGGGGCTCAGTAGAGGTGGTGAAGATAGATAGGCTTTTAACTCTTCGAAGGCTCGCTGACAATCGTCCGTCCACTGGAATGACTTTTTCAATGTTCGAAAGAAGGGTAAACACTTGTCCGTCGCTCTCGACACGAATCTATTCAATGCCGCTACCTTGCCGTTAAGGCTCTGTACTTCCTTCACGTTTCTCGGGGGGGCCATCTCCATTATGGCTCGGATTTTGTCCGGGTTAGCTTCAATCCCCCTTTGAGATACCATGAATCCTAGGAATTTGCCTGCCGTTACACCGAACGCGCACTTTCCTGGATTGAGTTTCATGTTGTAGGATCGAAGCGTGCCGAATGTTTCCTTGAGATCTTCCAAGTGGTCTTCCTCCTTCCGGCTCTTCACCAGCATATCGTCGACATAGACTTGGACATTCCTCCCGATTTGCTGTGCGAACATCTTGTTCATTAGTCTCTGGTATGTTGCCCCTGCATTCTTCAGACCGAATGGCATTACTTTATAACAGAAGAGTCCTTGACTGGTTACAAACGAAGTCTTCTCCTGATCGCCCTCGTGCATGCGGATCTGGTTATAACCCGAAAAAGCATCCATGAAGCTTAGCAATTGGTGTTGAGCCGTCGAGTCTACTAGGATGTCGACCCTTGGAAGGGGATAGCTGTCTTTGGGGCATGCTTTGTTAAGATCGGTGAAGTCTACACACATCCGCCATTTGCCGCTCATTTTCTTTACCATTACCACATTCGCTAGCCAATCGGGGTAGTAGACTTCCCTGATGAAGCTTGCCTCTTGGAGTTTGCAGACCTCTTCCGCTATTGCTTGGTCTCGTTCCGGGGCGAATACTCTCTTCTTTTGTCGGACGGGTGGGAACGAGGGCAACACATTCAACTTGTGTACCATGACCGAGGGATCGATTCCTGGCATATCGTCATGGCTCCAGGCGAACACATCCTTATTGCTTCTCAAGAATGCTACGAGCTCTTGACGGATTGCGGGTTTGGCAAGCGTTCCGATCCTGGTGGTTCGATCTGAATTGGAACTGTCGAGAGCTATCTCCTCTAGCCTCTCCGTAGGTTCTGCCGTCGTTCGGTGTTCTTCTATGTTCAAGGCCTGGATCTGGTCTTCCACCTCCATCATAGCTACGTAGCATTCTCGTGCGGCAATTTGACTTCCGCGTAGCTCTCCTACCCCATACTCCGTCGGGAACTTGATCATCAGGTGGTATGTTGATGTTGCCGCCTTCCACGAGTTGAGCGTGGGTCGTCCAATAATAGCATTGTAGGCTGACGAGCAATCGACCACCAAGAATGTTACGTCCTTGGTGATTTGTTGGGGGTAATCTCCTACCGTCACAGATAACGTGACGGCGCCCAAAGGGAATATCCTACTCCCTCCGAAACCAACGAGCGGGGCGTTTGTCGGTATTAGCTGCTCTCTATCAATCCTCATTTGTTGGAACGCCGGATAATACAAGATGTCGGCCGAACTACCGTTGTCGACCAACACTCGGTGGATATTGTAGTCGCCTGCCCGCAAGGTGACGACGAGGGCATCGTCGTGTGGATGGTGTAGGCGCCTTGCATCCTCTTCCGAGAACCCGATAATGGGGCCTTCCCTTCTTGCCATCTTTGGTACCGTGCCCGCCAACTGGACATTCTGTACCATCCGAAGGTACGTTTTGCGAGCCTTTTTTGACGATCCGGCCGCAGTTGTTCCCCCAATTATCATCCTTATGTCCCCTAACGGGGGCCTTGGTCGCTCGTTTTCTCGACGGGGGTGTTGTTCTTGTGGGGGTTGATCCATTCTTTCCTTGCTGACGAACTTCTTCAGTTTTCCTTGTCGGATAAGGGTTTCGATTTGTTGCTTCAAGTCGTAACAATCGGCAGTGTCGTGACCATGGTCACGGTGGAAGCGGCAATATTTGTCTCTGGACCTTTTGTTGGGATCACTCTTCAGCTTTCCCGGAAACGTCAGGGATCCTTCGTCCTTAATCTGCATTAGGACTTGGTCTATCGGAGCGGTCAACGGGGTGAAACTTGTGAACCTTCCGCCCATGGGTTTTGGACGTCTCTCGTCCCTCCGATCTCCCATCCGTCCTTTTTTCCGCCCCTGGTCCTGTCGGGGATCCTCTTGTCTGTCTCTTTTCTTCGGTCTGTCTTCTCTTGCTAGTAGAGCGTCTTCAGCGTTCATATACTTGGTGGCCCTGTAAAGCACCTCTGATATTGTCTTTGGGTCGTTTTTGTATAGGGAGAACAAAAACTTACCCCCCTTCAGCCCGTTTGTGAACGCGGCCACCAATATCTTGTCGTCGGCTTCGTCGATCGAGAGCGCTTCTTTATTGAAGCGTGATATGTAGGCCCGTAACGTCTCTTCCTCTCTCTGCTTGATATTCATCAGACAAGCCGTTGATTTCTTGTACCGATGTCCTCCGATGAAGTGTGTAGTGAACTGAGCGCTCAGCTCCTTGAAGGTGCCGATGGAGTTTGGTGTTAGTCGGCTGAACCAAATCCTTGCTGCGCCCTTCAGGGTTGTAGGGAATGCCCTACACATAATTGCGTCTGCCACTCCCTGAAGGTGCATCAGGGTCTTGAAGGTCTCTAGGTGATCGAGAGGGTCCCTTATTCCGTCGTAACTGTCCATACTCGGCATGTGGAACTTACTCGGCAGGGGGAAGGAATTGACGGACGCTGTAAATGGGGAGTCAGTTCTGTTGACAAGGTCGTCAAGATCGTTGGACACTCGCCCCTTGAGAGCGTTCATCAGCACTTCCATCTGCTCCTTCATCGCCTGCATCTCCGCGATGATGGGTTGTGGAGCTGTATCCGTCACTGAAGGTATGCTAGCGTCCCGTCGCACTTGTTTGCTCGGTGCGTTACTCTCCTGTGGTCCGTCATTATTTCTCCTTTCCGCACTGTTCCCTTCTTGATCTTCTCCCTGGCTATTCACCGCCGCACTCTTTCGATTCAGTTGCTCTACCAGGTCGTGGTTTTGCTTGGTGAGGCGCTCCACGGCTGCGGCGAGCGTCTTGACCTGTCTTTCAAGGGCAGTCGTAGGGGCTTCTTCGTGGACGTCGTTAGTGGTTGCCATCGAGCGTGTGAGTACCATGTAACTCTTTTGTCTAGGAATGTTAGTTTCGCTTCCCACAGACGGCGCCAACTGATGACGTCGAAAACCGTCACCAATGGGTCACACCGTACTCGCGACTCGAATCGAACCTGCACGACGAAACAAACGAAAGAATCCTTCAGAGAAGCACCGGTGTGGTGCCGGCCGAAGGCTCTCCGACGGTCAAGTTAGAATTCCTCTGTTTTACTTAGTGCGTTAGAGAGGGTTCATAAAAGCATACCTCGATTTCTGTGGGTATTACGCCTTTTATAGTGATAAGGGGTTGACTTTTCCTTTTTGGTTTCCACATCTTTTCAATGTGGGACTCTATTCCCAATTCTTCTAAACGTGGTGAGCAAGGATTCCCATTTCCGGATCTTAGGGTTTTTTCTGGGCTATGGACGTTTCGGATCATGGGCCCTTACTGCGTCAACAGTGATGGGCCTTCAAAGCTGGGACCATCTTTACGCAGGCCCAAGAGACCCAATCCGTCAGGCCCATTAAGGTAAGCCCATCATGCCCAATATTTTATCATCTTCAGAAAGACTTTTAATCTATGAGTTTATGCCTAATGCAAGCCTTGATCACTTCATTTTTGGTATGAGTTTACATCTACATTCATTTCAAATTATATTCATTGCAATTTTATTTTGGTTTACATATCCTGTGCATAGACTCCCTAAAAAATTTTAGTACCATATAATATATTTTATTAAATATGTAGATCCAATCAAGCGTCCACATCTAGATTGGATAAGACGCTACAAAATCATAGGAGGCATTGCTCGAGGGCTTCTTTACCTTCGTGAAGATTCTCGGTTTCGTATTATTCATCGTGATCTCAAAGCAAGCAATATCCTGTTAGATTCTGAAATGAATTCAAAATTTTCAAATTTTGGTATGGCAAAATTGTTTGCACTTGATCAAAGTGAAGACAATACAAATAGAATTGTTGGGACCTAGTAAGTATCCTTTTAGGTATACTTGATGTTTACTTTGTACCAAAGAAACAATATGAAAGTCCTAACAAGTATTGTTGAAAATAATTGTGAATATGCAGTGGATATATGTCTTCAGAGTATGCAATGTATGGACAATTCTCAGTGAAATCTGATGTTTTTAGTTTCGGTATGCTAGTTTTAGAGATAATAAGTGGACAAAAGAATAGTTGCTTCCAGAATGGAGAGAATGTTGAGGACCTTCTAGGCTACGTAAGTATGACTATTTTTTTACTAATGTAATATACATCTTGTAAGTATGGAGTGGTAGGTAAGATTGCAGGTTCAAATCTGTGTGTTACATATTTTGATACTCTCTCTCTCTCTCTCTCTCTCTCTCTCTCTCTCTCTCTCTCTCTCTCTCTCTCTCTCTCTCTCTCTCTCTCTCTCTCTCTCTCTCTCTCTCTCTCTCTCTCTCTCTCTCTGTGTGTGTGTGTGTGTGTGTGTGTGTGTGTGTGTGTGTGTGTGTGTGTGTGTGTGTGTGTGTGTGTTGGCAGGGGGGGTATTTGATTAAATAGACTCAAAAGGAGAAAGAAGGGAAATTTCAACCAACACCCTTAGCTTTTTGATGTGGAGTATGGCAATCTATTTTTTGGGTACATGTCCCTTGTGCCTATTAGTATGACACTAATAACATCCATAAATTAATATAATATCTAGGTAGCTTGTATAGTTAGTTGGGATCAACATGAAGGATGGGGAGTTTAAAGGAAGGGAAGAACTATCTCCTATTGAATAGCCTTTTTCTTTCTCTCTCTTTAAAACACAAAACAAAATAATGTTCTCTTAAATATTGTGTTCTTTCGTTTAAATTATCTTACAGGCGTGGAAAAATTGGAAACAAGGTACAGCTTCAAATCTTGTTGATCCCACATTGAAGGCAGGTTCGACAACTGAAATAATGAGATGTATTCACATAGGATTATTGTGTGTTCAAGAAGATGTAGCTGATAGACCAACAATGGCCTCCATTATTCTTATGCTTACTAGCTTCTCTATTACTCTACCAATACCCTTAGAACCTGCATTTTTTATGCATAGCAATACTGAATCAAACATTTCCTCACAATGTGGGAGGATGATTCAAGGGTGATAGAGTCATATCAATCTAATAGCAGCTTTGTCCAGGCTATTTCCTTGCTAGTGTTTAATGATTTTTGTGTGTGTGTGTGTGTGGAGAAGGTATGAATTTGAAATGTAATACTAATAATTTCCTTTTTTTTTTTTTTAATAAAAGCATACACTATATAGAGTTATTAATAATACATTATCACCTTAACAATCTTTCCTAAACATTAACCATTTATTGACCGAAAAAAAAAATATCTCGATTAAAATCATTATTCAACTATGATTGATCCATGACTTTAACATGACACCGCTATTATTTAGTATTAATTGATTTGAACTAATATTGTATATGTAAAAAATGAATATTTCTACTATCGTACACTTTTAGTGCGATGGTCACTCTATAAATATAAATACTTGTGGGGTATAAGAGGGAAAAAAGGCCAGAATTCAAGTCTCCAAGAAGGAACTTCACCCACATATATACTTAGATTAGGCTAAAGTAGAATTTTTATCTTGTATAAAAAAAATTTAAAAAAAAAAAAGATATTTCTTTGATCTATGTTTCGGTTTATGGTTTGGATTTTTTTTTTTGGGTAATTGTTATATGGTGTCAGATTGGCAAAGTCCTCCATGCTAAACTTGATTCTCGTTCCTCATTTTTTTTTTTTTTTTTTTGCATCTCAAGAAAACTCTTAATGCAAAAACCTAGGTCTTAAAATAGTGCCAAATCACTCAATCACATTACCAACACTCAATCACATTTAAAGAAAAGGCTTATAGCCCAATGGCCCCAATCTCTTTTCCTCTTCGTTGTCGCGCTTCAATACCATCTCAGCAACCTTCTATAAAAATTCTTGAATCATGTTAAGCTCAATGGTTTCTCCAAGTTGAACATATGGTTCCCAAAAAAAAAACTCGTTTACCATATAAAAATCAAATGACAGATTACAATTTATTCATGTGGTTTGACCTTGTCATTATTTAGCATTTAAAGTTTCATTTGTTACATTTACACCCGTAAAATTTGAACTGAAAACAAATCTGTTAACTATTCATCCAAATTAACGTACGGATATTGCACTTAGTGAATGAATCAAAGTGTCCAAGACCTCTTTCATTTAAGACATTAGATTTTGAAAAACACATTTCAAAGAATTATTTTATTTTATTTATTTTTTTGGTTTTTGATCTAAATTAAACTTAAAATAATTAGCACATATCACAAGAGTGAAAATCTACATCAAACATACTCCCACTATCTAAATTAATTCTATGTACTTCTCAGTTCTAAGTATGTCATGGAAATATGGTTTGTTAAAACAATTTTTACATGTCAAGAATAATTCTTAGGGCACATGCGCCATATTTTTTAGCCTAATCAAAAAAATAAATTGTATTTCTCAAAGAAATAATTTTTATTTTGCTAAATGCAAAATTTAATATCATGTATTAATTTGTAAATTTGATATTTGACTGAGAAATAAATATTTTAAATTTGAAATTAATTCAATAAAATAAAAATAAAAAACTCCCCAATTTTTCTTGACATTGGTAAAATTATTTTTGTGCATCTAATTTAGAGTAATTATGCACTATTTATTCATATAAAAATCACACATATCATAATATAGCATAAATTTCGGTAAATAAAATACATAAAATCAATATTTTATTTTATTTCATTGTCATTCAAGACAAATAACAATTTTTAATTCAATATCATATTTTTCACATATTTTTGAAAAATTTTATTGATTTAAATATAATCTAATTATATTTAATTCAATCAAATATTATTTTCAGCATAAATATTAACTATAAAAATATAACAAATTTTAAAATGTAATGTTGGATGTACATAATCAAACGTGTCAACCACCTCTACCAAATATAACCACGTGCATCGCCACTCATGATTGTGATAATGGAGAAGATTTTACTCCTTAATATTGAATAAATTGGACATGGATATGTACTTGCATAAAAAAAATATAAAAAATAAAAAGAAGGGATACTTATGATAGGAATAAGAGCATTAACATCATGCGCTAAATAGCTCCAAATCTGCCCTGGCAGTGGTCGCTAGAGATCATCGAGGTGAAGTCTTATATATTTGGGGTTCTGGTCTCCATTTGTTCTCACCATCTCAAGCAGAAGCTACCTCTATTCTTTGGGTTGTACAACTTGCAATTCAGGAACATTGGAAGACTGTTATTGTTGAGGGTGACACACATGTTTGCTTCAATGCTTTGTCATCTCAGGACCATATACCAGATTGGAACATTTGCACTATTATTAACAACATCCGTAGCTTAGTTTCTAGTTTTGTTTCTTGTAAGTTTCGCTAGATTAGGAGAAACAGTAACTCAGTTGCGCATTCAATTGTTAGATTTGCGTTGAACTCCTACCAGCAATTTTGTTTCAATAAGAGTAATCTTCCTCCCTCACTTTTGTCGGTTTGTATGGAAGATTCCTCATTGTGATCTTTTGTTAGTGTTTAATGAAATTGAAGTTTAGCCAAAAAAAAGAGCATTAACAACAGTTGTGCTAAAAAATGTTATTTTGACATATCAAAAGGTTAATTTATCTCTTTTAAGTTTAAACACACTATTTTACAATACATACATCACATCTTATATAATTTTACCACTTTATTTAAACAATATTTCTTTAATATTTTTAATTCTTTTTTTATCATTAATAGAAGAGAGAGAAAGTAGTAAAATAACTTTATTTTTATTTTCATGTATAAATTTTGTTTTCTTGTCTTATTTTGTAGAATTATATGACTAGTAGATTTATGTATAATTCAAATTTTATTTTTGAGTGTTTTCTTTTTACTTTTGTAAGAAAAAGAATACGAAAAAAATTTAGAAAAAACGTATTTTTTTGCATGTGAAAAAACCCATTAAAGACTGAATAAATGTCATAAGAACAAGAAATTAGCAATTTATTTTAGTTTGATATATTTAACCTTTTTATTAAAATTTTAATATTTTAATAAATTTCATTCATAAAATATATTTAATAAAATTATATAAAATTGTTTATATATGTATTTTTATTTTATAGACATGATGAAAATAAATAGGGATGATTTATTCAGGGAAAAAAATTAGAGAGACAACTAGACATTTCTAGAAAGTCAATTTTTATTTATTTTTTTTGTTCGTTTAACAATCTATCTGAGGAGTGAGAACCGATCTTGGGCTTTTTTTTCCTAAGATTTAAAATCTATTGGAGGTTTTTATGAGGGAAGTGAACTATTGAACAACAATTTCCTTTATTCGATTTATGTGATGGAAAAGAAAAGGGGAGAAAGTCAATTACTTGGGCCCACATTTTACAATTCGCCTATTTTGGGCAAAAAATAGAGAGAAACAGTTCAACACAAAATTGGGTCTAGCATAATTATCTTTTCATTTGTTGAAAATTACACTTTTGCCCATTATTTATTTATTTATTTTTATCACTCTCTCAATTTCATGGGGGCATTTAAGTAAAAAAAATACATTATTCTTTTCATTTCATTTCTCTTATCAAACCAAACATAATAAAGAAAATAATTTTTGTTAGGTCCTAAAAATTTAGAACAACTGGCAAACTATGAACATAAACTTGTTTAAATATAGATCTTAACGTCTATAGGATTTATTAGACAATGTTTAAGGTGTTGCCAGTCAGAATATGTTAAGATATATGTGATTCATTTGTTAGGAACATATATCAAAATTTTATATAATTGACTAATCTTTTGACAAAATGCACTTGACTTGTATTTGGGTAGATTTAGGATATTTTTAAATACTTCAAGAAACCATGTTTCAAGATCAAGTGTTGAAGCCTTCAAGTCTGTCCAAGAAAACAAGCTGAAAGTGCAGAGTTATTAAACCTCGACAGCTAGCATGTGTTGAGGTTTAAGGAAGCTGTTTAGCCCGTGTGCTCGACACCTGTTCGACACCTGCTTGACACCTCCTATCTGTCGAGGTTTAAAAATTTCAGAATTCTGCTATGATTTTCTTGGAATCCGTGAATATGTCTTTGGACCTTCTTTTCTCCTAACCCTAAATATATAAAAGGATTTTTTTAAGGGCCGTCAAACAGTTCACAAGTTGCATAAGCATTGAGCAAACTCTGTTTAAGCAAATTGTGACCGGAGACGAAGTTCTTGCCTTAGTTCATCTCTTTCTCTTGAAGAAGTTGTTGTGTATGTGCACCGTAGGGTTTTGTGACCAAGCATCTTCTTGATCTTCATTGTGTGGATGAACTAAAGAACTTTGCAGCCAACAACCTTCTTAGTTGATAATTGAAGTCGCGTACTGGGATCCACACAATTGATTAGTCACGTACTTGAGAGTCGTGCATCAAAAGGGGAAATTGTCACTACAGAACAAGTTCAATTGGGTATTGGAGTAAGGGTTCAACTGTAGGTTAGTAAGGTACTTAGGATTCTTTTACTTGTAATCGCTGGTTGTGATAATAATAGAGTTATAGGAGTCGTGACCTGAAAATCACCCGGTGGGGTTTTTGCCGTTAAGTTTTCCCATTCGTAAACAAATCACCGTATTATTTATTTTCTACTGCATAATTAGTTTATTAGTGATTTGTTTGTGCTACCACGCATTTGCATGTTAATTAACTTAATTAATTCACTTGGTTAAATTAATTGGTTAATTTATCACAAGGGGTCAATTTGTTTTTGGTCTATCGGAATACAAGAATTAGAAAGCTGTAGGTTCAAGAATTCGAAACATGCTAGGTTTGATCAATTGAGAGAACAGGTTCAACCGATCGAAAGACGGGTTTTGCAGAATTTAATTAAAGCCCAACAACTCTAGAGTTTCAGATCTATTTCATATAGTATTTAAAGGAAATGCTAAGACACATTTTGTGAAGACTTTGGAGTTTCTCTTGTGAGATTTAAAAGATACTATGCCTTTTCCTTTCAAAGTCACTACTGGAAATCATTCTCATATCATTAGAACTGATATATCTAAAGTTGCTGCTACAAGATCAACAATTAATGGTGATCTGAAACCTTTTAGTGGGATCTCAAAGTCACAAACGTGGGAGTTTGTGGTCTACAAATCCAAGATAGAAAAGCCTGTGGACCTGAAGTTGCATGTGGTCGTGTTAGTAAGTTCTACTTGAGGTAGCTTTAGTTTTTAAGGTTTAAATATATTGTAAGCTTCCATTCTATGATTTGTTTAGCTTTAGTATATTTAGATTAAATCTTCTCTAGATTTTTCACCTTGAAACGGTTGGTTTTATTAGTTTTCCTAAATTATTATATTACTGTCTTCCTTACTTTTCCGCACTAGATAATATGATTGAATGAGTTTAACCTAGATCTGAATAATTAATCTAAGTAACTACTTGGCTAATTCATTAGGTTAAACTAATCGGTTTTTCAAGGGGTCTAAACAAACAAATAATTTCCTATTTTATTTTCTCTTTCCATCCCTATTTCCAAATATAAATGATAAGAGTTTTATTTTTTATTTATTTTTTTTCATCTGCATCCAAACACAATAGTAGTAGAAAATTAGCAATAAAGCCCCCCACTACACTCCAAGTACACATCCACCAAAGATACAAAATTCAAAACCCCTATACTTTAGCAGCCATAAACTTGTGTTGTTTTGCCAATTTACAACCTAATAACGTCTATCTCTCATTCTTTTTCAAATTGGGCAGATTCAGTTTCAACTCTATATCCTATTCTTTTATCTTTAACAATTTAGCAAAATAATTTACACAATTTCCACGGCTTTTCAGGTTCTATCTTCAACCTTTGTAATCTAAATTGCTAGTTTTTGTTTTTTTTTTTCTTTTTTTTGAATTTTTTTTTTATCATTGACTTTTGCTTGATTTCTTTCTTGCCATGGCTTCCAGAGATTTAGAGTTTGAGGTGTACTTATCCATGAGTGAATAGGATTTTTATCTATACTACCATATAAAGGGCTTCCCCTATTTAAGTTCCTCATCTCCATGGTTATAAAATACCTCCATCCTATTTACGTACAAGTTTTCGACTAACGAAGATAAATACATAAAATAAAATTCCTCTACTTTAGCAACCCAAAACTCACATATGTTTCTTCAATTTACAACCTAATAACGTCTATCTCTCATTCTTTTTCAAAATGTATATTGAATTCTATATCCTATTATTTCTTCTACACAATTCCAATGGCTTTTCAAATGCCATCTTTTGCTTCTCTAATCTAAATTGCAAGTTTTTCTTTTACTTTTCTTCTCTTTTTTTCATCATTGACTTTTGTTTGAGTTCTTACTTGTCATGGCTACCAAGGATTCAAAGTTTGAGGAGTACTTACCTACGAGTGAATGAGATTTTTATAGGAATTCAATGGTGTTTGAAGATTGTTCATTATTTGTGGTTGACTTGGATATCATTGTGCCTCAAAGACAAACTCTCACCAACGTGTTTCCAAACAATCCTTTGCACCAACATGTTTTTAATTTCACCTATGTGTTTCTTAAGTAAACTTAATTTTCAATTTCATATATATGGGTTTTCTCTCTCTGTGAATTTAGTTGGTATTATTATTATTATCTGTGCTTTCTCAAGTAAACTTAGTTTTCAATTTCATATATATCCACGTGTTTAACCTTGCTACGATTCTTTTAAATAATTTTAAGGAATTCATCCATTCAATGTTATATAATTTTTGTTATGATTCTTTCATATCCCTAGAATCCTTTGCACCTTTAGCAAAAAAAAAAAAAAAAAAAAAAGAAAAGAAAAGAAAGAATCCTTTGCACCCTGTTTATCTTTTCCTCTTATTTTTTTTCCTCCTTTTTGTTTTTTTTTTTTTTTTGGTGTCGATTTTTCAAACATTTCATCCAAACACAAACTCTTTTTTTTTTTTTTTTCCCTTAAAAAAAAAAAAAAGGAATTCAAACACAAACTCTCATCAAAGTGTTTCCATCTTTTCCTTTTTTTTCCCCCTTCAAACACCAACTCTCATCAAGCTAGGGACGAACCTAGAATATTAAGCTAGTGGAGGCCGGAATATGAAGGAAAAAAAAAAAAAAAAAAAAAAAAACTTCAAATAGACATCCATATAGTATTAAAAAATTATAAATACACAAAATCATTATTTCTAAATACATTAAGAAGCAATCATCTGCCAACAAAGACAAAAACAAAAACAAAATATTGTGTTTTTTTACTACTAGGCTCGCTAGGATTTTTTTTTTTTTTTTTTTTTTTTTTTTTTTTTTTTGTTGAAGTTAAAGCATTCACAATGGTGATACTAAAATTTTTTGCTTTTAACACCTCAAAAAGCTACTTTATCTATTTTACCATCATATTTTACAATACACCCAATATCAAAAATATATATATATATATATATATATATTTTTTTTATCACTTCATTTAAAATAATATAAACAACTCATTAAAATACTAAAGAAATAGAGAGAATTTGAGTTTTTTAATTGAAGGAAGAAATATAATTTTAATAAAATATTGTACTTTATTTTTAACAACTTCTTACAGTTAACTGTTATTTATACTAGTTTACTGTTGTTGCAAAAAATTTAGTTTTAGTTTCTCCTATAACATGTGATTTTTTTTATTATTTGGTGGTAAAATAGTTTTTTTTTTTGGCTAAGGGTGTGTTTGTTTTGGGTGAAAATCACTTCCGGAAATGGGGGTGTTTGGTTGGTCCGGAAAATAGAATTTTCCGGAAATTGATTTTCGTTGACTGAAAAAAAATGGGTTTGACTACGGAAATCATTTTACACTTTCATTTTCACTTCAAAGTATTTCCGGAGAGAGAGAGAGAGAGAGAGAGAGAGAGCGCGCGAGAGGAAGAAGACTGAGCTTCAGTCCAGTTCGACGATCGTCGGCGAACCTCGAGCTCCAGTCTGCGCCGATCTCGCGAGCTTCAGTCCGCGCTGATCGGCGCTGTGCTTTGCGAGATCGTGATCGACGCTTTGCAAGATCGCGCCGTTGATCGCAATCTCATGAAGCACCGCGACGCTTCGAGAGATCGCGTCGTCGATCGCGATCTCGGATCACGATCGACGGCGTGGTCGTCGGACTGGAGCTCGCGAAGCACTGCGCTGTCGAACCCAGTCGAGCGTCGATCGTTGATGATTTTTTTTCTGGGTTTTGTCCGTGTTTTTCTGGATTTGTCTTTTCCTTCTTCTTTTCCAAACACCAGAAAATATTTTTCGGAAATTTTTTTGAAATATAACCAAACACATGAAAATATTTTCCTTTCCGGAAAATAGCATTTCCGGAAAATGGAATATTTTTCGGAAATGCTTTTACACAAACCAAACACAGCCTAAAGTACAATCACCATTGTGAATGATTTTATTGTTTTTGTTAATTTTTTGGGTTGAATAGTTTCTATTTGGGTTAGACCAACTAGATTGATTAGAGAGAAGGGAAACCTAAAGTTTTGGAAAAGGGTCCAACTACAAAAATAAAATATATAATAAAAAAATAAAATTTGGACCCAGGGGGGCCCAAGCTCCCTTGGGCCCCTACCTAGATCTGTCCCTAATTCAAGTCTCACATGAAATGATTGTTATCTAAGAAATTGTTGTTAAAGATTTATTTTGTAAGAAAAACTATATTTATCATTTGTGTAATTCTACGTGGGATTCAATTTACTATTTTTTGATAATTACTAATTTACTACCACATCTACTTACTATTTGTTGATTGTTACTAATTTACTATTACATCAAAAATGTTTCGAACACTTTTTATTTATTTATTCTAAAGGTAATTGCTAAATCTCCAAAATTTAAGTTTTTCTTTTTAAAACTTTTAGGGTTAGAAGTAAGTTGATAACTCCTATAAAAAAAATCAGAATTAGTTTTCTAAAAAAATTAATAACTAATAAAGGAACGAGGTGCGAATAAAAATTTGGATACACAAATCATTTTAAATGATTTATTAATTTTCTACACTTTACCCAAAAACAAAAAAAGATAGCACTTGTTCAACGACACTTTTACTTTTTATTTTTTATTTTGTAAAGTTTAATAATTTTCATTCATCACTATTTGAAATTGCTACATTTTCTAATTACAAAAATATTTAGAAGTATGATGAGATTTATGCATTTATGGGTGGAATATTTTTTTAATATAAATATCATCACACCTTTAGATATTTTTGTGAATGAAAAATATAGCAGATTCTTTTAAGTACGCACTATCTTTTTTTGTTTTTTCGTGAAGTATAAAAAAAATTACTGTACATCATTTAGCTTTTAGTTTTTTTTGGTAAAGTATAGAAACTAGAAAAGCTTATTAGTTTTTAGCTTTAATGTACGTTTTTTTTTTTTACTTCTTTTTCTCCCACTTTTTTCACTTTTTCAAATTTTATCAAGGTACTAGTTTAATAAAGGTACAAGTATTCTTAGCATCAAAAAATATTTTCAAGGTACAAGTTTTTTAAAGGTACAAGTATTCTTAGCAAGCTTATTAGTTTTTAGCTTGAGTATAAAAGCAACACTAGTCAAGTCCATTTTCAAAAGACATATAGTTTGCTATTTATATTCCTTCCCTCTCTTCTCTGCTTTCAAAAATGGCGGATAGAAGGGGCAGACAACACAGAGCCTCAACGATCGCCATTACCGTCTTCTCCAAGACCTCTCCGCTCCTCCAAGCACTCTTTCGGTACTCACTCCCTCATATCTTTCTCTCTCTCTCTCTAAGAAATTATTCAAAATTTACCCTAATTATTGAATATCGTGTCTCTCGTAGACGACGATGGTATTCCCCAATTCTCAGTGATAGCCGATTTCGATTCTCCATCACTCGATACTCCTCTCTTTCTCTCTCCTTACTTCTTTTTTCCATAAATATTTTTGAAATGCCTTAGAGTAAATGTTGATTACTTTACTGTGTAGAAGTAGGAGGAGCGAAGCCATCGATTGTCAACGAAGACGATGATTCTGATTCTTTGCTCGGTATTTCTTTATTTATTTTTCCCCTTTTATATCTTGTACACCATGTGCACGTATAAATTTCTGTGTTTTTGTTGTTTTATTATGTGGTTCATTTTGAGTGGGTTTGTAGAGAAAGAGAAGCCGGTGAAGGTATGCGGCGTCTATGTTCAGTTTCGACTCGAGATAATGATAGTGCTGATAAAAAAATTCCATGTCAATTTCATTATATGGTTGGGTTTATCGACCGTATTGTCGATTTTCGTTGTTGGTTAATGAAAATCGACATTACAGTCGATTAACCCAATTATATAGGATATAATGGTGAAGAAGAATACATGTGGCCAATCTCGATTAGTCGGTTAAAGATCTATAGTTGATTTAAGATTCATTGGTTTTTTTGTGCAGAAGTTAATACCTATTTTGAATTTTATGCCTACATAAATAGTTTATGCTGCAAACTGGATTAATGGAATGTTTGGAATATTTTTTCTCTGCGTTGAATTTGTTTCTCGATAATGTATTTTTTGCAGAGGCTTGTATGAGATTTTACCTAGTAAAGGGACTGTTTAGATGTTTATAGAATCTGCTGCTGGTGATATTAGTTTTCATCTTGGAATGTTTGGCTGTTGATGTGGAGATTTTAACTTAGAATAATATCTCGTATATCGTCACAAATAAAATGAACATTTACTGTTAAGAAAAAAGTTTACAAGTTTGATAAATTTAGATAATGGAGAAGAAAAAAAAAACAAAAGTTGATGAAGACTATATAAGGGGAGTTATCTATTTGGATTTCATCTAGTGGAATGTGATTAGATTTTCTGGCTCTATTACTGGTAATAGTTAGTTTTCTCTTTTAGTGGTACTTTTGGATAAAACATTACTTTTTTTTTTTTTTTTGCTTCCGTGCTTTTAAATAGTTTCTTTATAAGATTGGGATAAAACAAATTAGAAAATAGATGTGAGATTACTTCAGTGTTAGCTATGCCTATGGAAATTTTCTGAGTTATCCTCTAGACAAGACTTTTCTTGTCTCTGTTCTATCAAGTTTATGAAATAATGATGTCTATCGGTTAATTTTACAATTCACAATATTTAACTGCTGTATTTTATAGATTCAAAACCTCATTAAAGGTTAATATTACCAAAAATAGTAATAAATGAGGCAGAAGCAGAAATTTGGTAAGTTTTTGGGTTTCCCCTTTAATATTTGTGAGAATGGATGACTTTCTGTTAACATTTTCAGTCACCGTTTCATAAATTGTTTCTTTCAACCACATCTCTTTACTATTTCCAAACTTGACCGAACTGCACTTTGTCTGAAGGAAACTATCTGGCAATCAGAGGGCCTGACTTGGAGCCTTTTGTGGTTGGATCCCTAATCCAACTACTTTGTCCTGTTACAAAGTTTGGATGTCTTGATGATGATAGATTTAAAGAGGCCATGAACTTTTTAAGCAAGGCAATAAATTTTTTTTTCCTTTTTTGATTTTTTTTTTTTTTTGTTTTGTTTTGTTTTGTTTTTGTTTTTTTTCTCTTCTTTTCCTCCTTATTTTTTAATGATTCCTTCTAGGAAATATATGCAATTGTCTTCTCCTGTGTCATATTTGTTTTCTTGTTGTGTTAGGTTGTTAGTATAGGACTTAGTATATAATAACATTTTGGTTACATTATTATAGTGGTATTTGTCATTATCATCATCGTCATAAATAATTGTATGCACTGATTTGTTTATGTCTTTTGGGTTGATACCAATTATCTATGTAATTGGTAATCACATTGTCTCTTGGTCTAAACTACTAGTGCTGACTTGGGCTAAAAGGCCTATTCGAACCCAAATTCAAGTTTTGGACAATTGCCTACAGCCCTTTTATGATAAGTAATAAAATTATATTAAAGCATAGGAACCTCCTCATGTATATATATGGTGTATAGAATGGTGAAGAGGAATACATGTGATCAATCTCAATTAATATATGATTAAGATATGCTTGCTTACAAATTACATGCTTTCATCAGGCAGCATATCATTGTGCCATTGTTTCTGAGATGAATTAGGTTAGTAGCGTGAATTTCTGATTAAGATCTTCTAGTGGATGCTATACTAAAAGAGCAAAAATTCTGAAACATGGAGAAGTTCTTCCTGACATCTCATGATGTCATTTGTGCTGAGGCAGTAGCCTTATTATTTTATATATATATATATATATATATTTTTTTTTTTCCTGTGTCTTGCATTTTGTAGTGAAGGTTATTTTTCTAGGATAGAATGTAAACTCTTTATTTCTTGTTTTACAACCTTTATAGATAGTATGCTTGTGATCTTTTAATTGAGGAAGTAGGTTGCTTTGAGCAATGTAAATTTCTTGAAAGGAGTTGGTTTTATGTCAGATCCTCTTTTGGCTGATTCTTCAACAATCTTGTCTGCGTCTTGTCTGATATTTATTGGGTCCTTGTCTTTTCGGCTGGTTGGCTGTTCTTGACTGATTGGGAGTGGAGGAATGCTTGAATTTCCAAAGAACTAATTCTGTTCTATCTTTTGTTATGTGTTAAAAGTTTGTCTATAATTGGGAACTTAATATCCTCTATTTTCAGTTGTAGCCAGTTTGTAAAATGAATGTGTTACGGTGATAGCTGGGCTGTACTTCGACAAGTTTGATCCTAATATTATTGACAATAATAATGAAGATAAATTTTGGTTGCTTACTTGCTTATAGTCTTGATATTCTGCTTATACCACTTGACAGATATCATTTTATTGTAATTTCAGTTCAACTCAACTTGACTAAGTCTTAATCCCAACTAATTCATGGTTGACTATATGTATCTTTCCCTATCATTATATCGTATTGAAGGTTATACTCTCTTGTTAACCTGAGTTAAATCACTCTCTCATTTGTGCTAGGATTCTCATTCATGCATTGTGAGTTGTGACTAAGTTTTATGCTAGCTATTAATTTATAGCACCCACCACTTTTCTTTGGGCTTGCCATCAGCTGTATATAAAGATTAGGACACTAAACATCACACAGGCAGAGTTCCATTTGACTTTGAACATTTCTTCTTGTTATCTTTCTGTGTGAACAGGCAGCTTGTGTTTCTATTTAATTAGGGGTCACGGTTGTAATTGCTGATCAGGTTTTTAATATAAACTCTTTCAGTTAAATTTTTCTTCTTTTTTCCTGTTTTTATTACAAATATGTCATCTTGGTTCATCAATTGTCAGCCCAATTATGGATTGCTTTCTACACTTCAACATAAGATAGCTATTTATTTCAAGGATCAGTCAGTTTTTCAAGTTTTCCAGATATCCTAACTTCACTGCACCAACTTAAAAATGATGGTAATACACTTTTTGATGAAAGTCGGATGAGATTGGTCTGGTATAGGTACATTTAATTTTTTTTTTTTTGAGGCAAACGATCTTGTTATAACTCATTAGCCTTTTATGTTTTTTTCTATTTTGGTACTTTTTAGTTAAAACTATTGTTGCCTTGTGGTGTACAGATTCCAATTTCTTGGAGGCCAGTTATTCAGGATCCCTTGACAATTCAAATATTTTTTGATTGTTATGCAATCACTTAAAGCCATTTTTCGAAAGAGGTTTGTATTTATTATATCCCTTTTGTAAATTAACCTTTTTCTTATTAATTATTTTAAAGCTGTCCTGGAGAGATATGTTCTTTACGCTGTATCCTGTTGCAGTATCTAAATTTAATTTCGTTATAATACTTTTTTTGATACGTAATTAAACTTTGGTTGTTAATTTGTTGGGACTAATCTTCTAGACATTTTAAATCCCATTTACTATTACATAGTGGTATGCTTGAATAAAGTATTCATAGATGATTCATGTCACAATTTAAATCCCATTTTGAATTGACCATGATGTTTTTAATCATACTATTGGCTTGTCACAATTTTTGAATCCTTTTAATTTTGCTGATCGCTTGACAAGTTGGCTTTTTGATGAAAGTGCATTTCCAACTTTTCCATCTTTTTGTCAAATGGTTCTTTTGGAAGGAAAGGAATTATCGGACATTCAAGGAACTGAACAACCTATGGTGATAGTGAAGTTGATTTTTCTGCGCACTTTGTACAATTGGATGGCTACTATGGGTGGTAATTCCTTCTCTATTTTGTTGGATCTTCTTGATTGAACACTTTTACATAATTTAGATACACCTCCAGCACACTGGTGCTGTTTCCTTGTCTTTCTTTTCATGTTGATGGGCAAGTCCAAGGGGTTCTTCCTTAGAAAGATTCCATGTGTTATTTAAAAAAAAAAAAAACTAGTTAGCATAAAAATTATATAATTTGACTTGTGATGAGTTAGACCCAACCTGTAAACTCATGGGATGAGATGGACAGGGTAGTAGGGGGGGGGGGGGGGGGATGTAGGCTTGTCACTTGTGAGGAGATGCTTGTTGATTTCATTAGAGAAGTCTTTCTTTTGGTATGCTTGCAAAACAAACCGTTCCAACAATCACCATGATGTTTTGATTGTTGTTTCTTTTAGGATATGTTTTGTTTCCTTGCTATTTATTTGGTGGAAATTTCTCTCTTAAGAATAAATTCCTTGGTTATATTCCTTTTTGTAGCGAATGGAAAATATGTGATGAATTTACTTAAAGATTCATAAACATAAGTCAAGATTATTGAACTAGTGATCTTTTCCAAAAAAAATATTTTTGGAAATTTTATCCAGCAAAGCAACAGGAGCCCTTGGAAAGCTAACCCATAAAAATTTAAAGAAAAATTATTTGTTTTCTGTAACTCTGAATGCTTATCATCTTGAAAATTGCAATTGTTTTGCATATTGTAAACCAAATCATGATGGGGAGTTGGGAGAATTCATTTACATAAGTGGAATGTGTTGATTACTTTAAAACTTAGGCTGTACTCGGTCATTTTAAAATTTGCTTAAATATTTAACATTTATTGCCTGTCTATATACTAAAAAAATAGCATATTGATTTTATTTATTTATGGATAATTTTATTCTCATTGAAATTTGTTTCTTTTTGGTTTGAAGGCAGGTCTTGCTGATGATGATAATTATCATGCAATTTGTCATCTGCTTGGCCGCTTTAAAGTGAATTATCAGGTGACTTTGACTATATGCTCACTCAATACATGCATTCAACTGCTTCTGTTGCGCCTTATGTCGTCTGTTTGGATTAATTGCATCCTGTTGATTGGTAATTTGCTTAATCTCAAAATAATATGTAATTATAAGATGCCGGTGTTTATAATATCCATTTTAATTATTTGGCTGAAAAAAAATTGAAAAGCAATGCCTTTTTCACATCAAGAGTTTGTTCTCTTGTAGGAAAAGAACATTTTTTTTTTATTCTAGATGTTGTATTTTGTGGACATATATTTATGCTATTTTTTGAAAATTGTTTGGAGGAAGTATAAGAGAAGTGTAATCATGAAAAGGAACTTATGGCAATGCATATCTATCTTCATTTTGGTGCAAAATTTTCTTTTTAAGATGAAATGTAAGTATATAGATTGCACTTACCCAAAAAAAAAATGTTAGTATATAGATTTCCTAAATGTTTTGCATGAAATGCCTAGCAGGACGGACAGTGTTATGTGAGTTATTATAAATTTTCTTGATGGACAGCCTATACTATGATGGGGCTTACTGTTATGTCTATTGGATGGACTTCATCAGAACCATGT
The DNA here is from genome assembly GCF_932294415.1 of Quercus robur. NCBI lineage: Eukaryota > Viridiplantae > Streptophyta > Magnoliopsida > Fagales > Fagaceae > Quercus > Quercus robur. The sequence continues at coordinate 13,223,306 of NC_065543.1, read as the reverse complement.
TGCCTATTTCCAGTCTCCAAAATTGACCTAGTTTCCATTCTAAAATTTTCCCTGAGACAATTCTAGACCCAGCATTGTAGTAACCTTTTCAATTTAAAAGGTGGTTGTAGAACATAATTCTTGTTTTCAAGCTTTCTTGAATGAAAATCAGTGGAACAATGTTAGTTGTAATAAAATTTTATAACAGTGTCAATTGTAGAAGGAAAAATGAGTGAGGAAAAAAGACTCATTGGGTGTGTATGTGTTTCTTACAAATAAAAGAACTGAAATGATGTTCCTAAAACTTCAGTGCCCTTTTGGCCAGTTGGTGGAAGTTGGTGCCTGTTTTGGTGGTTTTTCCACACTATTGACAGTGATCTGAGGTGTAGGGATAGTCACAATTTAGTTGTCCTACCAATCTTGATCAAATTCGACTCTGCTTGGGTCATGTGAGTGGTGAATGTGATGTTGACGTTAGAGAGGGTATAAATATCTTGGTCTGTGTGTGAGTGTGGTCACTGAAGCCTAGGAAGAGGAATGATGTCGTTGCCGGAGTTGGATAACACCGAAGTTGCAGCGAAGTTATGGCATTGGCTGTGAAAGGGGGCTTTATTTCTCTGATACAATGTTGTGCTTTGGGAAATGTGTTTAGGTTTAATTAATTTACCCAAACACACATATGTATTAATTTTTTGGATACATTTTAAGTGGGGAGGGGAGATTCGAACCCTGAATGTTTTTGTAAAACACTGGGAAATGCTATTTGACCTAATGGTCACTTGCACACATACATATTTTTTAGAGGTGAGTAATAGTAATATTACAAATTTATTCTTAACTTATACACATTCATTACGGTCTGCATTCTTTGTTGCCAAAGGTAATTATGAAGTTGGTGCTGATTTACATCCATCAAAGGAAGTTGTTGGTCATAATGTCTTATGCAACAAAAACAAAGGAAGGGTTGGATGGATATTTTTGTAATTGGAAAATGTAGCAGGCTCTTCTGAACACGTGCTATCTTTTTTTGGTTTTTTGGTGAAGTATAGAAAAAGAATACATCATTTAGCTTTTAGCTTTTTTGGTGAAGTATAGAAAATAGAAGAGCTTCTCAACTTTTAGCTTTTATGTAGAGTTTTTTCAAGCTTCACTTTTTCCTACTTTTTTCACTTTTTCAATTTTTTTCAAGGTACAAAAGTCCCTTTTCAAAAGACACACAGAATTTGCTTTTATATTCCTTCCCTCTCTTCTTTGCTTCAAAAATGGTGGACAGAAGGGGTAGCAGGAAGACACCACTGAGCATCAACAATCGCCATTACTGTCTTCTCCAAGACCTCTCTGCTCCTCCAAGTACTCTTTCGGTACTCACTCCATCTCTCTCTCTCTCTCTCTCTAAGAAATTATTCAAAATTTACACTGATTATTGAATATTGTGTCTCTTGTAGACGATGATGATATTCCCCAATTCTCAGGGATCACTGATTTCAATTCTCCTCCACTTGATACTCCTCTCTTTCTCTCTTCTCACTTCTTTTTTCCATAAATATTTTTGAAATGTTTTAGAGGAAATGTTGATTACTTTACTGTATTGAAGTAGGAGAAGCGAAGCTGTCGATTATCAACAAAGATGATGATAATATTCCTGATGGTTCTGATTCTCTGCTCGGTAATTCTTTATTTTCCCCTTTTTATATCTTGCACGCCATGCGTATGTATAAATTTCTGTATGAATGGCAGTGTTTTTGTTGTTTTATTATGTGGTTGATTTTTATTTTTATTGGGTGGGTTTTTAGAGTAAAGAGACTGTTTAGATGTTTATAGAATCTGCTAGTGAGATTAGTTTTCTTCCCGGAGTGTTTGGCTATTGATGTGGAGAATTTAACTTAGAATAATATCTCGTATCCTGTCATAAATGAAATGAACATTTACTGTTATGAAAAAAGTTTACAAGTTTTATAAATTTAGAGAATGAAGAAAAAAAAAAAAGAGAAAGTGGATGAAGACTTTATAAGGGGAGTTATCTATTTGGATTTCATCTAGTGGAATGTGATTAGATTTTCTAGCTCTATAACTGGTAATATGGTTACTTTTCTCTTTTTGTGGTACTTTTGTATTGTTAAACATTACTTTGATAGTTTCTTTATAAGGTTGGGAAAAAAAGATCAGAATATAGATGGTAAGATTACTTTAGTGTTGGCTATGTCTATGGAATTATGGAACATGGATATTTTGAGTTATCCTCTAGAAGAGACTTTTCTTGACATCTAGGTTAGTTTAATTACTTACATCCCAAAAGAGGACGCCATTGCTGGACTTCATAAGCTCAGCCACACTAACCTCCTTATTCCTACAAAATCCAAACAAGTTAGGGTAGCTGACTGCAAGAGATGTCGGTTGATTTTACAATTCACAAGGTTAATTGCTGTATTTTATTGATTCAAAACCCCATTAAAGGTTAATATAACAAAAAATCGTAATAAATGAGGCAAAAGCAGAAATTTGGGAAGTTTTTGGGTTTCACCTTAAATATTTGTGAGAGTGGTTGACTTTCAGCTAACATTGACAGTCACCGTTTTCATAAATTGTTTCTTTCAAGCACATCTCTTGATTATTTTTAAACTTGACCGAATTGCACTTTGTCTGAAGGAAACTATCTTATAAACTATTTGGCAACCAGAGGACCTAACTTGGAGCCCTTTGTGGTTGGATCCCTAATCCAACTTCTTTATCTTGTTACAAAGTTTGGGTAGCTTGATGAAGATAGATTCAAAGAGGTGATGAACTTTTTAAGCCAGGTGATGATTGTTTTTTCTTTCTTTATTTTTGTTTGTTGGGTTTTGTTTTTTTTTTTTTTTTCCTCTTTATTCTTTTAAAATGATTGCTTCGAGGAAATATATACCATTCTCTTTTCATGTGGCACATTTGTTTTCTCATTCTGTTAGGTTGTTAGTATAAGACTTTTTATATAATAACATTTTGGTTACATTATTATAGTGGTATTTTGTCATTATTAACATTGTCATAAATAATTGTATGCATTGATTTGTTTATGTTTTTTGGGTTGATACCAATTATCTATGTAATTGGTAATCACATTGTCTCTTGGTCTAAACTACTAGGGCTGACTTGGGCTAAAAGGCATATTCAAACCCAAATTCAAGTTTTGGACAATTGCCTATAGCCCTTTTATGATAAGTAATAAAATTATATTAAAACATAGGTACCTCCTCATGTATATATAAGGTGTATAGAATGGTGAAGAAGAATACATGTGGTCAATCTCGATTAATATATGATTAAGATATGCTTGCTTACAAGTTACAAATTATATGCTTTCATCAGGCACCATATCATTGTGCCATTGGTTTGAAGATATTGAATCGGCTTGTTTCTGAGATGAATCAGGTTAGTAGCGTAAATGTCTGATTAAGATATTTTAGTGGGAACTTAATTATGCTATCCTGAAAGAGCACAAATTCTGAAACATGGAGAAGTTCTTTCTGACATCTCATGATGTCATTTGTGCTGAGGCAGTAGCCTTTATATATATATATATATATATATATATTCTTTTCCCTGTGTCCTGGATTTTGTAGTGAAGATTATTTTTCTAGGATAGAATGTAAACTCTATTTCTTTTCTTACAACCTTTATAGATACTATGCTTGTGATCTTTTAAATGGGGAAGCAGGTTGCTTTGAGCAATGTAAAATTATTGAAAGGATTGGTTTTATGTCAGATCCTCTTTTGGCCGATTCTTCTTCAACAATCCAATCTGCATCTTATCTGATATTTATTGGGTCTTTGTCTTTGCTGCAGGTTGGCTGTTCTTGACTGAGAGGGAGAGGAGGAATGCTTGAATTTCCAAAGAACTAATTCTGTTCTATCTTCTGTTATGCGATAATGTTTCTTCTTGAATTGGGCACTTAATGTCCTCTACTTTTAGTTGTAGCTAGTTTGTAAAATGAATGTTAGAGTGATAGCTAGGCTGTACTTTGATATTTTGCTTATACCACTTGATAGATGTCATTTAATTGTAATTTCGGTTCAACTTAACTTGACTAAGTCTTAATCCCAACTAAATTATGGTTGACTATATGTGTCTTTTCCTATGATAATATTGTATCGAAGGTTATACTCTCTAGTTAATCTGAGTTAAATCGCTTGTTTGTGCAAGGATTCTCATTCATGCATTGTCAGTTGCGACTAAGTTTTATGCTAGCTATCAATTTACAGCACCCCCCCACTTTTCTTTGGGCTTGGTACCAGCTGTATATAACGATTAGGACACTAAGCATCACACAGGCAGAGTTCCATTTGACCCTAAACGTTTCTTCTTGTTATCTTTTTGTGTGAACAAGTAGCAAGTGTTTCTATTTAATTAGGGGTCACAGGTGTAATTGCTTGCTGATCGGGTTTCTAATATAAATTCTTTTAGTTAAATTTTTCTTCTTTTTTCCATAATAGACAAAGATTCTTGGTCAATGTTTTGATTACAAATATGTCATCTTAGTTCGTCAATTGTCAGCAAGTTGCAAGAGCTGGCGCTTTCAGTATCCTTTAATGTTTTATCATTTGATTTAATGGGGACATCATTTAATGAAAGTCAGATGAGATTGGTATGGTACAGGTATATTTAACTTTTTTTGAGGCAAACGATTTTGATATAATTCATTAGCCTTTTATGTTTTTTTTTTGGGTACTTTTTTGTTAAAACTATTGTTGCCTTGTGGTGTACAGATTCCAATTTCTTGAAGGCCAGTTATTCAGGATCCCTTGACACTTCAAGTATTTTTTGATTATTATGCAATCACTTAAAGCCATTTTTTGATAGAGGTTTGTATTTGTTATATCCCTTTTGTAAGATAAACTTTTTCTTAATAATTAATTTAAAGATGTCTTGGAGAGATAAGTTCTTTATGCTGTATCTTGTTGCAGTATCTAAATTTACTTTCATTATAATACCTTTTTTATATGCAATTAAACTTTGGTTGTTAATTTGTTGGGACTAATCTTTTAGACATTTTAAATCCCATTTACTATTACATAGTGACATGCTTGAGTAAGGTATTCACAAATGATTCATGTCACAATTTAAATCCCATTTTGAATTAACCATGATGATTATTGAATATCGTGTCTCTCGCAGACGATGATGGTATTCCCAATTTTCAGGGATCACCAATTTAGATTCTCCTCCACTTGGTAAGAGCTCTCGTTTATGAGTTGTAATGGGAATAGACAGGTCATATTTGGGAATATTTAATGCACTGACATTGGGGGGACATTTTATTGCATCGAGATTTCCTAGTGAGAGATATGGTTGTCTTAAATGTTGTGAGCTGTTTTGGAGTTCTCTATTTTTATGTTATACAATGCATTGGTGGATATTCCTTTGAAGGGCAGCCTGTACACATTGGTCAAACAATCGATTGTCGCCTACGTTTCTTATATGACCATAGTTCACAACAATAGTAGAAATAACCCTCTAATTGGAAGCACACCTAGAGGAAATAAAGCTCTCCCAACCTGAAATCATAGACAACGGGTCACGATAGAGTTTCAAACTGAACATAGAAGCTTCCAAATCCATTTCAGTTTGTGTGTGGGGCATTGGGGGGTTGTTTGTTTGTTTGTTTGTTTATGCTGATGGTTATACTAATTGGATACGCTTAATAGCAAACTTCACGTTGAATCTCTTCATTCATGGCAGGTTCATTTATCCCCCATAACTTTTGAAGATTTTTTTATGAAGAAATTATGCAATTTTCTCAAAAATTGCTGATGAATTTGACTTTAACACCATCTTTTCTTGCTTGAATTGCAATATGAAAGTTGTGGTATGTTTGTAATGGAGATTATGGAGCCTATCTTGCAATTGTATATGGTACTTGATTGAATACTCCCTTTCCCAATTTCTCTTCCTTTCTGCAATAATTTGAAATTACATGTAATTTTCTTTGTATAGGAAGGTGGACCCTCCAATTCAGTGCAGATGACATTCAACTCTCTTTGGCTGAAGTCAAACTTGCTGGGATAGTGCATATTGTTGCTGCCATTCTTAAGACTTACCAAATTTCTGGCTTCAGGTTAAATTTTTATTGCTGATTAGGATTATAGCTTTTAGGAGAGAATTGTGTATCTCATTAGGCCCATTTGCTTGTCTATTCCAGTGGAGAATTGGAAGAAGTATTTGATGCAAAACTTTCAGCTCGTGTTTGGCAGTTGATAAATGTGAAAAATAGTGGGTAGGTTACACAGTCAGGTATGTCATTAAACCAAGTTGGCTTTTTTTTTGTGCATTCAGATTTTTTTGCAATATTTATGGTGTGAAATTGTTGCATTTTATATCCATTTTTTCCTTCTTAAACATGCCTTTATAAACATAAACATGACATCTTTGTATTAGGAGCTTAGGACTTACAAGTTTATATTAAATAGTTATCTCATATATGGTTGTTGTAAGGGATATTTCGGGCAATTCGTATGTGGAGTCTATTATTCATGTATTGCCCATATCAAGTTGTATCTAAGCCTGTTGCTACTAGTGCTATGATAAAGCTTATTGTTTGAGGTCTGAATATGACTTCATGAATCAATATGAGGACTAAAGTAATTTGCTTGACCAGTCACAATTGTAGGGCATTATGAAGTATATGATACCACTATGTTATCTGACCTCGTTAATAATCCACAGTTTGAAACTTCTAATCCCTGGTCTTTGCATAAAGTCAGGGTGGTAGCCAGTCTGATTCAAAAGATCTGAGGTTTCATTAGCACTGTAAAATACCTGGAATTCAACTTCAATTTTCCTTTTTTTAATAGTTAAGCCCAAACTTTTGCAATAATGCACTACCAGGTTATAAATAAACTTGTCATTTGGAGATTATATTATTGTTTTCCCACTTAGACCATAGCCCAATTTGATTGGTTGCCACTTGTTATGAGTAATATAACTGTGAGGGACAAATAAGAAAATATTATATAAATAGATGTGTGGTTTTGGGGTAATTAATTTTTAATCCTGCACACTTCCTAAAGATTAACACTAATTAAATTGTATTGCACTTGGTGTTAGTTACCTCCAATTGAGTTGAACCAACTGTGAGTCTTACAAAAGAATTTAAATGAAAAGTGCTTGTTGCATTTTGGAATTGTTGCTTAGTTATCATCTTTTAAATTTTATAGTTATCATTTTTCATATAATCCATTCTTGAAAGATAATGTATCATTTACTAGTATCTATTTCTTTGTTATAAAGAGTGTGATGTATGTTGTCTGTTAGTTGTAGCTCAAATGACACCTCCTCCCCTCTTAAGAAAGCGTGCAAATGAGGACGCTTCTGTTGAGAGAGAGAGAGAGAGAGAGAGAGAGAGAGAGAGAGAGAGAGAGAGAGAGAGAGAGAGAGAGAGAGAGAGAGAGAGAGAGAGAGAGAGAGAGAGAGAGAGAGAGAGAGGACGTGGTTTCTACCTTGTTTGTTGACTTCTTTCTTTAATCTTTGATGCAGTATGCTTTACTACTGGATTCTTCTTCTGTTGCTATCAATATTTTACTACTGTCATTGAGCCAATTTGTTAATCTTTGGATTATTGTTGAATACCATTTCTATGTTTTGATGTTTGCAACAAAAGTTGACCTTGTTTGTATTACATCACACATTTATCTTGTTACAAAATTATCTCTATGACATGTGTGTGGATATCCATATGAGTTCCTACAGAACCATCCCCATTCAAATCAATTTTGTGGGGTGTCCTGAGAATAAAGGAAATGACATAGAGTAATGTCTTCACCGTGTGTCTTTTTACTCCTTTCCCAAAGACGTGCTGCAAAGAATAGAAATCGAAAATCTTGCTAGTTTGAGGACAGTTCCTATGGCTTCAGTGATCTTCTTCAATTCCATTTTAATCACTGATCTTTTAAATCTTGCTAGAATGACACTTGGGAGTCTGTTTTGTGCGGCTTGACTTCAAAAAGAGAATGCATTATGAATCAAATATGTATGGCTGAAATACCAGCCAACATCTTGGAATATTATAAAATAGGATTGGCCTTGGTACAATTATTGCAGAAATTTTGTATGTTTTTAAAAAAAAAAAAAAAAAAATTATGATGTCCCTTCTACCAAAGGTGCTAATAATTTCTGTTTATTTATAGAATTTTTTTTTTGATGACCACATTCATGCTATTGGAATAATAGTTAATAATTAATCTCACCATTTCATTTCCTATTAGCTTATGTTGTTAGGACAAGTGCTAATTTATCATGGTATCTGCCTCCACTCTACCTCATATAAAAAAAAAAAAAAAAAAAAAAAAAAAAAGGGTATAAAATCCCATACACACGCATGGGGGATTGTTAGAATAATAGTTAAATGACTAAATTCACAATTACCTAACAATTTCTGCTTTTGGGATGAGTTGTAATTTATCACATGGTATCTTGGGAGACAAGTGAAGAGCTGACCATAATTTTGCATCTTTGGATAAGCAACTTTTTCATTTTAGATCCAGGAACACTTTTTTTCCTCCCACTTTTTTGTTTAATTTATTTTTATGTTTTGCCAAGAGCCTTGAAACTTATTTAGTTGGAACCTACTGGTGTTTCCAAAGGAGACATCTAGGGTTTAAGTTCATCCTCCCCTGTTGTAACTATCGTATTTATTGTTTTGTTTTGAGGCTTGTTGGAAAGTATAATTCATTTTCTATTTCATTGAAGACCAAATTGAGACTTTGATTACCAAAAATTCCTGGGATTGGTTAATAAATCAAGGGATTGATTGCTTAAGACAATTGTGGGATTGAAGCAATCAGTATGCAATTCAAATTCAAATTATCATTGGCTTTTGTATGTAATATCCCTTATAAATATGGATTTCATTATAATGAACTCTTTAAGAAAATTGAATGAGAAATGAAGCCCTTTAGGCCTCTTGTCCCATGGATGTTGGCCACAAGCCCAAACCACATAAACTCATGTTTTCTCTCTTCTCATTTCTGTCACATTATCACAAATTTTTACATGATATCAAACCATGTCAATTGGGCCTTGCTTGAATCTCTTCATTCACATAATATTCTTGTTATTGATGGTTTCCATATTCTAATACGATCACCTTGTGAATCATCCTTTATTATCTACCTTCTTTTGCTTCCCATTTTCAATTGAAAATTTTACCTCTTCATTTTGTATATTGGTTATTTTACCTGCAATTCTGGTGAGAAAGTGATACAGAGTGGTACTAGCACCTCTATTGGTCTGATGCTCATGATCATGCCTTGCATTCTTCCAACTTAAGTGAATTTGAAATTCAAACCTGTGCCTTTTTTCCCCTTTCTTTCTTTTTGATTGAGTTCAACCCTCTTCATGTTCCTTGAGGCTTTTTTGCAGCAACTATATGCTCTTCTATCTGAACTTCATTGGAATCCATGATTATTTACTATTATTGGTTGCTATTGTAGGAAGATTTTTACAAATTTGAAGTCGTACTCAGAGGTGACAGATCACATCTTCTATTAACTGTTCTTTTGAATTCAATTAGTTTAACTTATGGCATGATTTATTTGTATTTGCAGTTTAAAGTGGTTATTCACCATACCTTGAGTGTTTTCTTGGAAATGACATCTGGGTTAGTTTTATTACTTCAGATTCAGTTCGGAAACTTTTTATTTTTTATTATATTAATTTTCTTGAGGTCAAGCTTTGGTGCGATGGCAAGTGCCTTCCGCCAAATGAGATGTTTCACCAGTTCAAGTATGGGAATCAACCTCTGAAATAAATTGGGGATAAGTTTTCCTACCATGATTCCTCCCAAAACCCGCATCAGTGCGAGATTAGTGCACTGGGTGCGACCTTTTTATTATATTAATTCTCTCTGCTGTGTATTTACGTCAACATGCAATTTTGTGTAGATATATGTTGGGAAAGCTGCTTTCTGAAGTTGGATATCATTAAATCCATTATTTCATGAAAATATCACTCTAAGATATACATATATATATTTATATATATATTTTTTTCTTTTATTTTGGCTTTGTTCTCATATTTAAATTTACACACACCTGTAAGTTACTATTGGCCAATAATTTGGTAATATGTTTGTTAGTTTTCCATTTTCAGAAAGAGCACTTCCATTTCTTAGATGATTACTGAAGTTCTCATAGTTGAACAACCTTTTATTTCACTTTGATTTTCATTGAGGGCAGCCTTTTGATGTTCAAATCTTCAATGGATCCTCTTCCACTGGTATGCAATTTTGTTTAGTCACCCAGTTGAGAGTTTTAAGAATGCTCAACTAAAGTATTCCTGCATTTTTTATTTTGACATAGAAAAAATGGTTGGATGTTGACATACTCTTTTTATTCCTTTGTTTTTTATATGGATCTTGTAATTTAATAACTGGCTTAGGGTTAAAAACTAAATATCCATACTACTATTATTTATACATTAGGCATTAAATACAATATGACTAAATTGCCCACATAACTTTAATGTTTTATCATTTTATTTAGTAGTGACATCATTTGATGAAAGTTAGACGAGATTGGAATGGTACTGGTACATTTAACTTTTTTTGAGGCAAATGATCTTGATATAACTCATTACCCTATTATGGTTTTTCAATTTTGGTACTTTTTAGTTAAAACTATTGTTGCCTTGTGGTGTACTGGTTCCAATTTCTTGGAGCACAGTTAGTAAAAAAATAAAATAAAATACAAAAAGACTATTGTAGAGAATAAATAAAATAAAAAAAAAAAATACAAAAAGACTAACATAGAGAATAAGTAATAAAAAAGGTGAAATAAGGGTTGAAAATTGACAGAATAATATACAGTGACCTATATATCTATCAAATCAAAAGTCTCAAAGCCCATAAAAGGTTCTTCATGGCTTCAACTTGTTGGCAAAAATCCAGTCACACATTATCGTAAACCCAACACAAAAGCTCCAACTCCAAAAATCTCATACAACCAAAGGCCCACATCCAATAGCAACCCTCACAAAACCCACAATGACCTTTGACCTCCACATCAAAACCACAAGTCGTTTACATTCTTCCAAGTTTGGAGAATCTCATATGTGCAGCTGAGTTAGGATGATGTAAAAGACTATGAGCATGGATATATAAAGGATAGAAGTGCAAGAGGTGAAAACCTAGAGAGGAAAAAAATAGTCTTGAAATGATGTACCTAAGAAAATAAAGAGTCATTATCTTTTAATTGGTGTTTATATAGTAAACAAAGAGTAGTTATCTTGGTGAGAGATAGATGAATAGTCTTGAAACGATGAACCAAAGAAAACAAAAGGTCCATATCATTTATTGCAAGAGAATCCTCAAGGAGAGTGCCACTTGGCAAAACCTCATGTTCTCTCAAAATAGGTCTCTCCTTTTATATGTATATATATTGATTGATTAGTTTCTTTTAGAGGTCTTTGCTATTGCATGCACGTATTTTAAATTGTTTTGCTCTCTAAATAATGCCCTAATAACGTCTTGTTTAGGCAATGCGGTGGATGAGTTTAGAAGTGTGGAATACTTGCAGATAGACTTTAACACTATTAAATTTGCAACAAATGACTTTTCTGATGCAAATAAGCTTGGACAAGGTGGATTTGGTGTTGTTTACAAGGTAACGTGACATTTTCATTAACCTTAAACAGTATTATCCACTTCATTTAACTTGGAATGAAGAAATTTTATTTCACAATTAATTTTTTTTTGGTTAGATCTATATACTAGAAAGCACGGACGTGGCTGAGAGGGTGCCGCACCCGAGTCCGACGCGGCCCAACGCAGGACGCAGCCTCCGACGCGGTTGACTGCGCGTCGGTGCTGCGTTTGAGTGTTTTTGTTTTTGTTTTTTTTTTTTTTTTCTTTTTCGGATTCGCGCTGTATCGGGCTGATTTGGCCAGAATCGGGCCGTATCGGCCATATCAGGTCGTATCGGCCAGCGACCGATACAGTCGAAACAGGCCGAAATCGGCCTTGAAACTCGCTGGAGTAGCCGAAATTTTGACCTCAGATGTGTTTCTTGCCTACTTCTTTCTTTGTTTTGTGAATCAAGGTATATTAATGTGTTTTTTAAGAATATTTTAATAGTAAAAATATATGAAAATATATTTTTAATAATTTTTTAATCGTCGAGTCCCGCACCCGCACCTGAGTCCCGAAATGCACCCATGCTTCATAGTCTATATATAATAACATCACAGTCCATGGTATACATCATTAAATTTATTATATTTTAATCTGAAGCATGAAATGGAACTAGTCGCACCAAGTAAAGACAATTGTTCAAACTTTCACTTTTCAATTAAAGGAATCAAGATCTATTGTCCCAAAAAATATTCTATTATTTGAAAAAGTTTGTTGTCACAATGCACAACTTGTTAAATCCAGTAGAGACAATTGGTTCAAACTATCACTCTTCAATTAATGGAGTCAAGATCTATTATCCAAAAAAATAAAAGGTGTATTATTTCAAAAAGTTTGTTGTCACAATGCACAACATGTTAAATCCAAAAAGTATATTTTCCTAAGTGTTAAATATATTTTAATCTAAAATACATTTTTTAGGGTAAGCTCTATAATGGAGAAGACGTTGTGAAAAGGCTTTCAAAAAATTATGGACAAGGAGATCTTGAATTTAAGAAGGAAGTAATGTTGGTGGCCAAGCTTTGACATCGAAATTTAGTTAGAATCTTGGGATTTTGCTTGGAAGGAAATGAAAGACTTCTAATTTATGTGTTTGTGCCAAATAAAAGCCTTGATCGCTTCATTTTTTATATGAGTTTACCTCTACCTTCATATCAAATTATATGCATTGTAATATCATTATGATTTGTACGTCTTTTGTGTATAGACTCCCTCACATTTTAGTACCATATAATATATTTGATTGAATATGTAGATCCTATCAAGTGTGCACATCTAGATTGGGCAAGACGCTTCAAAATCATAGAAGGCATTGCTCAAGGGCTTTTATATCTTCATGAAGATTCTTAGCTTCATATTATTCATCGTGATCTCAAAGTGAGAAATATCCTATTAGATTCTGAAATGAATCCAAAAATTCCAGATTTTGGTATGGCAAAATTGTTTGCACTTGATCAAAGTGAAGAAACTACAAATAGAATTTTTGGGACCTAGTAAGTACCCTTGTTAGGTATGCTTAATGTTTACTTTGTACAAAAGAAACAACCTGAAAGTCCTAACAAGTATTGTTGAAAATTTATGAATATGCAATGGATATATGTCTCCAGAGTATGCAATGCATGGACAATTTTAAGTGAAGTCTGATATCTTTAGTTTTGGTGTACTAATTATAGAGATAATAAGTGGACAGAGGAATAGTTGCTTCCGAAATGGAGCGAGGATTGAGGACCTCCTACGCTATGTAAGTATGACTTTTTTTTCTCTAATGTTGCATACAAGTATGGAGTGGTAGGTAAGCTTACAAGTTCAAATCTCATCAGATGTGTTAGTTAATTATCTATTTTGAAAGAATGCTACTCTCTCTCTGGGGGGTGTGTGTGTGTGGGGGGGGGGGGGGGGGGTGGTTATTTGATTAAATAGCTTTAATAGTCAAAAGGACAAAGAAGGTAAATGTCAACCAAAAATAATCTCAAAAATAATCTTTTGAGATTATTTTTGGGTATGTCTCTTGTGCCTACTAGTAGGACACTGAACATAATATCTAAGTAGCTTGTATAATCAGTTGGGATCAACATGAAGAGTGTGTAGTTTAAAGGAAGGGAGTGCCTACTAGTATGACACTGAACATAATATCTAAGTAGCTTGTATAATCAGTTGGGTTCAACATGAAGAATATGTAGTTTAAAGGAAGGGAAGAACTTTCCCATATTGAATAGTCCTTTTTTCTGTTTAAAACACAACAAAATTGTGTTCCTTTCAAATATTGAGTTTGTTAGCTTAAATTATTTTGTAGGCATGGACAAATTGGAAACAAGGTACAGCTTCAAATCTTGTTGATCCCAAATTGAAGGCAGATTCAACTACTAAAATAATGAGATGCATTTTCACAGGATTACTATGTTCAAAGAAATGTAGCTGATAGACTAACTATGGCCTCTGTTATTTGTATGCTTAATAGCTTCTCTATTACTCTACCAATTCCTTTAGAACCTGCATTTTTTATAAGCGAAAATGCACTTTTGGTCCCTACATTTTGGGTCATTTATCAATTTGGTCTCTAAATTAATTTTGCTCCTAGGTCAGTCCTTGATTTTTTAAAATCGTTTTTAAACTGGTCCCTACCGTCATCCAAGTAATGAAACCCTATTACGTGGCAGATGAGTGCCCTGGTTGCTGACATGGTGCTAATGTGGCACTGACATGGCATTAAAATATTATTAAAAGAAATTATTTGGCATTTTTCAATGCAAGGTCAGCATTTTAATTTTTTTTTAATTTCTGATAAAAAAATTTCAATTTAAACTGAAAAAATTCAAAATTCAAAATTCAAAAAAAAAAACTTTACAGTTTTAAAGATCTAGGAAATTTTTTTTAGAGCAATTAACACTATTCATGCTCTATGTTGGCGTTTTTGTGTTTGTATTTGTATCTATTTCATTTTCTTCTTTCTTTTAAGATAAACCATAAAAGTAAGATATCCCAAACCACGGCTGAGAAAAAGAAGAGGGAAGAAGCTCTACCCAGAAGAATTAGAAGAGGAGATCGGCCTGAGAAAAAAGAAGAAGAAGAGGCAGAGGAGATCAGTAACATGGGCATGGCATGCTGTCTCCGACTTTTGCTTGTTTGTGTTTGTATTGTTCTTTTGCTTCTTTCTTTGTCAATCTCTGACTTTTTTTCTCTCTAAACCCGAATCCCTCTTCCTCTCTCTTTTGATTCATGTGTTTTGATTCATGGGTTCATGGGTTTGATTTTTCATGGGTTCGATTCATGGGTTCATGGGTTTAATTATTTGCTAAGAAAATCAATAAAAGAAAAGAAAATATTGATTATTTTAATTTTCTAGGCAAGTTTTCATCTTCTTTTCTGTAGAACATGAAGTACAGTTCTGGGTTCACCTGCACTATTTTGGGTTTGCATTTGTTTTGGGTTTGCTCTTGTTCTGGATTTGTTCTTGATTCTGGGTTTTATTTCTTGTTTTTTCGGATTTGATGGAGATTAGATTTGGTTGCTGGATTTGGATTTGGGTTTGCCTGAGATTGGATTGGTTGCCGGGTTTATTTCTTGAATTTGGGAAGAACAGGTTGGTATGTTCTTACGGAAAAAAATAATGAAAGTAAAAATAATAATAATAATAATAGATTTAAGGCCAATAATAATAATAATAATATGAAAGTAAAAATTTAAAATGCTGACCTGGCATTGAAAAATGCCAAATAATTTTTTTTAATAATATTTTAATGCCATGTCAGTGCCACGTCAGCACCATGTCAGCAACCAGGGCACTCCTTTTGCCACGTAATAGGGTTCCGTAACTTGGATGACGGTAGGAACCAGTTTAAAAACGATTTTAAAAAATCAGGGAATGACCTAGGAGCAAAATCAATTTAGAGACCAAATAGATAAATGACCCAAAATGTAGGGACTAAAAGTGCATTTTCGTCTTTTTTATACACAACAATATTAAATCAAACCTTTCCTCGTAATGGGAGCATGATTTATAGGTGATAGAATCAGAAGGCTCGATAAATGGAGCTTAGTATTGCGCTATCTCTTCGTTGTATATGATGAATTTGAAATGTTATTCTACTAATTTTTCTATTTATTTTTTTGAAGCTTTTTTTAATTATTTGAGAATAAAATATATATATATATTATTAATGATGAAACAGTTTTACCTTAGCAATCTTTCCTAAACTTGAACCATTTAGTTGGAAAAAAAAAGGCAGAAAAAGAACTTACCTCAATAAGACTCATTATTCAACCATGATTGATCCATGACTTCAGCATGTCATTGCTAATATTTAGTAGTTAATTGCTCTTAACTAATACTGCATATTTAAGAATTGGATATATCACTGCTTTGTGTTTATGTTTAACGTTTGGATTTTTTACATTGTTATACTATGTAAGATTGGGATTGGATAAAAAACTCTTATGTACTAGACCTATTAAGATATGGACACATGACAAGTATTTAATTCATATTTGCATCCCAGTAGCCAGGTCTAGTGTACAGAAACACTAGACCTAAGCCGGTTCCTTGACAAGATCCTCACACTGTGCTTGATTCTCATTCCTCATATGGTTTGCATCCCAAGAAAACTCTTAATGCAAAAACCTAGGCCCCAAAATAGTGCCAAATCACTCCAGCACATTACCAACGGGCTTAATAGCCAATCACCAATGGTACATGTCTCTTTTCCTCTTCACTCTCGCGGTTCAATCCCATCTCAGCAATCATCTATAAAAAATTCTTCAATCACATTAATTGTTACAAGCGTTTAATAAAAAATAATAATACTAAGTTGTACTAAGCTATTATCCTTAGAAATTGTTCATAACTTCATATACTTGCAGATGCTACGGTCCTACCCAATAGCCATACCTTCCAAATTGTGTTTTCAGAATGGGTGCTCTCACTTCTCAAATATAAATGGAAAAGCAGAAGGCAAAAAATAAATAAAATAACGAAGGACGAAATAATGTGGCCCACGGGAAAGGGGGGGATTTTGTGAATATCCCATTGACTTTCAACGCTAAGAATGCCAAGCTAATAAGATCGGCCTTTTTTTGCTCATATGAAATCTTATCAATGGGGACGTGTGTCATTACTTTATCTTGACTTCAGGAAATGTTTGTCTTCTTCTTGATGAGAGCTATAGGTATATGTAGGATTGCGGACATGTGTCTAAGATTGGACATGTGTCCGTATCATGATGGGTCTAGTAACTACTGGCCACTTGCTGAACCCAGACATAAATGGTTGACTAAATTTCACATCCAATCACGACGATATATATATATATATATATATTTCTTGCGTAACCTTGAACTGACCAGACAAAATTTAAGTAACAAACGGTTGAATGTTTCAAATCAACATTAGAATTTTCAACATCAGATATGGACTTTCCGTTCGTCAAAGATAGCAATAATACAATTGCTTAAAAAAAAAAAAAAAGTCAGTATTAGAAAGTTCTACCTCTCCATAAAAGCCTATATGACATGTTTCTTCACCTAAATGTTTGCCATAGTTTTAGGAAAACATGGCAAAGGTCTGTTCCAAACTTCTCTTCCTATCTGCCATTTGCATATTCATTGCTCAAGCCTTTGCTCAGCCAAACTTCCTATACCATTTTTGTTTAAACAATGGTAACTACACAAGCAACAGTACTTACAAAGCAAACCTCAATCAACTCCTCTCCTCCGACTCTTCCAACACTGAAATTGACTATGGGTTCTACAACTCTTCTTATGGCCAAAACCCGGACAAAGTATATGCAATTGGACTTTGTAGAGGAGATGTTAAGCCGGATGTTTGCCGTAGTTGCCTCAACAACGCTACAAATCTTCTCCCACTGCTTTGTCCTAACCAGAAGGAAGCAATAGGATGGTATGATTATTGCATGTTACGCTACACATTCCGAGACATATTTGGGATCATGGAAGCTAGTCCTGTTTTCTATATGTGGAACAATAATAACGTATCCGCTAATGTGGATCAGTTCAATCAGGACCTGAGGACCTTGTTGGATAGCCAAAGAGGTCAAGCTGCAAAAGGTGGTTCTCTTCGTAAGTTTGCAGCGGGAAATGCAACAGCACCAAACTTCCAAACACTATATTCACTTGTGCAATGCACACCTGATTTGTCTGAGCAAGATTGCAGTGATTGCTTGGCTGGGGCTATGGGAGATATACCACAATGTTGTGATGGGAAGCAAGGTGGGAGAGTTGTCAGACCCAGCTGTAATTTAAGGTATGAGGTCTCTCTCTTCTATGACCCCACAGATATAACTGTACTATCGCCTCCGCTAGTGCCACCCGTATCTCCATCTCCACCATCAACAAATTCCCCTGCTGCAAAAGGTACGTATGGCATTAATCTTATATGGATAGCTGTGACCAATATGTTGATAGGATTATGATTAAATGATTAAATTCACCGTTTTCAAACATCTTTCATTTTGGGTTTGAGATAATTTGTGATTATCATGATATCCCAGTAGGAAACTTTGAGTTCAAATTTTATATCTACTCTACTTCCAATTTAAATAGTTAAAAGTTTGTGTGGGGTATGTATTTTAATTTTTCACTGACCAGGTTTTAAGAGACCTTTATGTTCTGTTCATTTTTGAGATATCCGTAAATCATGGTTTAAAATTTTATTTTGTTTTTGTTTTTTTATTTCTTAATTTTCTAAACTACTTCTAATTACGACGAATACAATAGAACAATGAAATCAAACATTTTTCTGTCTTCTGCAGGAAAGAAGAGTAACAAATCTCTAACTGTTATTATTATAGTTGTGCCCACTGTTGCTTTTCTGGTACCCATAATCTCCGTCTGCATCTACTTATTAAGAGTAAGGAAACCAAGGGAGCAACCAGAAAGTAAGTAAAATGATTCGTTTATTGTTATTTGTTGTCGAAAAAGTTTGAATTTTGAATTTTTACAAAGGAAATAACAGTCAGAAAATATTTGCTGACTGTGCTGTTATGTCATATTGTAGGTTCTGAATTATGATTGTGGAAATAAGTACGTGTTTGAATTAGCTTTTTGTTGAAGACTTTTATATGTTGGAAATTGACAAAAATACGTTTTTATAAAAAAAAAAAAAAAAAAAAAAAGTGATTTATATATATATATATATAATTTTTTAAAAAAAGATAAATTAATAAGTTAAAAACAAAAATGAATTGGAGAATATTTTCTGTCAATCGATACTTAGGTGCCATCAAGTAACAATAAATAATCTAATTAAATAAAAAAATTAACATTAAATTATTGTGCTCTCTCAAATAATGGTTCCACTTATACAGACAGAAAATTATTATAAGAATGGATCTTGACAATATCAATAAAAATTTATAATAATATCAATAATTAGTTGTGGCTGGAGAGGTCATTGCTGTTGTATATATTCAGATTTCTACTAAAACAAACAGAAAATTATTATAATAATGAACATTACCAATATAAATAACTAGTTGTTGTTTATCAAAAAATAAATAAAAGTTGTGAAGATGTCATCGAAGTTGAATGCAAGATTACCCAAAAAGAAGAAGTTGAACGCACGTATTTTAATTTGTGACGCTCTTCTTCTTTAAATAATGCACTAAAGAATTGGGATACGTGTTGATTTTTCTTCTTCTTCAGGCAGCGAAGCTGTGGACGAAATTACAAGTGCGGAAGCCTTGCAATTTAACTTTGGTATCATTCGAGTTGCAACGGATGACTTTTCTGATGCAAAAAAACTTGGTCAAGGTGGATTTGGTGCTGTTTACAAGGTAACCTCACCAACTGACCTTATCATTAATTTGGAGGGAGTAAAATTAATGAATCTAATGACACAATAATTTTTATCACTATTTTCATACTTGTTTATATGATATATGTTGTGAATTATTTTATTATAAAAGTTATGTCAATATTAGTCTTATATGAAAATGATGCTGTACTAAGTACAACTTATCATATCAACAAGTTGTGAAAAAAGTTATATAATTTATGTGAAATAACATATACAAAAAGTAGAATTGATGGAGGGTTAAATGTGTTTTATTCTAATATATTCTTCAGGGTAAGCTTTCCAATGGACAAATTATTGCTGTTAAAAGGCTATCTAGAGATTCTGGCCAAGGAAATCAAGAATTTAAGAATGAAGTTTTGTTAGTGGCTAACCTTCATCATCGGAATTTAGTTAGACTCCTAGGATTTTGCTTGGAAAGAACTGAAAGGCTTCTAATTTATGAGTTTGTGCCCAATACAAGCCTTGATCGCTTCATTTTTGGTATGGTTGCACTTCCTACTTTCATTTCACATCATATCCATTGTATTTATTTTGGATGGCATGTTTTGCAAGGACAGACTTTGTCAAATTTTTTCCTGTTTAACATAATCATATCTTTTGCTAAATATGCAGATCCAATAAAAAGTGTGTATCTAAATTGGGAAAAGCGCTATAAAATCATAGAAGGCATTGCTCGTGGACTTCTTTATCTTCATGAAGATTCTCGACTTCGTATTATTCATCGTGATCTCAAAACTAGTAACATTTTATTAGATTCAAATATGAACCCGAAAATTGCAGATTTTGGCCTAGCTAAATTGTTTGCACTTGATCAAAGTGAAGACAATACAAATAGAATTGTGGGGACCTAGTAAGTATGTTTGTATGGTAAAGCTGATGTTTACTTTGTACCCTAGAAACAACTTGAAAGTCCTAATAATCATTTTTAAAATTAATTATGGATTGTGCAGTGGATATATGGCTCCGGAGTATGCAATGCATGGACAATTCTCAGTGAAATCTGATATCTTTAGTTTTGACGTGCTAGTTTTAGAGATAATATCTGGGAAAAAGAATAGTTGCTTCCAACATGGAGAAAATATAGAGGACCTTCTAAGCTATGTAAGTATAATTATATTGGGGCCTAAAAAACTCTCTTAAGTCTGTAGGGATCGGTGAGTTTTGCAGGTTTGAATCATGTGTGAGTTAATGATATATATGCAAGCCAAAGAAATAGTATGATTATCTCTAGCAACATGTTGCCTTTTAAATTCTTCATTTTCCACTTTTGATGGATGAGTAAGTATCTTCATGAAAAAATTATCTTATGAAACCTCTCTCATAGTATTTGAGATCTATATATGTGTGGATTTTATATGATACGAAAGTGTCATACGACTATCTCATGAGAGACCATCTCTAAGGAAAGAGAGGTGGAGGATTTTTGAACCAATTCTTTTAACATAGTATACTATTAATATCCCCTTAGGTTCTCTTTGTGTACATATCATATGCCCCTATTTAAATGATACTAATAATGCACATCAAATTGACAAAATTAGTCCAAAATTGGTTTAGTCTTTTGGTACTGTACTAGATATTTAGGATATAATCTTGTTAGTCTGAATGATGGATTGTTTAAGGAGAAAAAGCATCTTGAATTTCCACTACATACAACGAAACACAAGGCACCACCTTGTTTAACTTTAATAACATATATCTATTATTTTTAATTATCTTGCAGGCATGGAAAAATTGGAGAGAGGGAAAAGCTTTAAATCTTGTAGATTCCACATTGAAGGCCGGTTCAAAGAATGAAATAATGAGAGGTATCCATATTGGATTATTGTGTGTTCAAGAAAATGTAGCTGATAGACCAACCATGGCCTCAGTTGTTCTTATGCTTAATAGCTACTCTCTCACTCTGCCAATACCTTTACAGCCTGCATTTTTTATGCATAGTAATATTGAATCAGACACATCCTTACAATGGGAGTATGATCCAAAGAGGACAGATTCCGATCGATCAAAAGGCAGCTTGGTCTAAGTCTACGCTATCTCCTTTCTTATTGTTTAAAGAAGTTGAAATGTACTACTATTTTATATTTTTTTTATTTAAGAATATATAATATATGATTTATTTATGATTCATTCAAAACTTAGCATTCTTTTCAAAATCTGAACCATTTAGTGACCCAAAAAAAAAAAAAAAAAAAAAATTTTCTTAGTATGACACCATTGATATCTAGTAGTTGAGTACTTTAAATTAATATTGTATATATAAATATTGGCTAATCCAGTGCTATATGCGTGTTGAATGGAAGACCGCTGCAGCTGTATATAGTTGACTACCATTTTCAAAGTTTGCCGAAAAGTTTCATCTCTCCCGTGTTAATTCATTCGGAATATGCGTCCATGGTAACGAAGCCACTTTCATTTTCTCTGGCTTGTTCCCCATCCACTTTTATTTCAATCAGCCTTCTTTTTTTTTTCTTTTTTTTTTTATGGGATTTCAATCAGCCATTTATTTATTTTATTTTGGAGAGAATAGTACGTTTCAAACCACTCAAAAAAAAAAATTTTTTTTTTTTGAGAAACAACAACTCAAAAACTTTTATATATATATATATATATGACAAACCGTCGAGTTCTAGTAAAAAAATGGGCCACCTTAAACAAGTTAAAAATTGTTCCAACAGTATTCTTTTCACATGAAAAAATAAATAACACATGTATTTGCAGATTTGCCACTTGGTGACATATTTAGATCAAAAACATACTAGTGGATTTCAGTTAGCTTAATCAATATGATACTTGAATAAGATATTTGGGATTCAATCCCCACCTACACCAAAACTTAATTGGAGTTTTAATCTGATGATAAAGAGATATCATCAGAAGAGAACGCCATAACAAAAAAAAAAAATAATAATAAAAATTCATAAACTTACTAGTATTAGTATTAATATAGTGATCAAAAACTTGTTTTTTCCAAAGAAATCAATTCTAGTCTCAAATACTCCCAGATTTGTCTCTCATTTGTGTTTTTACTTACTATCATATTTTTTATGAACTTGCTATTACATATATATATAGCTGCAATATGTGATGACATAATTCTTTAAATGTCATTGCTCTATATACCAAACCTGGAATGAAAAAGGCACTCTTTCTTAACAAATTCCAATACTTGGTTCAAAGCCATCATAAAAATTGAGACAAATCAATTAAAAAGTATATATTTTAAGTTTTCACAAATCAATTTCAAAGTTAACCAATGATAAAGTTTAGGAGTAAGGACATTATCCTTTACTCTTTAGGTTTTTTTTTTTTTTTTTCTTTTTTTTTTTTTTTTTCACTTTTAACTCTTTAAATGTTTATATATATTATATAGTGGTGTGACTGCCTTTGCTGCTAGCACAGAAGGGTTGGTATTAGCATATAATATATAATTGTGAGTTTTAATTGTGAACAGGAATGAATTTTATTTTAAAAAACTGGTCAGGTTATGAGTCAACTTGTTTTTGCTTTGGGTTAAAAACTTCGGATTTGGATTGAGTATTTTCCTTCTAGTTCAAGTCAAGTTATTAGGTTGGGTCCAATTTTGTTATGTCTGACAAAATTACTTCACTAGTGTAATAAAACACTTGCCGGACAATGCAAGTGCATGTAGCCTTTTGCTGTAAAGGAGTTTCTTTAAAAGTTGGTTAAAATATAATCTATATATAAAAGTATAAAGTTCTCTCCAAAAAAAAAAAAAAAAAAAATCTTTTGGGTACTGTCATGTAACACATTCTGTGAAATATTTATATATTTAACCTTAAATATAATCAAATTTTAGTATTTATGTCAAAGTATTAATTAAGTAATTGATGGATGCATTTATTTCAATGTATTAATATAGTACACAAAATTTGTTTGGTAAATTAAAAAGAAATAAAAAAAAATTGTATATCTCTCTCTCTCTCTCTCTCCACATTTGTCCATTTATAGATCATCTTTCAATATAAACTATAGATTAGCTTCAATAACCTGTATGCATTAATATTGTATTTTCATCAAGCCAGAAAACTACATGATGAAAAAGAAACTGGAATGTACCAATTTAGTTGGAAGATTGTTACTTGATTGGTTGATAAAGATAAACTCCATGTTCAGTGTAGATTTATTTTATTGAAGGAAACCAATTGAATCATTCAAAAATTATCAAAAGTATCCAAAATTTGACTTAACAATTTATTTTGATACAATATCAAAATTATATAGCTTTTTGGATGATAATGAAAAACAACCTAGTTTTGGAAAAACTGGAGTTTTTGTTTCAACAAAATATCACTCCTAAGTGGTTTCGCAAATAATATCACAATAAGCATGTTGCTAACAATAATGAATCTTTACAGAATTATAGTCATCAATCAAATACAATTAAATCATAGTAATCTTCTCCAAAAATTTCTATCTCCATCAACTATTCTGGATATGGAACTGACTTCATTAAATCCTTCAAAGATGAAACTACAAATACCTCCAACATTGTAGTTATTGATGTTGGGGAGATAAATACCTTGGGCAGCTTCCTTGAATAATTAATATAACATATGGAGACACACTTTAACCCAAAAGGCCTAAGTCCAATGGGTATGTGCTCAATTATATTATATTAAGTATTCATTCTTCTAATCTTTATTCAATGTGGGACTTTACTCACACGTGTACACCTAACAATCTCCCTCTCATGTGTTAGTTTCTGCCTCTCTGTGGATTTCAAGACCTTTCTGTGGGCCATAAATAAGTCATACTCGCTCCCCCTTGCCTAATGGGTTTTTTCCTTCACTAGTGCATCATTCATGGGCTTTCATGTGTCAACCCCGCACATCTTTTATTCTCCATGGGAACCTCGCATCTCATTGTCATCTAGCACCATTGGCAATAATATTCCTTTGTTGGGCCTTTTCCAAGATTGTTTGTGTGGGCTTTATGGGCTTGCTTGGTGTAATATACTTATATACCATCCCCACTCTAACTGCAAAAAGTGACCCGCCCTGCTCTATTTGAGAAAGGGCTTCAAGTGCGCACACCCCTTACTGTTCCAACTACGAAAGGAACTTTGATAATCTTGCCACTTTTGCCCTACACCACCATGGGCTCTGATACCACTTGTTGGGGGAGATAAACACGTTGAGAAGCTTCCTTAAATAATTAATATAACATATAGAGACACACTTTAACCCAAAAGGCCTAAGCCCAATGAGTATGTGCTCAATTATGTTATATTAACTACTTGTTCTTCTAATTTTTATTCAATGTGAGACTTTACTCACACATGTATACCTAACAATTGAACCATCCAAAACTGCCCTTGAACTATGGCAACACCTTTCCTCTTTCTTGTCAGTGAACTCAAAGCAAATTCTCTAGCAATCCGAAGACCTTTTGTATAAGGAGAAAGGACACCCCCAATTTAAAATGCTTTTAATATCCCACTTAAGCTCTTACTGTCAACCATTGATGTCTTCTGAGATTAGGTTCGAGAAGAGGTAAATCTGCATCAGAAAAAGAAGTTGGTGTTTAAGTTGGATAACATTGGACGAATACAATCCAGCCCAAAACAAACTCCTTGCACTTGCTGCTTTTACTTGCACTTAAGTAATCACTGAAATTAAACTAAAACTAATATAAAGCAACTTATGACTGAGAGTGCTGTGTCCGACATAACCAAGAAAATTCAAACAATATAGAAATATTTATAAAGGGGGATTAATAGACAGGAAAAATATAACAATTGTAATCTTTATCAAGGAAATGAAACTCGTTATCAACCTCAAAGCCCCATGAAAATTTAGTTATATATGTTGCTGGGGTTTAACTTTTTAAGCAGTGATTAAAATGTTGGATCTCTTACATAGAATGCACTAAAAAATTAAACATATGACTCTAGGCTTACTAAACTTAGGAAGGCACTTCCCAAATTATTAACTTTTTCCCCAAAAATATAGAAGAGCTAGAAGAGCCTTTGACCACGCGCATGAGCGCATGCTTAGAGGCCAGTATTCTATAATTGTCATCCGTTTTTGGCAATTTTTTTAATGTAGTAATCAATGTCTTAATGATTGGAAGATGATGCTATAATTCCGTATTAACCTTTAGGGAGAGGAAAAAAAAGATCCTCTAAATAAATCTTATAAATTTACATATATTGAAAATGCATAATGAAATTGTAACTATAAAACTACTTACAAATTATATGTGAAAATATTTACAAAAGTTATTATGAAGAAGTTGATTGGTAAATGTAAAAACTTAAAATATTTACATTAGGTAAAACTATAAAATAATTCACTACATTAAAAACATGGAATAGGTCAACTTATTAAAATTATGCATGCTATGGTGGAGAAGTTGGTGGAGCAATGTTTTTTGTTCCACATTCTAATTGCTTTTCAACAGCATTTGCTATGTACTACACATCTATAACAAAAAGTTAAAAAGAGCTTAAATTTAAAATTTAACAACTACCTTTTTATTTTATTTTTTATGGTAAAAGGCTGACATTTTTAAATTTTGGTGTTGTTGTTGTTGTTTTTGTTTTTTGTTTTTTGTTTTAAATTTTATTTATGACAATGGGAGAGTGTTCCCATTTATATCAATGTTTTTTCAAATTTAGCTAAAATTTAGGAGTTTTTAAATCAGTAATTTTACATGTCTAACCCTACTATTTAAACTTTACAAATAGGTAAATTTGAGTGTATTTTAAGCATCAAAATTGAGGATCCCAAACATGAGAAATCCTTTAAATAGTAGTATAGATATATATAATCTCTTATTCAACCATAAAAAACTTTACCAGTTGAACTAACTGAAACCCACTTAACTTTTGTTAATATTACATTATTGAATAATTTTTCATATTGTAAGACTTGATAGTGAAAAATACCAAAGAATGAGAGCTTTCAATATCATGAGAGTATAGTGGATAAAGTAGAGAATTATATATATTAGGTGTTAGAAATATGTTGTTAAATGTTTAATTATCGATTGTCCTAAAATTTTAAACTATTGGGATATGGTAAATTTTAACTATTGGGATGTGGTTAAATGATTAAATTTACCACCTCACATTTAAATTCTAACGTGTTGGGTCTCACCTATTAAAAGATAGTTTTGGCTCACACATGAGGGGGAGTATTAGAAATATGTGGTTAAACGAATAAATTTATCATATCCCAATAGCTTAAGTTTTTGGGACAATCGGTAATTTAACATGGTATCAAAGTAAGAGGTCTTGAATTTGATCCTTATCTCCTCCACTCTACTTCCCATTTTATTTCCAACTTGTTGGGCCTCAACTATTAAAATCATAAAATGTAGTTTTGGCCTACACGTGAGGAAGAGTGTTAAGTATGTGGTTAAATGATTAAAATTACTGTATCCCACGAGTTTAAGTTTTTGGAACAATTGGTAATTTAACATTAAGAAGGTCAAACTTATGTACAGTACTTTAGATTCCCATCTTAAAATTCAGCTATGTGTTTTTTTTTTTTTTTTCTCATGGGATGAAAATGTATTTTTAGTTAACCATAAAGTTGAATTTTAAGAAGGAAATATAAGAAATAGTACCTAAGTTTTGCCCTATTAGGAATATTGTGTGATTGTAGATTATCTATTAAGTTAAAGGAAAATTTTTATAAGACTAAATATGTTCTCTTGCTCATAGGCATTATTATGCTAGTAAGAAGCAACATATTTGTGGGGGGTCAATATACAAAAAGTAAAATGAATAACACGATTAATTTATTATTTATGGGAAAGTATTTACAATGGGAGAACTAGGAAAGAAAACAGATCATAAGTCCAACACAACATAGAAAGATACCTAATATTCTTGAATTAGTTTTGTGAGGTTGAATTTAATCAACCATCTTGTTGGCTTTATTCCGTGCCAAATTTGCTTGTATTTCAGCATTTAGTAACGCTGTATTTAGGTGGGATTGTTGTAAGGGTAGTGAGTGAGATAGAGTGTTGAAATGCTCAAGAGTGTGCAAGAAAACAGAGACTCACGACTTGATCTCGCGGGTGACTCGCGGCTTCAAGCCGCCAGAAGCAGCACACGTGCCAAGCATGCCAGAAGTTGAAGCGTCATGCTAGCTGGAGCACTACAGGACAAAATAGGACTACCGGTCGTTCTGTTATCGCGCGGCTGGATCTTGCGACTCAGTCAAGCTGCGAGGCCAAGCCGCGAGCCACCCTTGTTTTGAAAAACCTGACTTTTCACATTCCATTCTCATCCCAGTATAAATACCTCTTATACCCACATAAGAAAGAGAGCTTCCAGAGAGAATTTTGAGAGAGAAACCCTAGAGTAAAACAAGATTGATTCATCTACAATCTTTACATAAGAGTCTCTTCAAATTCCTCAACTCTCTTCCTCTCCATTGTTAAACCCTTGAGAGGTCTTTTACCAAAACCTGTTCTCACCATATCCATTACTGTGAGAGGGTTGTTTGGTGTTTTGGGAAGCAGTTAGGAAGGAACCAATCTACATTGGTTGATACTATGGTCAAGTAGCGGAATCCGGGAAGCTAGAAAAGAAATAGGTTCGGCGCAACCTCGTTGGAGCAAGAAGCTTGGAGGGTTTAGGTACACTGGGTAGATTAGGCTTGGAGGGTCTATTACTGTTCATGTATCCCAATTACATTTTCTAGTGGATTACTTACCGCTTGGAGGGCGGCGGAGAGGTTTTTCGCCGAGGGCTTCAGTTTCCTCTTCGATAACACATCGGGTGTTGTCCTTGTGTTTGCATCTTCCTTTCCTTTTATCTTTGTCTTTTATTATCTGCTGTGGGTTGTGATTTTAATTGGTTTAGGTTGTTTACCAATTCTATTTATAGCTTTTGTTCATTTTCCGCACACTAGTTGTTTGACATAAAGTTTGAATTGATTATTTTGTAATTGGGGGTCTAAACGTTAAAGGGTGATATATATACTATTTGAACTTTCAATTGGTATCAGAGTGGGTACACTTTTAGTGGTTTCATTACCATAGTGTGATCCTTGACTCCCTATTGAGATGGATCGGTCTCAATCCCTAAATGCACCTCCATATTTTGATGGTAGTAATTATACGTTTTGGAAGGTTCGCATGAGAGCATTTCTATGTTCCATTGATGAATTAGTTTAGGATGCTGTTGATATAGGTTGGACCAGGCCTGAGGAAGCCAAATCCACATGGGATAAGGCAGCACTTGCTGCATCTAATGCTAACAGTAAAGCACTTGATGCAATTTTCTGTGGTGTGTCTCCAGATGAGTTTCATAGGATTTCTCACATTACCATTGCCAAAGAAACATGGAAGATATTGGAGACCACTTACGAAGGAACGAAGAAAGTGAAGGATACCAAGCTACAGATGCTGACCACTCAGTTTGAGGAGCTAAAAATGAGTGAGGATGAGTCCTTTGACACTTTCTATAGCAAGCTGAATGAGGTGATTGTAAGCAAGTTCAATTTGGGAGAGAAAACGGAGGATTCTAAAATTGTAAGGAAGATCCTTCGATCATTGCCGGAAAGTTTTCGTGCCAAAGTGACTGCGATTGAAGAGAGCAAGGACCTTGATGACATCAAAGTCCAAGAGTTAGTTGGTTCTCTTCAGACTTATGAAATGTCGCTGCCCAATCAACGGAAGAGCAAATCTCTTGCTCTTAAGACCATTAATGAGAAGGTGGAAGTCCTTGACTCATCGGAAGAAGATATGGTTGACAAAGATGTTGCATACCTTGTGAAAAATTTTCGAAAATTCTTGAAATTCAAGAATAATGGCAAATTTGATGATAAAGGGAAATTCCAAAGTTCAGGAAGGGAGAAAAGGGAATTCAAAAAGAAAGATGAAAAAGAATCACAATCTACACAAGGTGTCACTTGTTTTGAATGCAATGGGCATGGACACTTTAAAAAGGAATGTCCGAATTATTTGAAATCAAAAGGCAAAATGTATGCCATGACATTGAGTGACTCGGATTCATCCAACTTAGATTCTGAGGAAAGCTGTGACGGAGAAGGGAATTATTCAACTTTCATGACGATTGCCCATGTCGAGTCTTCAGACGAGTTGAATTTGCTTGTATGAGAACTTGGAGAACATACTGATGAAGAATCATTGGGAGTTGTTGAAGAATCAGATGCTGAAGAAGATGAAAGCACGGCCAATCTTCAAGAGAATTATAACTCACTCCTAGAGAAGTCGGGTGAGTACACAAGGGTGGTCAAGGCAGCTGTGAGAAAAATGAAGAAGGCAGATGAGGACTATAAAAGTCTCCTAATTCGTTATAAGGAGGCTAAATGTGAGATAGAAACACTGAATGGTGAGCTGTCAGAAGCCTACACAAAAGTGAGATTTCTTGAGTAAGAGGTTGTGTAAGTAAATGCTAAAATAGAGAGGGTCATCACCAAGAAGCTAGATGATGTTATTTCATCACAAAAGAGCTTTTCAGACAAATTCGGGTTGGGATACCGGAGGGAGTAGCTCATCTAGCAATATCACTAAAGAAGTGAAGTTTATAAAGGCCAAAGAGTCAGCTGAAGTTGGCCCTACTACTGAGAAGCCCAAGATTGAGGAGAAGAGGAATGTGGAGAACCAACGAATGTTGAACAACCCTCGTAATCAATCTGTGGGCAGGTCTGAATCTCGAGCCAAGTCTCGTCCACGATCACAAAGAGGTCCTAGATCGAATTATGTGTGTCATCATTGCGGACTTCAAGGGCATACTCGGCCAAATTGTCAAAAGCTAAGAGCAATGAATAATACAACTGCTCCAAGGTCACGAGGACTTAGAAATGACAGGAGAAATTGGGCTGGTGAACCATCAAGAGATCAAAGTGGTGATACCGGAATGATGGACGTAATGAAGATGATTGGTGCTTTCACCAACTGCTTGGAGAGCTTCACACGAAGGTTTGAAAGCCCTAACTCTCGTATCCAATCCTATAAGGAAATCACCCCAAACGCAAGTGACGTGTGGGTGAAAATGGGTACTCATGCATAAGCATTACAACATGTCCATGCATTAATACTTCCTATGCTTTGTGACTTAGTTTGGTTGTTTGCTTTTTAATTGTGTTGGTTGAAATGTGTTTGTTTATTTTTGCATTCTATCGTTTATTCCTTTTTGTTGTTTTTTATCAATCTTTTTTTTTCTATGTGTTAAAAATCCAAAAACCACATAAAAAGTAGAAAATCAAAAAGTTTGATCGACATTGTTGAGTTTTGTCTCAAAACTTGTTTTGCCTTGTACCTTTGTGCTAATGGCTTTGTGCATTTACGAGCGTAGCTTGTTTCTTTGCACTCTTATCACTGTGGAAGAAATCTTGTAATCTATGTGACTGTTGTAAATAGATCTTCAAACTTGTCATGAATGATTAGTGAATGGTTATGTTGATCTTGAGACATGCATAGACTTGTGCCTATATATCTTTCCACTCTTTATTTTTGTTTTTGCTAAAAAGAGCTCACCAAATGTAAATCTCCAAATGAAAAGAGATATTGAGCTGTAAAAGCCTGTCGCACATACTAGTATTCGACTAGGAAAAAGGGAAAGCGACCAAAAATTAAAGTGAATGATTATTCAAAAAGCCAAAGGCTATCTCATCAAGGTGAAATATCAAATATCACTCTCACAATGAGAGGTGATTGTTTCAAAAGGATCAAAAAGATTAAATATTATGATTGAAAGTGGAGTCAAATGTAAAGCTCCAAATTATGTAATTAAGTCTTGTGGAAGGTCATATATGCATACTTCTGTAATTGAGATGAGTCACATGATCTAGTGTTAATTGTGTATGCCTTGGTTGAATTGAACATTAAAACTTCACATTAGACAAATGACTATCTCATTGTTGATTCTCACACATAACACACAAGTTTATGTTCAATGAATGTCATATTCATTTGTATAATTGTACTTGATAAAATGTGTTTTCACATGCTCAATCTTTGTTGATTCAAGCACAAAAATATTTTTGAGTGTTTTAGGTGTTTTTGGAAAGTATTTTGTTCTTCAAAAATTGAAAATTTCAAAAAACAGTGTTGCCCTGTTTTGGTGACTCAGTCGCGGATAAGTCAAGTCGCATGCCACAGTCGCGAGCTTGCAGGTCAATTTTGGCGACTTGTTCGCGAGTGGAAGGTCCAGTCGCGAAGGATACACAGAGATTTTCGCGACTCAGCTCGCGACTCCCTTGCGAGTAAGACTTCCAGTCGCGAAAAACACTTAGAAATTTTTTCAAAACTTTTGGCTTGAAGTGTTTTGGCGGGTGGATCTGGCAACTATCTGGCGACTTACCTTAGCCACGAAAAACGCGTGTTTTGCACAGTGAGGGCAGTTTTAAAATCTTTTTCAGTTTTCCCTTGAACTTTTTATGACTGTTCATCTTCTCTCTCAACTGTCTCCTTCCCAAACGCTCTGTGTAACCCACTTCGAACTCCATTGTTGCTTCATTTCTTCTCAAAATCATCAAGAAAAGGTATGGGTCTTCTCTTCCTCACTTCATATGTTATGTTTTGAGTATTATTTTCTTGCCGTTTGAGTTGTTACTAGATTTTGTGTTCGAACATTCTACTCTCAGATTGCTGGGTATGGAAGGTTGTGTTTGATGCTGATTTCATCCGTTCTCATATTGTTGGTCTCCTTGTGCTTTTCTTTGTTCTGTACTCTGGCTGTTGTTGGATTTCGTACTCTTTTGGTAAATGGGTCTGGTATTTTTTTGTATTTTACTCCATTTGTATGTGTGAGTGTTTAAGTATGTCAGAGGCATTGGATTGCTTATCTTATATTACTGTGTTTTTATGTTGACATAACATGTGTGTGCTTGTGTCTTGAGGGTATTACTTTAAATCATTTCATTTTCAGAATGCTGTGCCTCACTGCCATGTGCTCTATCTTAGGTGTATGTGGTTTCCACTGTTCTTCCATATTGATGTTTTATGCCTGTTCTTATCTTCTGTGGTCTTATTTGTGCTATCCGTCCTTATTTCACTAATATTCTTGATCTGTGCATATCAAGCTCATGGTAGACTGTTTCATTGCAATTATTTATAAATTTGTGTTTCTCTGTGTTCTCTTGCAATATCACCATTTTGATGCACCTGCCTCTTTCTGCACTTCAGTATTGCTTATGGTTTTGTTTGGCACTGACCTGACTTATGTTTGTATTTGTGTATGATATCTCTGGTTTACACTCATATCTGAATCTAATCAAGTTGATATCTGTCCTTTGTGGTGCTGTTTTTGGTTCTTTGCTGTGTGCCTATTCTCTTGCAGATGTCTCGTCGATCCTCTAAGGGCAAAGACATTGTTACTGATGATCCATCAACCCCAGTTGCTAAAAGGACTCGACTCTCATCTCAGTCATCTCAAGACTCCAATTTGGAGAGGTTCAGAACCCCGCTTACCTCACACATCTACTCAAACATTTTTGACAGGGCATCTCCTATAGTGGAATGGGTGGTTGAGTTTAACACCTTAGGGACCACTTTTATCCCTCGAATCTTTGAGCCAAGAGATTGGGCAAATTTATTTGGGAATTTTGTCGATCCAATGGATGAACAGGTTAAGGAATGCTACTCTAATTCAAATGATCTTGGAGTTTGCTGGGTAAGAGGAAAAGAATTTATCATCACCCCAGACTCCATAGCCGAAATTCTCCGCATCACTAGACCAACGGATGTGGACCTAACTCCGTATAATGATCGAATGCCAGAGACTCAAGACATTCTACAAGTTCTAGGACCTGATCATGAAGTATCCAGTACAGGCACATCCATAAGCACCGCAAAGTTTGCACCAGAGTTGACCACACTAAAGTTGATCATGTTCTCTAATCTCTACCCACTGTCCAACACTACCTTCATCAATCTTGGAAGAGCTCAATTCCTTTGTGATCTTATTACAGGAGCCTCCATTGATATCTATGCCCACATCTTTCAAACCATGAGGAAGACCGCGGCTCGATCTGCAGCTCGAAGATGTATTCCATTTTGCAGTCTCATCATGAAGTTCATTCTTCGTGAAGACATTGTTCCTCCCTCAGATGAAAAAATGATGACCCGTCTGTGTCCAAGTTCCATGTTCACTCTTCAAGCCAGCAGAAGTCATTCCTCTAAAACACCAAAGAGTGCACACATCTCTCCGGTTACTCCGTCTGCTCCTGAGTTAGAGACACATGTGCATACCACGCTCACTTCGCGTGTCATCCCTGAAATTCAACAAACTAGCATTCCACAAGTACAGTTTGATCCTCATACTGATAGAGTGGGTAGTTTGCTTGAAAGCATTTAGAAACGCATTGAGGAAATGGTGGCACTTATCTACTCCACCAACAACCATGTTCAAATGCGACTCGAGACCATGAAGAATCAGCTAGACTCTATTCAACAAAAGTTAGATGACAACCTTTAGCTATTCGTGCCAAAAAAGGGGAGAGCATATAGTAAGGGGGAGAAAGCTCAAAGGGAAGTGTGCATAGTAATAGGGGGAGTACACATACTTTTGTTTTAGTCTTACCTTTATCTTATGGGTTTATATTATGGGTTTGATACACTATGATTTTGATGTATGTTAGATTCTAACTCTTAACACATGGATGTTTTTGAAACTTGGTTTACTTTATATATATATATATATATTGTTGATGATTATTCAGTTTACAATGTGTTTGTACCCATGTTGCTTTTGTAAGCTTTTAGGGTTTATGTTCTTTTTCTATAGGCTTTATGGTCTGTACCATGCTCTATGCAGCCTTTTATACTTTGTTTAAATCAGTACTATTAACTAAATGTCATGCATTTTCTTGTTAAGTACTGTCACTCTTGTGCCCTTGTAGGATTGTTCCTAGATGCATATACTTAGTGTTTTGTGCATTGGTTGAGTGTTGGGCATGCAAGTGACTTGCATTGAGCTTGTTTGCTTGTTTGTTCAAGTGTTCATTTCATGTGAATGAGCATTGTGGTCACTACCTTGTAGTGATTGCTTGGTTGATTAAGCCATGGTTTGTTTCTTAACTCCATCTTTGCTTGATCACATATTGCTTGCTTCATATGCATTTCATGTTTTTCTGCATACAATGATCATGGTGTATTGTTGTGTTTCAGGAGTTTCATGTTCATATGATTCAAGAGCTTCATAGTTTCTAGAGTTAGGTGTGAGTGAGTTTTGCTCAACTGTTCCTAACTCACATGTTAAGTCTAGAGTCTGTTTTAGAGTTTTGTCACGGAATAACCAAATGGGGAGATTGTAAGGTTGAATTTAATCAACCATCTTGTTGGCCTTATTCCGTGCCAAATTTGCTTGTATTTCAGCATTTAGTAACCCTGTATTTAGGTGGGATTGTTGTAAGGGTAGTGAGTGAGATAGAGTGTTGAAATGCTCAATAGTGTGCAAGAAAACAGAGACTCGCGACTTGATCTCGTGGATGACTCGTGGTTTCAAGCCGCCAAAGCAGCACACGTGCCAAGCACGCTAGAAGTTGAAGCGTCATGCTAGCTGGAGCACTCCAGGATAAAATAGGACAACTGGCCGTTCTGTTATCACGCGGCTGGATCTTGTGACTCAGTCAAGTTGCGAGCCACCCCTGTTTTGAAAAACCTAATTCTTCACATTCCATTTTCACCCCAGTATAAATACCCCTTAAACCCACATAAGAAAGAGAGCTTCCAGAGAGAATTTTGAGAGAGAAACCCTAGAGTAAAACAAGATTGATTCATCTACAATCTTTACATAAGAGTCTCTTCAAATTTCTCAACTCTCTTCCTCTCCATTGTTAAACCCTTGAGAGGTCTTTTACCAAAACCTGTTATCACCATATCCATTACTGTGAGAGGGTTGTTTGGTGTTCTGGGAAGCAGTTAGGAAGGAACCAATCTACATTGGTTGATGCTATTGTCAAGTAGCGGAATCTGGGAAGTTAGAAAAGAAATAGGTTCGGCGCAACCTCATTGGAGCAAGAAGTTTAGAGGGCTTAGGTACACTGGGTAGATTAGGCTTGGAGGGTCTATTGCTGTTTATGTATCCCAACTACATTTTCTAGTGGATTACTTACTGCTTGGAGGGCGGCGGAGAGGTTTTTCGCTAAGGGCTTCGGTTTCCTCTTCGATAACACATCGGGTGTTGTCCTTGTGTTTGCATCTTTCTTCCCTTTTATCTTTGCCTTTTATTATCTGCTGTGGATTGTGATTTTAATTGGCTTAAGTTGTTTACCAATCCTGTTTATAACTTTTGTTCATTTTCCGCACACTAGTTGTTTGACATAAAACTTGAATTGGTTATTTTGTAATTGAGGGTCTAAACGTTAAAGGGTGATATATACACTATTTGAACTTTCAAGTTTCTCTAGCGAATGAAGCATATTCCAATAAGGATTCACACTTAGCACTCTTTTATTCATTTTCCACACACTAGTTGTTTGACATAAAGTTTGAATTGGTTATTTTGTAATTGAGGGTCTAAACGTTAAAGGGTAATATATACACTATTTGAACTTTCAAGTTTCTCTAACGAATGAAGCATATTCCAATAAGGATTCTCTCTCTCTCTCTCTCTCTCTCTCTCTCTCTCTCTCTCTCTCTCTCTCTCTCTCTCTCTCTCTCTCTCTCTCTCTCTCTCTCTCTCTCTCTCTCTCTCTCTCTCTCTCTCTCAAATAGGGGAAGAGTCATATTTATACTAGTTCCACTTTCCTCTCTATGGGGGCTAGTGTGGAGGAGATAAAAAGATATTTATCCCATAAGTTATCTCCTCCATGTTTTGAGGGAGTAAGTGGGTTAATGAGTAAGGAGCACTGTTCAAGTAGGTCATTAAGTAATAAATGCAGCCCTTGTTAGGTGGAGGAAGCAGCTTTAGGTGCTATTCTTCCCTCATTTCTTGGTTGACTTTTCCCTTTGGTTCATAAATATCCCTTGTCTCTCTTGTTATCAACGGTATCTTCAGTTGTGGTCGAGGAGATTGCTCTTCCTTGGTAGCCCACTAGGGAGAAAAGGGGGTCCTTTGATGGACCATGTCCCTTCAAATACCATATATTTGATCTCTGTTCTTTAGTAGCGTTTTGCTCCTTCTATTTCCTCTCCCCTATTCTTACCTTGGGCTAGCCCAACAATCCTTCTCATCTTTTGAGCTCAAGTCATCCTACTCCCCACAATATTAATAAAATAAGTGTAGTTGAAATGAGAATGTTAAAATGGATAAGTAAAAATATATTCAGAAAGTAGGATTTGAAATGAGGATATTCACTTAAAGATAGAGATCATATTTATAGAACATTGCATTATGTGTATAAATTCCAAAAAATTATCAATAAACTTTGGACATCCAAAGTTTGGTTGGGAGGATGAAAAAGTGGGAGAACAAAAAATAGGGAGTGGATGAAAACGTGGGAGAATAGGAAAAACAATTTATTTTCTCTCATTTGTGTTTGGTTGGGAGGGTGGAAAAGTGAAGGGATTGAAAATGTTTTTGTTTGGTTGAGAAGAAAAGTGAGAGGATAGAAAATGTAATTTATATAAATTGA
The DNA here is from genome assembly GCF_932294415.1 of Quercus robur. Classification (NCBI taxonomy): domain Eukaryota; kingdom Viridiplantae; phylum Streptophyta; class Magnoliopsida; order Fagales; family Fagaceae; genus Quercus; species Quercus robur. Next base: position 13,186,335 of record NC_065543.1, on the reverse strand, counting down.
CTCATATTCTCTTATTAAAAAAATTATCTAGTTAAAAAAACAATAAAAAAATCACAAAAAAAGAACTCAACCAACCAAAAAACCAATCATGCCCAATTAAAAAACAAAAGAGCAAAATAACTCAAAAAAAATGCCCAATTAAAAAATTGATTTGGAGATAAAAGAAAAAAAAAGGTAGTTGAGCAGTTATAAACAAAGGCTTAACCACGTCCATAGTGGGCTTTGACATGGGCATTTTTGTCGAAAAATTTTTGCACAATTTTCTCTCAAATTTGGAGCAATTGTGTTTTGGTAGACCCGGAGAGAAAACTCTTAGACTCCACCAAAATTCCCTTCCCTCCCCCCTCTCCACCAAACACTTCTCCCAACAATTTTCTCTCCTATTTTCCTTTTCTTTTCTTTTTTTTTTTTAAATTTTTTTTATTTTTTATTTTCTCTATTTTACCTCCAACCAAACGTACCCTTAACGGAAGAATTTCAAAATGATCCAAAACTTTAAATGTCTAATTTGCAATTTAATCAATTCTAGAATTATTACTAAAGTGTCATAAATTAGATGTGGGTTATGGAGATATGAACATTAGTTCAATTTATCAAATTGAGGTATGATTCCTGAAAACAAGCAAATGTTTTTTTTTTTTTTTTTTTAAAAATTTAATGGATAGTTACACATTTTCAAAATGTAGCATTAAAAATCTAATTTACTCTTTACAGTTTGTGTTTTGAGGGAAGTGTAAATTGGTACTCCCTCCGTCCCACTTTTTTTGTCCTTTATTCCATTTTGAGATATCCCAAAATATTGTTCTGTTTTTAAAAATAAAAGACATTAATTTACTAATATTCCTATTATACCCCTATTAATTTACTAATTCAATTTTTTGATAAACTTTTTTAAGGGTAGTTTTGGAAACTTATATATTTTTAAAAGGTAGACAAGACAATAAATAATGTTTCCTTAAAAAGTTTGACTTTTCAAACAGGACAAAAAAAGTGGAACGTAGGGAGTATTTTTTTTTTTTATGTGAATTTTGACAAATCCACCATTAAATTACATTTACATTTTAAATCCTTCATGCTTGTAAAATTTCTAGAAGATTGAAAATCAATAGTTATGTTATCAATCACATGTTTAGATTTCAATTGTTTGTAACCGAAAGTTATGCATAAAATATAAATTTATGGATTGAATAATAAATAACATCCAATTGGCACAAAATTTGACATGTGTGCTCAGAACATAAAGAATATGCAATTTAATGATTAGATTTTTAAAATATATAACAACATTAATTTTGTGAGAGAAAGTTGTGGTCTTAAACTACAACTAAATTTGTAACCAAACTTTCTCCATTCCGAATAAAGTTTAGTTATAAAATTGGTTGTAATCTAAGATTACAACATTACTCAATATTTTTCTATTGGAGGTGAATTTTAACAAATTCACAATTGGATTAAATTTTATTCTTATATTCTCCACACTTACAAAATTTTTAGAAAATTAAAATCAATAGTTATGTCATGACGTTTTTTTGCCAAATAGCATAATTTTTGGAAATATATTTAGGAAAAAAGTACCCGGTCAAATTTATTTAGCTATGTAACATTTTTTCTGGAACTCGTGTTCACTTGAAACTCTAGTTACGTAACATTTTTTTTTTGGAACTCGAATTTGTCAAACTAGAGTTTCAAGTGTACTTGAGTTTGCCAAACTCGAGTTCCAAGCATTATGGCGATTTGATCAAACATAATAATTGGAACTTGAGTTTGGTAATTGATATACTTGAGTTTTACTTGGAACTTGAGTTTGGTAATTGGTATATTTGAGTTTCACTTGGAACTTGAGTTTGACAAATTCAAGTTCCAAAAAAATACTACATAATTAAATAAGTTTGGTCAAGTGCTATTTAGTAATTTTTTCCTAAAATTAAGCTATTTAGGAAAATTTTATGCTATTTCATTAATAAATTGTTTAAATTGCAAGTTTTTATAATCTAAAATTATGCATAAAATATAATCTTATAGATCATATAATAAATAATATCTTTTTTTGTTTGTTTGTTGAGAAAGTATAGTAAATAATATCTAATTGAAAAAAAAAATGGACCTGTGTATTGAAAGAAAATGCACTTTTTTTTAGAAGAACATACAATCTACTAATTAGATTTTTAAAATATAAAATAATATTAATGATATTGTGTAAGGTTGTGGCTACCATTTTTTTTTCTCTCTCTTTGGGTTGAAAGGCTACCTTTCAACAATTCGAGTAAGGTTTCTATTAAAAAAGTTAAAAACAATGGGCATGGTTAAAAACAGAATTTTTTTTTAAAATAACAATAAATATTAAACTATTTAGTTAATTGTCATATTTCAAAACAATTTTGAAAAATAACATCTCGAGTATCTAAAACTCGAGTTTCAGATGGAACTCGAGTTTTTAAGTCTCGATTTGGAGAAAAAAAATTGCGCTGAAAATCGAGTTTTAGAGACTCGATTTTCATAAATTGCAAAAAACGCCGCTATAGGTCTATAAAACGTCACTATAGGGCTTAAAAACGCCACTATAGGACTCCTTAAACCTGTACTTATAAAAAAAATTTTTTGCAGGAAAACGTCGCTATAGGGTTTTAAAACGTCACTGTAAGTCTTAAAAACGCCACTATAGGTTAAATTTTTTTTGCATGAAACTCGAGTTTTAAAGACTCGAGATCTAAAGCGAGTCTTTAAGACTCGAGTTCTAATATGGATCTCGAGTTTCAAAAACTCGAGATGTTAGTTTTCTAAATTGTTTGAAAACGTGCCTAACTAACTAATTTGAATGGTTGAAGGAAGCTGATTTGCACAATACCTCCGTTAAAAACAAGAGCCTCTGACCTGGCTCTTGCCTAGTCAACATTTTGTAATCAGATTTCTTTCTTTCACTTACCAACAACAAAAACACAACTCTCCCCATCAAAAAAGAAAAAGAAAAAAAAAAAAAAACACAACACTCTCTTGGTAACGACACATTACTCATTTCAGAGGCTACTCTTCTGCTCTCGGAGCCCCGACTCTTGAAGGTACGAACTCCTCGTTTTTTAAAATTCCTTATTCAGTGTTTGGTCCCTGAGAAAGCTAAGGAAACGAAATCGTATATTTTCGCTTGTAAAACGAAACATCGAATCCAGTATTTTCGTTTTTCAAGAAATTGAAAAACCTATTTCAATTTTGCCTGATATATATCAGAAATGAAAAAAGGTTTCTGAAATTTGAAATCCGATTTTCTTTCCTTTTTCTTTTCCTGAGTTTTCTCAGCTGCCAAACACAGTATTGTTTCAAAAATTACACCCATTTGTATCTTAGTTTAGGGTTTATTTTTTTCTCTTAGCTATTAGTTGCTAGTTGTTTCTCTGTGATTGAATTAGGATTGGGATTCCGGATCGTTCATTTATGAAAAAAAATGCATTTTTATTTGGAATGAAAATTGAAATTTGGAGGAAGTTGAATGAATAAAAGGTGATTATATATCTTGAATTTTATAACCTGAAATTTTGTGATGATTGGCTTTGAAAAGGTTCTTACACACTACCTTGCAAGCATTGTATACATAAAATTTCTCTTTTCCATAAAGAATTTTCGGGTACCGAGATTTCTTTATTATTGTTATATTTTAATGAGCAATGGGCACTTGAGAGCTAGAAAATAAACTAAGGAATAGATTGATAACAAATTCAGTGTTGATAATTGCAGTTTTAGTGCTTTATTTTTTGTTAGTGTGTTGGTATTGCATAATTGTTTAGCACTTGGCGCAGACCAATTAGTCTACTGAATCCCCATCAAGCTGTTGCTGATTTTTTTTGTTGTTGATAAATAACAAAGACTTTTATTAATAGAATAAAAGGGAAGCTCTAAGAAAATAGCTTCCTAAAGATTGCAACTGAAGACTTTCGTGATCCATAAAATCAACTAAAGAGTTACTAGAACAGTAGAGGCTCCCTCACTTAGTCATTGTGCAACATTTCAAAAGGAGAACACAAAGCAGAAGCCTTAAGTTCAACCATGGATATCTCATCCCCTTCGTACTGCTATTTTGTTCCTTCCAAATTACCTATGTAACAAAATGACTCATTACTGACCAAATAACACTATTATTATTTTTCTGCACAACCCTTTCTATCAAAATAAAACATCAATCACCATCAAGTTGTTACTAAATTTAATGTCTAACTTACACGTAGGGTTTTAATTTTTAACTTATTCTATTCTTTATGTGATACTTCCTGTAAATTGTGTAATAATTTTTTAAAAATCCTTTTTTCCATAATTAATAAATTTATTTTTATCACATATGCAATGAGCAGTACTACGGTCTTTTTTGAGCAATGCTACAGGTGATGCAACCAAATACTATCTCCTTTACCACTAATACCACTAGCATAAATAATGCCATTGATGATTTTATCACCAATTGAATGGTTAAGCCTCATTGCTATCATCATCACCACCACAATCACCATGGAATGTCATACTAATGCTATTGTTGGTGTCATCAACACTGCTGCTACAACCAACATGATGCTACTTGCACTACCATACCACCACAACTGTTACCAACTCATGCTTTTAGAGTACAATCACACATCGTTATCATTACTAAACCTAGTCGGCCCCCATGAGAAGAACATGGGTTCAAATTCCCCCAACTCCACTTATTGGAAGCATAGACTAAACCCAACACTACTCATAATTGCCAGCTCTGCAATCCCTACTATTGAAAATTTTTTGCTACCACCGCCATCAGTATTTTTCTTTTAAAGGAAAAAAAAGGAGGAAGGATTATCATACTTCAGAAATTGGTGTTAATTTAATCTTTTTTGTACTTATACTTACAAAATATATACTTCAGTTAAACATTTTTACTACTAAATTCGGAGTTTTTAAATAGCACCTAACTCTATAACTAACATGCAAGGTATATAGAAATTGGGAGCCAAAAATGCGTGAGGAACGCCTATATATGCACTAGTGAAAAGGTGTTGATACCATTACCATCAATATATATGTTTTAAAAAGAAATAACACAAAAAAGAAGGATTATCATACTTTACCAATTGGACTTATCAAAAATAAAATCATACTTCTGCAATTTGTTGTTATAATGTTCAAAATTATTTTAATGATTTCATCTTTTTGTGCTTATACTTTCAAAATGAATAATTTAATTAAACATTTGTGCTACCAAATTTCAATTTAATCAAAAGCATCTAATTCTATAGCTGACATGCAAGGTATAGAGCAATGGGAGCAAAAAATACACAATGAACGCCTATCAGTTTCTATATTTAGTATATGGATGTTTGATAGGTGGTAAAAAAGTTAGGTCTCTAGACTCATACTTTTTTTTTTATAATTTTTTTGGAATACGGTTTGGTGGGAAATGAGTATGTTCAAACTTGTCGTGCTTTCTTGGTTAATTTTCATACAGTGGCTCAGGTGGTGAACTTTTTAAAGTCTCCATAAGTTTGTTACAAGCCTTGTTTATTGTAGAACATTTTCTCTGGAGTGTGGTGTTGAACCTGGAGTTGCTTAAGCTGTAGGTTTGAACTTTGTTCTCTCCCTCCCACTCCTTGCCCCAAAAATGTTGCATTTGATGTAGGTTGGGTCTCGTTTTTCATTCTATGTTTGTCTTACATTGGGTTTTCAATATTACAGCAAAAACAAAGCCTTAGTCCCAAGTTTTTGGGGTTAGTTGTGGATCCTGACCTGATTAGTAAGGGTTGGCCACATGTATTCTTCTCCATTCTATTCTATTTGAAGTCATACCTCTTTGTTACGTCCTTAATTGATGTAATTTTTTTACTACTTCTATTAATGTTATTTTTCTCTTTCTCTACCTTTTTCCATTCTCTCAACTTGAATTGATTCACTATTTCTTACTAGTGCATAAGTTCTCTCCTTTAAAAATGACAAAGTCATCTCAAGCAACTCTCCCACATCATCCAATTAATCTATTTTTATGGGTTTTCAATGAATCTATTTAATTTTTTATTTTTTATTTTTTCCAATAAATCTATTATGTTTATTAAACTGTCTTTGTAGTATTGAAGTGTGACATTAGCATTGATTTAGATTTCATCTTTTGTATTGTGTTCTTTGAACTGGTCACTACTTGGTGAGAGCCTATGGAAGTTTTCAGTCAGTAAAAGTTTGTATTTTTTCCAGACGGATGGGAATGTCTCTGTCCTCTCTTACATTTAAGGGTTCTATTAATGAAGCGATTCTTGAAGCCAAAAAGCAGAAGAAACTATTTGTTGTCTATATTTCAGGTAAATGCTTCTTTCATATGATTTCTAATATTTTGGTTTCATGGATGTGACACTCTATTTATTGGAGTGTCATGCTCTAGTGATACATTGGACGGTCTTCATTGCGAGAGCTTCTTATTATGTGTACAGAAGAATGGAGAAGTCAGCATCGAGTTTAATTTGATTATAATAATTATAATTCTGTCTAAGCAAACCATGTTTAAAAGCTTTTTGTGTCTTTTTATTTAGAATATTGTTATGTTAATTGTATATTCTTGGTCAAAATATTGTTTTTGTCCTTAAAGTTTGAATGAATTTTTTTTTTCATCCCTAAACTTTAAAAAGTTCATTTTTTAATCCTAAACATTGTAAAGAGTTTTTTTTTTTTTAATAGTTTATGAGCAAAAATAGGGACAAACAAAGAACTTTTTTAATAGTTTAGGAATGAAAAAGAACTTTTTTTTATTTTTTATTTTAAGTTTGAAGACTGAAACTGAATTTTCAATAGGTTAAGGATGAAGAACAAATTTTTTAAATGTTATCTGTACTTTGGAATTGCATATATAAATGTACTTTGTTACCGTCAAGTGTTTTTGATTGGTTAATGTTTTCAGGTGAAGATGTAGAGTCCAGTCGTTTAGAAGAATCCACATGGACAGACTCAAATGTTTGTTTTATTTCTCTTTTTAGTGATTTTTAATTGGTTAGAGTTTTCCTCAGTTCCTTTAATAAGATTTGTTTCTTATGTTCAAATGCTGCATTCAGGTGGCAGAGTCACTAGCAAAGTACTGTATTTTTTTGCATATACCTGGAGGAAGCACTGATGCTGCACACTTTTCTACATTATGTATCCTGCTGGAAGATGATAAATCTTGCTTTCCTTTAAGTTTCTCTTTTCAGCTATTGCATTCTTTAGTGTATGTTAATAAGAGTATTCAAAATGATAATCTGACATTGAGCTACAAGAATAATATATCTGGCTTAAGAATGTTATTGTTATAGTTGTTGTTGTTTTATTTTTTTTTTTATTTTTTAAATTTTAGCTGTGTTTTCATTGTTAGATAACTGGATACTCACACTTGCCACTGTGTGTATCTTTACTCATTTTCAAGGTATTTTTGTGTTAAAAAATATTCACCTAGAGATGAGAAATCAATCGTTCAAATTTGCATTACCTCTATCAGCACATCATGTGTAGTAGGTGGGGACCACAGCCAGAGCATTTCAAGATTATTGCCAAAGTAATTTTAAGTGTACAAATGATATCTTTGGTGAAATAACAAGCACTAAACCATCTTATTGTAACTGCCATCATCAACAAAGAAATTTCTTCTTTACTCATTGGAAATTAGATTCATTTCATACTTCTAGAAGTCCTTTCTCTTTCTGATGTTTCTAGATTCTCTTTCTTCTTGTACATAATTTATTTTTCCTTTGTTGTTTGTACATATTTTTTGGCTACTTCATCCTTTTAACGAAGTAGCCTTTTCTCAATAAAATTTTTTCTTACCTATCGAAAGGAAGAAAATAGATTCATTTGATACTTTTTTTTTTTTCAATTTCTTCATAGATGTGTAATGGAAAAATATAGAGACTGATGTTAAGATCTCCATATAGATTTTTATGGACCTAGTAAAGGCATATGATAGGGTTCTTAGAAAGGTTATATGATGGGTTTTATGGGGAAAAAAGTTTCTCTAAAGTATATTAAGTTGATTAAGGATATGTAGGACGTAATTGTAACTAGTGTGAGAACATTAGGAGGCATCACGCCAGTGAGCTCTAGCTCTAGTAACACCTCCTCACCTTATAAGTGTTAGGTTGAGAATGAGGTCTTAAGTTCGAGACCCATCAGTTGCATGTAAACTTACCAAGAAAAATATAAATAAATCGTGTGAAGGCATCACAAGTGAATTTCCTATCACTATATGTTTGCATCAATGATCAGCATTAAGTTCATATTTCTTAGCACTAGTGATGAATGAGTTCACTAAATCAATTTAAGATGAAGTCCTTGGTACATGTTTTTGCATATGATATAATTTTAGTGGATGAAATTAGATGTAGAGTTAATGTCAAGATTGAAATTCGATCAATGCTTTCAAATAAGTACTTTCAAATAAGTAAAACTAGAATAGACTATAGAGTACATGGAATGTAAGTTTAATAAGAATAGAAATAAAGAAGAGGCTATAAGGCTTGATGATCAAGAGATATCTAAGAGTGAGAGCTTTCAATACCTTGATCAATAATTCAAAAAGATTAGAGAGCTTGAAGAGGATACGAAACATATGATAGTAGTAGTGTGGATGAATTGGATGAATTGGATAAGTGTATCAAGAGTGTTGTGAGATCGTAAAATATTTCTGCACCTATTAAGTTAAAGGTAAAATTTTATAGGACTACTATAAGACTAACTACGATCTATGGTTTGAATGTTGGGCTGGTAAAGCAACTTGTTCTTAAAATGAGTGTAATTGAAATGAGGATGCTAATATTGATAGGTGGATATATAAGAAAAGATAGGATTCCAAATGATAGAATTAGCTAAAAATAGTGGTGGCCCAACTTGATAAAAAGATGAGTGAGGGCCAGTTGAGATGGTTTGATCATGAGTAGATTGGAGCAATTAATATATTATTGAGAATGAGGGAGTTTGTTTTTGATAATTCAATAGTTACAACAATGGGGTAGGGGAGCATGTTGTGCCATTGAACTACAAAGCTCTTGATAAAAAAAAGTGAGTTGATTCAAGTCGAAGGAACAAAAAGAGATACATGAAGACTTAAGATAACATTAGTGGAAGTAGTAAAAAGGTCATGTTAATAAAGGAGGTAATAGGGAGTATGACTTTTGATACAATAAAATGGCAGAAAAGAATGCATATGGCCGACCCTAACTAGTATGTTAAGGATCTAAAGTGGACCCCAACATTTTAGGACTAAGGATTGGTTGTTCTTGTTGTATTTATTAATATTTACTTGCAACCAATGTATGTCTGCTCAAATATTTTCTCTTTCGGTTATATGGTCACCAACTAGTAGAAATGTGAAATTACTAGCTAAGCTCAACTTTTAAGATTGCATAAATGCTCTTTTGCTTTTGTTTATTTGCTAAACTAACCGAACTTGTTTTATTGTTGGTGAAATCAAATTCCAAAATTGGTGTCTCCAAAATTTCACAATCATTTCTATTACCTATAAAAATAATCAATATTATCTCATCAATATGTTCTAATAATTGCCACAACAATTATTTAAACATTTTTTCATTTTATTATGCTAACTTCTAAGCATTTTCACTGTTCTCACATTCTAATCCCAAACACATCCACCTTCCTGCCTGTATAGAGAGAATGGGGCATCACGGCTCAATTAATTCCTTAACATGTAATTCCTACTTGCCCTTTATCTTCTTTGAATTCATGTTACATTGCAGCTGTGAAGCAGCTAGTTGTCAATGAGTTGGTCCCGTAACATCCTATTTTGTGCTATGTCAATCTGGGCCATCTCGATGCCAGTATTGTTATTCTTTTATTTTACCCAGTAAAATTGTATCTTTTTTATATTTTAATTTTTCATCCATTTTTGTATGAAATCAAGCACACATCCTTGCATCAATCTGTTACAGATCCTCAGAAATCTATTCCTTGCATAACAGCTATTGGATACAATGGTGTACAAGTTTGGCAAAATGGTATGATGTTTATATCTAAAAATGCAAACTTTGTTTCAGGTTAAAATATATTACCTGTAGCCAAGAACTTAGTATTTGGTTATTTCTTTCTTGAATAAATTTACAGAGGGTTTTGTTGATGCTGAAGATCTGGCATCCAGTTTAGAGAAGGCATGGTTGAGTCTTCATGTACAGGTATGTAGTTGTTCATTTTCCTCATCATTACTCATTACTTGTGAGTGCCCATTTTCTTTTCTGGGTTTGCTGCTCCCAAGTCTCGTGCACTTACTTTGATGACACACCATGTTTAAGGAGCTGATCTCTGTTTGGGCCTGGTTCTGACCAAGTTGTGGAAATGGCCAGGGAAAAAGGTTTCTTGGTTGTGTATAATGTAGTTGCTGCTGCTGTAGTTTTTGACATTGATCCTCTAAAAATGCTGTGTTGATAAAAGCATGCTTTAAGTGCAAAACACCAACCCTTAATAATTTTTTGCACCAAAAGTGAAGTGCCTTTGGAAAAGTGTGCTATAAGTATGCTTTTTGAGCATTTTCAATAAGAGCAAACGGAAAAAAAAAAGCACTTTATATATATATATATTTCTTATAATGAATCACTTATTAAATTTATCAATTAGATCTTAATGTCTTATAAAATAAAATAAAAAGATATTAATGCTATTAAAATGGATCTTTGATTTTTATTTCTTTTTGGTTTTAGATCAGAAAATGGACCTTCTATTTGCCATACAAAGATCATATTATGGTGTTATACAATATACATAAGCAAGCCTCTCAATCCCTCATCCAATTTTGGTTGAAGTGCTAAGTGTACCTAAAAGCGCAGAGCCTTTAGCACTTTTTGCTTCTAAAGCAAAACACATTTGAGAAAGTATTCCTAAGGAAGACTTGTTTTTTGGAGCTTTAGCGCTTCTAAAGCGAAATGCATTTGAGAAAGTGTACCTAAGGAAGGTGCACCTTTTGGAGCTTTAGTGCTTCTAAAGTGAAACACATTTGAGAAAGTGTACGTAAGGAAGGCATGCTTTTTGGAGCTTTAGAGCCGTTATGGGTTATAGTTTGGAGGATTGGTGTATCTAGTGTCATAGTTTGGAGGATTGGTTTATCTAGGGTTACAGTCTGGATGATTGGTGTATCTAGGGTTTAGAACTTTTTAAAAGAAGGGTTTGCAGGTAATAGAATAGATAGATTTAGTGTTGAAAAGAGGAAAAAAGACACGGAAATTGAATTTCTAGAATCTGTGAACAGTATGCATGAGCAGTGTTCTTGCGAGTCCTATTTGAGTGGATGGCGGTTCTGCCATGTCATTCTTATTCTTCTCTTTCCGAGCTTATTCATTGCTGTAATCTTGCTTGAGAGTGTTTTGCAGTACACAGATTGTGTACTGCAAGGCATCCTTATTCGATTTTCAAATAAAAGTTTTACTTATCAAAGAAGTATGCACGAACAATGTGTGTGAACAGTATTGTTAATAGTACCACAAGAAAGAGAAGAAGCAAAAAGAGAAGAGGAAGGGAGGAAAAAGAAGTTAAAGACCAATTAGGCCAATGTGCTTCAATATTCAAAACAGTCAATATTGATCAACTTCATCTATTCTTCGAGTACATTAAGCATAAATATATAGTTATCAAAATATGTATATATATATATATATATATACAAGGAATCTTTTTTGTACTGGTAGTATTAAGACTTTTAGTTTGACTATTAATCTTAAAACCTAATAAAGACTAGTTTAGACTCAAAGAAAATAAAATCTAAGAAACTTAAGATCTGCTAGAAAACTTTAGATCCAACTAAACTACAAAAATACCCTTAATTCACTGGGGTTGTGGAAATTACAATTTGCCCTTGATTTCAAACTTACCATAACAGTTTAGATAAATGCCCAAATTAAAAATTGTTTCAACCTTTGGACATATGTAACTAGACATTTAAAGCCATGTGATTTTTACTTAAATTGAACTTCACAGATGGATCCATTCATATTTGAGTGACTAAATTTTATGTTGGCTGTAAACCTACCACACATTACAAAATTTTAGAAGTCAATAAAAATATATATTGGAAATGCTCAATCTCTTCACCACACAGCACTAGATAGAAGATTTCAAAGCAAAATGCAAAGTTTCACTTTTCACTTTATGACATACATTCTCTCTCCTCTACTTCACCCAATGGATAATTCCTTCTTCTTTTTTTCCATCCCCACAAATTCTTGGACTTTGGAGTTGTCCCTAAATCCATACCCTTCTCTTTTTCTTTCTTAGGCTTTCTAATTTCTCTCGAAACCAATACCTAATTTAACCCCTTTTCTTTTTTTTTTTAAAAAAGGTCTCTCATAAGAAAAAAGAGAGTATGATTTATATTATGGCTATCAAATATCATGGTTAACTATACTTGGTAAAGCACAAGAGAATTATGTGAAATGTTGTATTTCAATTTTATATGATGAGTGTCAGGGTTGTTCATGTTGTGTTGAAGTTGAGGAATTCTACTATATAGGTCAACTAGAACCCCAACCCATTCAATGGTTGTGTCGAAACCCCTCATTTCTAACACGACCCAATTATTAAGTGAGTTAACATGATGCAACCATCATAACTCGCTTATATGAACTTGGTCATTTCAAGTTGATTGTAGGTAACGCATAGAATTGACCAATTTATTAATTATGTCAAAGTCAATTGATAAACATATTTACAATAAACATTAAGCCTCAAAAAAGCTTGTCGTGTTTCAGAGTTGTATCAAATATTACTATCCCTAATTAGTTGATCACTTGATTTTCATGTGGTCCAAATAAATTGGAAAAAAAAATTATAATATAAATAGTATAAAATATTATAATATAAAGAGTGCTTGTCACATGAGAAATCCTTTGATCAAATGACTCTTTCGAAATCAAAGAGAACTTAGATATTGGAAGGTCTGTTAGGTAATTTTTTTTTTCAAATTTATTACATTTTATTTAAAATATACGGTTAACTTCAACAATTAGGCTCATGCTTGTGCTTTGCACTTAAGTTCCAAGGGGCCTTTGTGCTTGGGTGCACTTTACTCTTTTACCATCAATGCCTTTATTAAAAATTCTAGAAGAAGACGTTAAAAAGGGTAGAACTTAGATACAATTCCTTTTATACTGTTACTTAGGTTTCCCTCTTAAAATTCTTCCACTTGTCTAAATGAATAACTAAACAAACGGGGATTTAACGCCATTCTCTATTTTTTTCCCCCTCTTGTGCCTGTGAGAAAACCCGACTGCAAATCTCTCAAACTTCTCCCAAACAATATCAGAAAATAAAATCTGGGTTCAGAAGGAGAAGCCTGGAATGATCTTCTCCATTAATCCCATATGTTCATTAGAAGATTAGTTGATCTGTTCATACTTTGTATGCTAGACAGATGGCTTTTTAAATAATGAAAAAAAAAAAAAAAAAAAAGAAGAAGAAGAAGAAGAAGAAGACTGCCATAGCAACGTACTGCTTGGATAAATCTAATCCTCATAAGTTTGGAACAAATAGCCATTAGAACAGTAATAGCTCTGTCACATTCATTCCCAATAAACACAAATTAGAGAAAAAAAAGAAAGGGGGGGGGGGGGGGGGGGGGGGGGGGGCAAAACTACCCTCCCCCATCAAAACCTACTCTGCTACAACTCCACCCAAACGCAATCCTCTACATGCTGCAACCACCTCTATAATCTCCTTCGCGTCATCGTTCTCTGCAGGTTAGACCCAAGTGATTGTGTGTGAGAAATCAGATCTGAAGCCAATGGCTTTTGTCACAGACCAGGGGAAAAAAAAATACAACAGAAAGTTATGGTACTTTAGCGGTGTTTGTTTAGTTATTCACTTAGACAAGTGGCAGATTTTTAAGAAAGGAACCTAAGGAATAGTATATAAGGAATTATATCTAAGTTTTTCCCCATTAAAAATATCTATAAGGAAAAAAAGTCACTCCCTACCATTCTAGTGCTTTTTTATCTTTGCCTTTTTTAGGTATATTTTGAATTTTGATTCAATCATGTATTTTCATTTTGATCATTGCAATCAAATATCATGGTTGTGTATATTTTATAAAGTACAAATGAATTATATTAAATGTTATATTTTAATTCTATATGATTTGTTGGCCACTTGGTTGTCATATTTTCCAATTAATAGTTGTTTTCAATTTTGTTTTGTTTTCTTTTGTTTTTTGGAAATGTGCTCTATACTTCAATCAAGTAAGCACTTATGATTTGCACTTTGCGTGTAGGCTCTAGGAGGCCTTTTTGCTTAAGTGCACCTCATGCTTTCAACAACACTATACTGATGTGCCATGTCATGCAAACTTTTCCTCACTGAATACTTCCCTTTATAAAATGATTTTATACCCCTTCCAAGACCAACTTACTTACATTTATACTTTTGAAGTCACGGTTATGGCTGATAACTCAGAATATAATCTCTACTTTTCGCACATGAAACCAAATCCATTCTTTTTCTTCTTATTGTTGATAATAATACTGTAACAATTATCAGCTAATCACAGTGAAAGGCCTGATGCCATTAATGGGCACCTGAGAGTTACCAGGCTTACAAACCTCTGTAGTGTTTTTACCATGACAAGTTCATATGTGATGGTGAATTGCAGGAAACAACCGTAACTTTACTGACTGCAACACTTGCTTCAAAGAACTCTGGAGCATCTACTTCTGTTTCTAATATTGCCTCATCTGTTGAACAAAGTTCTTCAAGTACAGTTGTTCCATCACCTCTAACAGATGGGCATGTGCAGTCTGAAGAGGCTAAGCCAGTGGTTATCTCTGAGGTAATAGAAGAAAAGAAAGACCCTGAATGCATAGTTGAGGTAACTATAACTGGAAGTTGTTGCCCCTTTGATCTTTTATATTTATTAACTGCAATTACATTACATGTTAGTCCTTACATTCATTTACATGGACAGGAGAAAAATACTGAATTGGATGACAAGAAATCTTCAAGATCATATGATGCCAGCGAGTCAAACAGTGTTTTGGATGGACAGTCCTCGTCAACTGAAGTAGCTAAAGGTTCTTCTGGTCCTGTACTGGCCAATGTAGAAAACGTTAGAGCTTATGATAACTCTTCCAGTGCTGAAGTCCGTTCTCCTGCCCCAGAAAACATCAATGATAATGGTTCAGGGTTTCCTGGAGGAAGTGCAAAATTGGTTGATACTGAAGTAAAAGAAGCTGAACAAGATGAAAAGGTTGAAGCTGTAAATGATAAGCAGGCTTGTGCGTTGGATGACTTTGTAAGAGATGATAAATCAAGTGATGTCCATTTAAATATCCGATTGCCCAGTGGTGTTAGCCTGCAAGAGAAGTTTTCTGTTACCAGCACTTTGAGAATGGTGAAAGAGTATGTTGATGAAAACCAACAAAGTGGGCTTGGCACCTATGATCTCGCAATTCCTTATCCCCGCAAAGTTTTTAGTGGTCAAGGTATGGGTGTCTAATCATTCTTGGGTAAAAATGTGGGAGGGGGACAAAAATTAGTTACTACAACTAACTATAAAGTTCACATCAATATGGTCCCTGCTTTTTTAATTGGGTCAGTTTAGGCCTTGAACTTGCACATCATGGTCAATGTGGCCTTCTATTTCTTTTTGCTTTGTTCCTATTGATAAATTACCAATTGTCTCAAATGCTTAAGTCATTAGGAAATGTTGAATTTGATTATTTAATCTTAACACTCTCCCTTCAGGTGTGGGCCTAAATAGCCCTTATTAAGTGTGGCCCAACATGTGAGATTATTTTTTAAATGGGAGGTAAGATGGAGACAGTTTGAAGTTTGAACCAAGGACCTCCTACGTTAATACCACGATAAATTATCGATTGCTCCAAAAGCTTAAGCTAGTAGAAAATGATGAATTTGATCATTTAATCTTAACACCTATTAAAGGAGAGCCCAGGTCTGGTATTGTTGCAGGAATGTGAAATTAAATTCCCCTCCTCCCCACCCCCCTTCTAAACCTTGCAACAAAGGTCTAAATCTTTCCTTCCTCGTCCAAAGTTTAACAACCAAGAATTTAAGATAGAAGAAATGGAGAAAGAATAAGAAGGAAACAGAGAAGATGAAGCCCAAGGTTATCAAGTTAGCCTTGCCCTAGCCAGTGCTGCTCCTATTGAGCTTGTTGGTAGAAGCAGCTAAGTGATCGCCTAGAAAATCAAAGCTTAGGGGCACCGACTCTTTAATTTTAATTCTTTTTTCTTTCATTTATTTAGTTGGGATTCACTTATAAACTTTGTTATACTCCTGATTCTTTGCAAGCTGTACTAAGAAGTTATTTTCTTTTCCTTCTTCTATTTATTTTTTTATTTTTTAAATTCCTCAATGAATCTGAAGTGGACATTGTTTTAATTCATTTCTGATTTTTAGTTTAATTGATTCCTATGACAAGTTTTCAGATGGGCCTCGGGTAGATTTTATTTGTTCTTTTATTTTGGTTTTAGAGTTCTTGGGATATTTCGTAATTCCAATGAACCTAATCTTTTGGTCTCCCTCCCATTCTTCCATTTCTTTGGCATCCTCCTTACCATACACACACAAAAAAAATAAAATAAAAAGGGGAACAAAAACAAACATAAAACAATAAATCACTAAAATTTTAGGAAAAATGAGGTTTATGCAATTTTCAAAAGTAGAAAGTAAATTATTGAAAGACACCCAGTCACTTGAGAATTGGCTGAGGTGTGATGCATGAAGACTAAGAAGGAAAAGCTTAATAAGAATAGAAATCCCATTACTATGGAGGAGGCTACCTCAATCATGGCTAGAGTGAAGGCCTGGTATCAGACAATGATCTCTAGTGATTCCACTGTGTTTTGATTTTCCTCAATTGCTTTCTTTGTTAATGATGTTGTTTACTCATACAATGATAATGTTATTATTGTTTGTGGCAGTGTCAAGAAAGATCTTTCCGTTGTGTTCTTAGAATATGTTGATACATACAACATTGTGAATAAATGATTGATATTTTCATTATTTTCATTTGTTGCAGATTTGAGCAAATCATTGTCAGAGTTGGGCCTACTTAATAGACAAGCCCTGATAGTGGTTCCACATCATAGAGCTACAGGTTATCATGGAGAAGCATCTTCGTCCTCTTACCAAACAAATTTTACTAGTGCTGATTCTTCAAATGGAACTAATGGGGGATATTTTGCATATGTGAGGAGGATTTTATCTTACATGAATCCTTTCTCCTATCTTGGTGGTGGTGCCAGCTCATCGAGTTCTGGACATGAATCTCAAAATGGCATATGGCAATACAGTGAGTTTCTTTACCTATAACTAAAAAAGCAATATAGTGAGTTTCCTTTCCTTAGTCCTTACTCTCTCAATTATATGGATTGAGGTGTAAGATCTAGGGTCAAGGAATATTTATTTATTGGATGTTAGTGTTGTATGAAGCCACAAATAAATTATTACCATTTTCACAAATTTTCATATATTTAGGTAAGAAAGAAACAAATAAATATTTTTGACAGGGAATGGCCCACCTTCGAACAATGTTTTATGCATGGAGTGTAGATGAGGTGGTAATGGGATTGTCTATGCTATGTACATAATCTTATCCATCTGCATGCTTCTCCTACTGCTATGAACTAGTTAGCTAAGTATCTAACATCTGGTAC